>NW_006779719.1:284697-301351 GCF_000442215.2 Lipotes vexillifer
CCCCCCCCGCCAACCCGCAGAAGTCAGTGAGTAGGACAGAAAGTTCTAATCCTCTAATCATTTGGTTTTTGTTTTGTTTTGTTTTTTTTTGCTGTACGAGGGCCTCTCACTGTTGTGGCCTCTCCCGTTGCGGAGCACAGCCTCCAGACGTGCAGGCTCAGCGGCCATGGCTCATGGACCCAGCCGCTCCGCGGCGTGTGGGATCTTCCCGGACCGGGGCATGAACCTGCGTCCCCTGCATCTGCAGGCAGACTCTCAACCACTGCGCCACCAGGGAAGCCCCTAATCATTTGGTTTTTCTGGTGATCAGCCCCATCCTGAGGCTGTCTAGGGGCTCCACCCTAAGTCAACTCATAGCATAAAGTCAGGTGTGCTCAAAAGGGCCTCTGTATATGAATAACTTAAAAGAGACTCCTGTGGCTCTGGAACTTTCAAGGGTTTTAGGAGCTCTGTGCCAGGAACAAAGACCAAATACATTTCTTTTTTTTTTTTGTGGTACGCGGGCCTCTCACTGTTGCGGCCTCTCCCGTTGCGGAGCGCAGGCTCCTCCGGACGCGCAGACTCAGCGGCCATGGCTCACGGGCCCAGCCGCTCTGCAGCATGTGGGATCCTCCCGGACCGGGGCACGAACCCGCGTCCCTTGCATCGGCAGGCGGACTCTCAACCACTTGCGCCACCAGGAAGCCCCCAATACATTTCTTGTTATACCACAAGGATGCACCTATACTTTATTTCAGTATTGTTTGGGACTCAAAGTTGTTGATAACTAGAATTGGGGGAGGCTTGACGACTATACTAATGATAAGTGTAGATTTTATATTCCTACCAGCAATGTAGGCATGATTCAGTTTCTCTGCATTCTTGCCAGCATTTGGTGTTGTCACTATTTTTAATTTTAGCCTTTCTGATTAGTGTGTAGTGCCGTCTTCTAGTTTAATTTGCATATTCCTGATGGCTAATGATATTAAACAGCTTTTCATGTCTTTTGCCATTTTCTATTAAGATTTTTTTCTTTTTCTGTTAGGTTTTGAGAGTTCTTTACATATTCTAGTCCTTTGTCAAATATGTGGTTTCCTAGTATTTTATCCCACTCTATGGCTTGTCTTTTTATTCTCTTAACATGGTCTTTTGCAGAGGGAAAGTTTTAATGAAATAGAATTTATCAAAGTTTTCTTTTATTGCTTGTGCTTTTGGTGTTAAGAACTGTTTGCCTAGCCCTAGATCCTGAAGATTTTCTCCTAAAAGTTTTATAGTTTTACATTTTATATTTAAGTTAATTTTTTTGTATGAGGTTTAAAACTTAGGTCGATGTTCCTTTTTTTTTTGCCTATGGATGTCCAACTGCTCTAGCACCCTTTGTGGAAATGGCTATCTTTCTTCCATTTAATCACTGTTGCATCTTTGTAAAAAACCAGTTGGGCATACTGTGTGGGTCTCTTTCTGGATTCTCTGTTCTGTTCCACTGATCTATATGTCTATCCCTTTGTCCGTACCACAACTGTCTTGATTACTATATGTATATAATAAATTTTGAATTTGGGTAGGCTGATCCCTCCAACTTTATTCTTATTTTTCATGATTGTTTTAGCTATTCTAGTTCCTTTGCCTTTTCATATAAAGTTTAGAATAATCTTGTCTTCATCTATACAAAAAATTCTTGTTAGGATTTGACAGGAGCTGTGTTAAACCTATATGATAACTTAGGGAGAGTTACCCATCTTTACTGTATTTGAGTCTTCCAATTCATAAACATAGTATATCTCTCCATTGATTTAGATCTTTGTTTTCTTTCATCAGCATTGTGTAGTTTTTAGCATATAAGTCCTGTACATGTTTTGTTAATTTACACCTAAATGTTTCACTTTTTTGAGCAATTGTAAAGGGTATCTTATTTTAAATTTTGGTCTCCATGTGTTTATTGGTAGTATATAGAAATACAATTCATTTTTTTTTGATGCTTGTCTTGTGTCCTGCAACCTTGCTGAATTTACTTACAAGTTCTTTTTTGGGGGGGCTGCATTGGGTCTTTGTTGCTGCGTGCAAGCTTTCTGTAGTTGTGGTGAGCAGGGGATACTCTTTGTTGCAGTGTGTGGGCTTCTCATTGTGGTGGCTTCTCTTGTTGTGGAGCGTGGGCTCTAGGAGTGCAGGCTTCAGTAGTTGCAGCGCATGGGCTCAGTAGTTGTGGCACACGGGCTTAGTTGCTCCATGGCATGTGGGATCTTCCTGGACCAGGGATCAAACCTGTGTCCCCTGCATTGGCAAGCAGATTCTCAACCACTGTGCCACTAGGGAAGTCCCCTACTTAAAAGTTCTAAGTGTGTGTTTTTGCTGTTGTTGTTGTTAGATTCTTTGGGATTTTTTATGTGAACAGTCATGTCATCTGCAAATAGGAACAGTTTTATTTCTTCTTTTCTGAACTTTATGCCTTTTATTTCCCCCTTATTGCAGTGGGTAGGACATCTAGGACTATGTTAAATAAATGTAATGAGGGCAAGCTTCCTTACCTTGTTCCCTATCCTAAGGAGAAAGTGTCCACTGTTTGGCCACAATGTATAATGTTAGCTGTATATTTTTTAGATGTTTTTTATCAAGTTGAGGAAATTCTCTTCTATTCCTATTTTTCTAAGACTTGTGTGTGTGTGTGAATGAGTGTTGTATTTTGTCAAATGCTTTTTCTGTGCCAATTGATGTGATCATGTGATTGTTCTTCTTTAGTCTGTTAATATGGTATATTGCATGGATTGATTTTCAAATATTGAAGCAGCCTTGCATTCCTGGAATAAACCCCACTTGTTCATGGTGTGTAATTCTTTTTCTATATTGCTGGATTTTATTTGCTAACATTTTGTTAAAGATTTTTGGGTATATATTCATAAGTTATACTGATTTGTAGTTTTCTTTTTTGTACTGTCTTTGTCTGGTTTTGGTATTTTAAACTAGAATAATACTAGCTTAAAATGAATTGGAAACAGTTTCCTTTTGGTCTTCTAAAAGAGATTGTGTAGAATTGATTTTAGTGCTTTAAATATTTGGTAGAATTCTCCAATGAAACTATAAAGGCCTAGAGATATCTTTTTGGGGAGTTTTAAAAAATATGATTTCAATTTCCTGAATGGTGATAGGGCTATTTAAATTATCCATTTCATTTGATGAGTTGTGGTAGTTTGTGTTTTTTGGAGAAGTGGTTCATTTCATCTAAATTGTTTTATATATGTAGAGTTCATAGTATTCTCTTATTATCCTTTTGATGTCTGCAGGATCTGTAGTGATATTCCCTGTTTCCTCATGTTGATTTGTGTCTTTTTTTTTTCAGTCTTGCTAGAGGTTTGTCATATTATTTATCTTCTTAAAGAGCCATCTATTTCACTGATTTTTCTCTATTTTTCTGTTTTCAATTTCATCTGTTTCTGCTATTTCTATTATTTCCTTCACTTCCTTTGGATTTATTTTGTACTTTTTCTAAGTTGAGGTGAGACGGATTATTGGAAACCTTTTCTCTTTTCTAATGTAGGCATTTAGTGCAATAAACTTCCCTCTCAAGACTGGTTTAGCTGTGTCCCACAAATTTTGATGTCATGTTTTAATTTTCATTCAGTTCAATGTGTTTTTTCTTGCCTTTAAGACTTCCTCTTCGAGGGCTTCCCTGGTGGCGCAGTGGTTGAGAGTCCACCTGCCGATGCAGGGGACATGGGTTCGTGCCCCGGTCCGGGAAGATCCCACATGCCGTGGAGCGGCTGGGGCCGTGAGCCATGGCCGCTGAGCCTGCGCGTCTGGAGCCTGTGCTCCACAACGGGAGAGGCCACAACAGTGAGAGGCCCGCATACCACAAAAAAAAAAAAAAGACTTGCTCTTTGATCCATGGATTATTTATAAGTGTGTTGTTTAACTTCCAAGTGTGGGTATATTTTCCAGTTATCATTTTGTTATTGATTTCAGTTTGATTTCATTATGTTTGGAGAACATGCTCTGTATTCATTTCAATTACTTTAAATTTGTTGATGTTTTTTAATGGCCCAAGATTTGGTCTATCTTCATGTATGTTCCATGGGCTCTTGGAAAGAATGTATATTCTGCTGTTGTGAGTTGGGTGTTCTATAAATGTTGATTGGATTCTGTTGGTTGATGGCATTGTTGAGTTCTCCTTTCAGTTTGAACAGTTTTAGTTTTATATATTTTGCCCCTTCATTGTTTGGTGCATTTAGGCTTGCTCTGTCTTCTTGGTGGATTGGCCCTTTTATTATTATGTAATGTCCTGCTGCATCTTTAGTAATTTCCTGAGGTGGAGGAAATACTCTAGTGCTTTAGGGTTAGAGAAAGGTTAGGTTAGAGAAAGGAAAGGACTAGAACTGAAGATATTGGATACAAATAAGAAACTTGAAGGTGGTAAAAACAGGATAAATCAGAGAAATAAGTTGCCCTTTGTTGAGTTCACTTCTTTTACAGGTTTTTACATAAGCAAAATAAAATATCTAGGAAAATTTGAAGGTATGGGGCAAAAAAGTAACCTTCATTGATGATTATTATACGTAAAGCAGCAGTAAAAAAAATTTTTGTGCAATAGTCTAGCATATTTCTATTTCTGTGGGATAGAGTTCTAGATGTGGAATTGGCAGGTCAAAAATTATGCTTTAAAATAAAAAATGGGAATGTGGGGTCAAATCAAAGTGTGTGAAATCCTTTTGCTTAATTGGTAAGGTAGCCTTTCCCTCAATTGTTATTTCTTCCTTGTAGTGACACTGTGTTTTTTTGAGATATATTTAATCACATTTCTAGTATCATGGTAAATTTGAGAGATGATTGGGTTTCTTTGCTTTTCTCATATTTTAAAAGATGTTATTACTTTGAACTTGATTTTTTAAAATAAACTTATCAAATTATACTACACATTAAGAAAAGTGCACAAGCTTAATGAATTGATGAATTATGGCTAAGTGGATATACCTAGGTAGCCATTATGCATGTCAAGAAATAAAACATAACCAGCAACCCACAAAACCCCTCTCATGCTTGCTTCCAGTCACACCATTTCCTCCCATCCCCAGTGTAAACATTAAATTGACTTTTTACACCATAGATTAGGTTTCTAAAATATTAACCATGGTTTATATAGGTGGAGTCATAGAGTACGTATTTTGTGTGTGTCTGGCTTTAATTCTGTATTGTGTTTGTGAGATGCATCTTTGTTGTAGCAGCAATAGTTTGTGGATTTTCATTGCTGTGTCATGATACTACATTTTATTACTACGTCACAATTTATGTACTCTATGTTTAAATAACTTCATCAGTGCTCTTTTCTGTTTATTACTTGATGAATTTTCGCATTCCCTTTGTTTTGGGTTTATCTTTTTTTTTTTTTCTGTACACGGGCCTCTCACTGTTGTGGCCTCTCCCGTTGCGGAGCACAGGCTCTGGACGTGCAGGCCCAGCGGCCGTGGCTCACGGGCCCAGCCGCTCCACGACATGTGGGATCTTCCCGGACCGGGGCACAAACCCGTATCCCCTGCATCGGCAGGCGAACTCTCAACCACTACGCCACCAGGGAAGCCCTGGGTTTATCTTTTTGTGCCTTTTTAAAAATTTCTTTTATCGGTTTTGATTTGTTATCTTTTTACATAACCATCCATTTTAATTCCAAATGTGTCAGTAAATAATAGAGAATAGTCTACCATAAAAGCTCTCAATCTTTTGTATTATATTTTTTATTTTATTAATTCACATTTTCTTTCCTTTTACAAATGAATGAGGATATTGATTTGTGTTGTATTTTTTTCAATGAATTAGCTCTTTTTCTGCTATGTTTTCCATTTTGTTTATCTCTTCTTTTGAGATTATTATTGTCATTTATTTTTTAGCTTGAAATTTTGTTCCATTTCTAAAATCTCAGTTCATTGTTCTCTTGCTTTTCTTTTTCTTGTATTTTTTTTTTTTTGCGGTACGCGGGCCTCTCACCATTGTGGCCTCTCCTGCTGCGGAGCAACAGGCTCCGGACGTGCAGGCTCAGCAGCCATGGCCCACAGGCCCAGCCGCTCCACGGCATGTGGGATCCTCCTGGACCGGGGCATGAACCCGCGTCCCCTGCATCGGCAGGCGGACTCCCAACCACTGCGCCACCAGGGAAGCCCTCTTTTTCTTAATTACTAAAGTGTTTAGAGTGGTAAGTTTTTCTTTTGTAGACCCCCATATATTTTGATAAAATTGATATGTCTCTTTAATATATTTTTCTTGACCTATTCATAACTTAGGAAAGATGTTATGTAAATATTTCTTTAAGTTAAAGTATAATTTATTATCTATCACATTATGCATAATTACATAAAATACATAAATTTTTTATATGTACCTTATTTTCAAGTGAGCAGACATCTTTTAATTTATTCTGAGACTTGGGTGTATGTAATTTCTACCTTTTTGGATTTAATGATGAAAATAATGACTCCTAATTTCATGTGTTAATAGTTTGCTGTCTTACTTTTTAGTTATCTCTAACAAAATTGAAGTCACACTGTATATATTGCTTAAAATTTTTTTTCTTAATGTAGTGTGAACATCTCCCTATGTAATTAAGCAGTTTAAAAAAAATAATGGCTATATTGTATTATAAATATCTTTAATAGGCTATTTAATGAGAGCATTGTTTATTGGCTCTTTAAATTGTTACAATACCTTTATTTGTATTTTTCAATTTAATTTTTAGGTGTTTTTTTAAAACACGTACACATGACATGAAATTCAAAGGGAACAAAATGGTTTACAAAGTCTGTCTTTGTCTGTCTGTCTGTCTCTTTCCCAATCTTCTTTCCCTGTGAAGCAAACAGTGTCGTTGGTTTGTTGTGTTTCTTTTCAGGGCTGTTTTTCCTGTAAATAAGCAAGTACACATTTTTTCCTTTCTCAAAGACCATCTGCATCTTACTTTTTTTCCACTCAGTATACTATGGAGATGTTTCATATCAGTATATTAAAAAAAAACCTTATTAATTTTATAGCAGCAGAGTGTTCTGGTATGTAGATGTGTCATAATTTATTTAAGCAGACTAATATTTCTAGAATTTGAGTTGCGTTACAATACTTTCAAGTGAAACTGCTTATTGAGATTTTTTTTTTTTTAAATCCTTGTTTTTAAAGTATAGATCTTGTTATAAAGTATAGATCTTTAGATTATATTCCTTCTCTTGCTCCCCTTCTTGGAGACATGGTTTTACCTTTCTTAGTGAGGAATGGGTTGGGTTGATGACCACCACTAAGTCTTCTAGAAGTTACCAGCCCCTTTAAAGAAATGATGCGTTCACTTCTTTGGGGGCTAGGGAAGTGGGGAGGGCAGTAGGTATGGGAGTTAGTATTTAAGAAATCCCGAAACTGATGGTCCTGATAGTACAGATTTGTTTAAAATATGAAATACAATAACGTAAAAAATTCGTAAGACATAAGACATTCATAATCCTAGTCTTATAGGATTATAAAATGAACATCTGTGTGATCCCATCCAGGTCAAGAAATAGAACATTGTGCACACCTGTGTGCCTCTTTCATTCACCACTCCCTTCCATGCCCCTAATGGTTGCCAGTCTGCTGACCATTATGGTCTTCATGTTGATTCTCTTTCTAGCTGTGTAACCTAATTATGTATATTCCTAAACCATCCAGTAAAATTGTGCTTGTGCTTGTGCTTATTTTGGGGATTTTTTTCCCCCTAATGTTGTTAGATATCTGACGTTCTGTACTCGTGGGAGGAGTCTTGAAGAAGTGAAGGGGCAAGGAATCCTTTACATCTTGTCTTAATGAAGTTTGAGACTTCAGTCTGACTATTATTAGGAGAACTTGAGATCTTTTTCATACCAGGTGATGCAGCTATATCTTCACTGTTACCAGGATTCTGGAACTAGCTCTGGGTTGGTTCTTTGAAGTACTGCTTCTGAAGAACCTGTTTACTGTGACCAGGGGATGGTCCTGCCTGGAGGTCTCTTTAGGTTCCCATTCTCTTCCTACTCATGTTCCTCTGCTGGGCGTTTTTAATTGTGTTCATGCTCAAGAGTCCCCGTGGATTACAAAAAGAAAAAAAAAAAACAGCAGATAAAAACTACTTCTAAAGTAATTTTGTTTTCTTTTCTTTCCTAATCTGTAAAAGCTATGGAGTTGATAATCTTCGGCTTTATTCATAAATGCTTGTTCCTCTCTCCCATTTAGGCACTGTGAAAGCTTGAGCAAATCAAGGGTTTTCCGTTTTTGTGCAGAATACCTTGCATTTTCCGTAAACATAAGTAGAAAGTGGCATTGTGTTGTATAGATCATGCCTACTTTTTAAAAACATAGAATATTCTATATAAAAAGACCATAGAAATCATCTAGTTCGATTTTGTAGTTGAGTTACTTTTGAACTTTTGTGTTGCTACTTATACCACAACCTAATACACATACAAGTATATGTAAAACTGAGACTAAAATTTCATGAACAGCACCCTTACTATGTAACTCTGATACTGTCTTTCTGTTCTAATTTCATTAAAAATAAATGTAGACTGGGGACTTATTAAATCATCTGCAGGGTCCTTCAGTTAAATCATTGCCTACAGTTGAAAGGTACCATAATTTTCTAGAGGAAGAGGTTGACTCTGAGGGATTAAACTGAGTTATGGTGTGGTTCAGAGCATTGACTTTGGAGAAGGGCAGGCCTTGGGTTCAAATCCTGACTCTGCCACTTGCCAGTTGTTTAACCAGGGCAAGCTAGAGGGCATTCTTGGGCCTCAGCCTTCTGTAAAATGGGAAACACTTCCTGCTTACTGGTTATAAGGATTACATAGGTAAGCATTAATACACAGCTGCTGTTATTAGCCATTATGCCTTGTTTCAGGGCTTAAGGGAGTTTCTCTGACTTCTGGCCCAGTGCTCTTTGTAAAGATTGCAGAATCTGCTATGACAGGAGTTATGGGACAGTGTTAAGTAACAGAACAGGTAGATGGGAATTGCTTAGTCCATCTGCTTCACCCTTTGGGATCAGTTTAGGTGACCTCTAAGGTCTGTGCTCTCAAACTCTGCTAGTCTATTGTAGAAGTAGGAACTGCCTGAAAGCGTCAGGCAGTCCCCATGCCTTCAGTGCAGAAGACTTGGTCTTCCTTGTTCCCGTTCATGGGAGCGAGGTTGAAGCTAAAGCCTGTGTGTGTGTGTGTGTGTGTGTGTATGTGTGTGTGTGTGTGTGTGTGTGTGTGTGTGTGTGTGTGTGTAAAATCTACCGAGGAGGACAGAGGATCTTTAATCCTGAGTCTTCACTCTACCTCTTCCCATATTTCACATTTAAAATCTACCCTTCCCCACCTTGTAAAGAATAACCAGCTTTTATATTCTAGATAACAATTTATTCATAAAAGTAATTGAAGCAGATTTACACATTAAAATTTAAACAAGAAGACTAAATTCATATAAAATCCTCCTATGAAGAGAAACCCATTTATTAACATTTTGTATTTTTTCTTCCAGTCTTTTTTCATGCATTAAAAAGGTGGCAGTAATACTGTATATTCAGGCACCTTTGTAATAAAATTAAAAACTGAACTGATTAGATAGCTTCTAGATCAGTAAACGATAGAGGAAAGGAGCCAGGGATGCTTTGTTGAATGGGAGAGACGGTAACCTCTTACTGCCTCTGAGATGGAAGGGTGGTCCTCGATTTAATTTTCCTTGTCAGGTGTTCTGCGGCAAGTAAGAATTTGAGTTTAAAACTCTTTCCTACTTTCTGCTCTTTCTCCCTTATCTGGCACACACTCCTGAGGTCAGGAGGACAGGTGGGTGTTATTCTGCTAAAATTAATATCCCATTAGATTGCTGGTAGAATTGCTATTTTTTGGTGGAATACGGAAACTGAGTTGTTTCTAATAGTTCTACTAAACATATATATGCTAGTCAGTGCTTTTTTTTTTTTTGCGATATGTGGGCCTCTCACTGTTGTGGCCTCTCCCGTTGCCGGACGCGCAAGCTCAGCGGCCATGGCTCACGGGCCCAGCCACTCCGCGGCATGTGGGATCCTCCCAGACCAGGGCACGAACCCGCGTCCCCTGCATCGGCAGGCGGACCCCCAACCACTGCGCCACCAGGGAGGCCCCCTAGTCAGTGCTTTTTAACTGCTTCAGATTCCTTAGCCAGTTAGCCACCCAGGTCCTGAGAAGAACCCAGGTATGATGCAGGAAGTAACCTACCCCGCACTGCAGTACTTGAATGGGATGTGCTCTGGAAATGGTGACCTAGCATGAGGCCAATCTGTTTTCTTTTCTCCCCACAGATTTTGAAGCCAGCTTCATAAGGCTGTTGGACAAAATAACTAATGGTTCTCGAATTGAAATAAACCAAACAGGTAAGCTCCTTTTCTTCCCATTCCTGAAAGCACCTACATGTAATACTTAAATATTCCTCTTTTTGATGGTATAAATATTGTATTTGGATGGAAAGACCCAGTTTCCTATCTGTGATACAATTGTCTGGAGATGGTATGTGAAATCTGCCAATTTAAGGAGAATACACTTGATTTAAGTAAGTTAGAAGAGTTGAAAATTTCAGATCAACAGACGAGCACCTCTTCTTTTTAAACAGTAAAAACACTTTATACCTAACATTTATATACAACTTTTCAATGTCCATTTAACTTATGTTGTCACAATAAAATCTTCCAACAAACTGTCTGAGGTAGTTGTATGTGCTGAATTTTTTTTTTTATTTTGTCTTTTAAAGTAAGTTTATACAAGTATATGCAAAAAATGTGAAAAATCCCTTCACCCTGTTCCCTCTTCCGTTCTCTCTCCCAGGGGCAGCGGTGGTCACAGTGTGGGGACTGTGTCCTGGTCTCCTTTATGTGCATTTGCTTACGTGGGCACTTTTGTATGTCAAACCATCAACAGGGTCATGCTCTTCTTGTTGTTCTGCAGCCAGTTTTTTTCATTAGCACAGATGTCTCAGGGAATTTTCTTGCCAGGCACATGCAGGTCCATCTCAGTATTTCAGTGGGCCTTATATTGTATTCTACCGTATGGAAGCATGATAACTTATTTAACTGTTCCCTACTGATAACTTATTTAACTGTTCCCTACTGATAAACATATAGGTTGTTTCTATATGTTTTTTGTCTGAGTGGTTTTTTTTGTTTGTTTGTTTTGGGGTTTTTTGCTGTTGGAAACTTTTTTTTTTAATAAAATAAATTAATTAATTTATGGCTGCATTGGGTCTTCGTTGCTGCACGCGGGCTTTCCTTAGTCGTGGCAAGCAGGGGCTACTCTTCGTTGTGGTGTGCGGGCTTCTCAATGCGGTGGCTTCTCTTGTGGATCAGGGGCTCTAGGTGCGTGGGCTTCAGTAGTTGTGGCACACAGACTCAGTAGTTGTGGCTCATGGGCTTAGTTGCTCCACAGCATGTGGGATCTTCCCAGACCAGGGTTCAATCCCGTTTCCCCTGCATTGGCAGGCAGATTCTTAACCACTGTGCCACCAGAGAAGCCCCCTAGAAACTCTTTTATCTACATTGTTAGACGATCATGGCAAGCATCCTTTGGCTCCATTTACTATGTGCCTTTGCTCATATATTCAACAAAGGAAACTGAACTTTTCTGTGTGTTGGCTCTCTTAAGAAAGAAGACAAGCTTGGCTTCATAAGTGGCCATGGGACTTGTTGATCTGTAGCAGGTTTCAGGCATAAAACATCAGATGCCCTTTGCAAGCTATGATTCCCTTAGTCTTCCTTGGCTTGTTTACTTTGAAATTGCTGGGGATTTTTTTCAGCTATTTTTATTGGTGATTCAGAGAGCAGGTAGTTCTGTTCTTTTCTGGTCATATCTGCAACTTAGGTTGAGAAGTAAGACATTTACATGATCCTGCTTCTTTCCACCTCATATGTCTGTCCCTGCTCCCCCCACCCCAGGAAGCCTTCATTCTGATGATCTGGTCAGTTTATCATTTGGTTAATTTGCAGGCATAACAGATTTGCAGAGTTTAGTGGTTATAGAGTCTTTTCTCGGGGGAGGGAGGAGAGATTTTTGACCTAAAAGAAAGATTGTTTTGTGACTTTAATAGTATTTAGAATAACCAATGTAGAGTTTTTCCCACTTTGATCAGAATATGATTCTGATTGTGATGGTTGGGATTTTGGTTTTTAATATAGTAAAACCTGTATTTATTTTATGAAACTCCCAAGAGCTGCTTTTCTTTTCTTTTTTTTTTAAAGAATGTAGGGATTTTTTAAAATGTTTTTTTAGTTCTTTTTATTTATTTTTAATTTATTTATTTTATTTATTTTTGGCTGTGTTGAGTCTTCGTTGCTGCACGTGGGCTTTCTGTAGTTGCAGTGAGCGGGGGCTACTCTTCGTTGTGGTGTGTGGGCTTCTCATTGTAGTGGCTTCTCTTGCTGCGGAGCACGGGCTCTAGACGCACAGGCTTCAGTAGTTGTGGCACACGGGCTCAGTAGTTGTGGCTCGCGGGCTCTAGAGTGCAGGCTCAGTAGATGTGGCACACGGGCTTAGTTGCTGCGCGGCATGTGGGACCAGGACCAGGACCAGGGCTTGAACCCGTGTCCCCTGCATTGGTAGGCAGATTCTTAACCACTGCGCCACCAGGGAAGCCTAGAGCTGCTTTTCTTTTGGTGACTAAACATAGTTCCTTCCTCTAATGTTAAATTTCTTTATTGGTAAATTGTGCCAGAAGACATTGGCCAAAGATTATTAGCATCAAAAATACTGTGTTCACTTATTCATACTCCCTGAATCATCTATTTTATTTGGTTCTTCCTCTAATATGTAAACCTAGTAAGAAACTTTTTAGATGATGTGAATATTTGAAAGAATAAATAAAGATAACAAAGAGTTTCCACTAAAGCTGTTCAATAATTTTAGCCATTTCCATTTGTTACTATTAAATTAAAATAGCTACTGTTAATGGAAGTAAGTGCCATAAAGTACTTGCCTTCTCTAGGTACCTTGTTTGGTGAGTGTGGTATATGGGGAATTTCATTTTCCGGGCCTAGAAGAAGCTGATTGCCGGCATGATGATTTCAGAACATCACTTGTAAACCCCACATCAGCACAGTCTGAGAGTGTGCTGTTGGGAGACTAGGGTGCCTGTTAGGATATCTCCTCTGTGCCCTGCCACGGCTTTGGCAGTTCAGATGGCTCAGGGAGGGGTTTAATTTATTACTGTTTATTAAATTACACTCACAGTTTATTATTGTTACAGGGGCTTGACAGTAATGAGTCAGCTTTTGGAGTGAAGTATGTGGACTCTTAGGAATGGCATTTTGAACTGTCTTAGATGCCCTTGCCAGACTTTCCCCTTGGGACTTACTGCCTTCATTGCCTTTGTGACACTAAGTTTTTTTTCCTGCTGACTTTCTTTTCTCCGGTGTAAGGAACCACCTTATATTATCAGCCTGGCCTCTTGTATGGTGGGTCTGTGGAACATGACTGCAGCATCCTTCGCAGCATTGGGTATTATCTGGAAAGTCTTCTCTGCCTGGCTCCATTTATGAAGCACCCACTGAGAATAGTTCTGCGAGGAGTGACCAATGACCAGGTGGACCCTTCGGTGAGTAATGAGGCCATATGTGAGTTTTATTTGTCTCTTGTCACAACCCAACTTTTGAGAAACCAGTTCCTGATAACGCACAGGTGTATTGTAGAGAGTGTTTGTTTTGTTATTTACCTAGAAATTTAGAGGTTGATCACTCCAGGAGGGAGATGAGCCAAGACTCATAATCACCACATTCAGTCACAATGGTTAATGTTCGTCAAGGTGCCTTTCGTTGTCATGTCTAAGAACCTTCAGAACAGATGCTTGCCATCTCATCGTGGTTGACATGAAATATGACTCTGTTGGCTGAAGTGCATGAGAGTGGAATTTTCAAAAGGTCGTGTGATGGTTGAGGTTGGAAGGCAGCAGACTAACATTTTAGGCCGAGAATAACATCTCCTTGGCATTGCTGCAGCATGATCTGGACTCAGGCTTCAGCCATACACTTTAGGACTTCCTTCTTCTGAGAAGAGTCTGCAGGTGTAGAAAAAGGGCACAAGGGCAGGGAAGGTATATATGAGCGTTGCTAGTTTTGGGGCACCAGCACACTTCTTATTAAGCGTGCTAATTTTCCTGCCTGTGTAGGGAGGATAGCTTAATATACAGATAGAGTAGTCATTGTGGCTACCACAGCTGTCTTAATGCCAGTCTGGGATGGGTTTGTTTTGTATGTGTGTGGGAGGGTGAAGCAGAAGGTGAGGGAGATTGGCTGATTAGAGCAGGCCTGCCTTAGGCCTCTGGTAGTGGGGCAACGATCCCTCCCTTTGGCTGCTCTGCCTGTTCAGAGAAGCTATCTTCAAGCTGAGGGCCATGACGTGAAGTTCCCACTGAGGACGCTTATCTTCACCTCTGCAGACCTTGGACCAAGACCACTGAAGGAGTGGCTTCTGAGGCAGAATGTAAAGTGTGTGGCTTCCCTAACCAGGGAAGTCCAATTAGGTGGTGCACTTAGCCCCAAAGTGGGGACTGCTGGTATTTACCAGGGCACTGACTAGGGTATAAACACAGTTAATATGTTCTTAGGCATTAAGAGAATTATTCCCCAATTCTTGAATTCAGGTGCATAAACTCTTCTCAGGATCCTGAGTACCGTGCAAGATCTGAAATTCTTAGCTGTATAGGAATGTTGCATAAACTGTTGAGAATTTTAAAGTAATTTCAAATGATTGCTTTTTTCCAGAAGATTCTAGGAAATGGGTCCTTCAGTTAAAAGTATGAGAGGAGATCTCTACCATTTCCGATTGGGATGGGAAGGGGAAGGTGCCTTGAATGTTGGGAAAAGGCCCCAAAGCAGCCAGGAGACGCTGGCACTGTGTGTCCCAGTTTTGTTCTCTTTCTGTAATTGCCAGTGACCTTAAAAGCTTTTATCACTGGCAGTATTAAAATTTACATATTAACAGTGACAAAGATTAATTGATGAATTCCCTAGAAAGGGTACTTAATTCATTTTTTTGCAGAGTATTAAAAACCTTTTTTTGTTTGTTTGTTTTCACATGCCACAGGACTTTCTGCTTTTGCTGGCTGCATGACTAAAATGACCTTGGTTAGTGCCTGGCTCCAGCCCAGGATAAAATAAATACATCTAATCTTGGATAAAGAGTAACTTCTTCACCCTGTGGCTTCTTCATTTTGAACTTTCTCTTTAATGTGTGGTTTCCCCATCAGTTTCTGTCCACATCTACTGTCTGCACACAAGGATGAATACGATGAGTTCTGCCCGTAGGGAATGTGGTCTCACGGTGTGGACAGCTGTGAACACAGCTAGGGAGGCTGCAAGGCTGAATACCTCTGGACTCTCATAGAAGCACAAGCAAAGTGCTGAGGGCTAGGGAGGGCTTTCTGGAGGAAGGGAAGCCCCAGAGTCAGTCATGGTTTTAGGAAGATAACTATGGAGGTTGAGAGAAGGATGAATTGCAGAGGTGTCAACTGATTTGAACATTATGCAGAGGGGAGTGGAAGGGTAGGGACAGATATGAAGGGCAGTGTGGAGGGAGGGACTTCATAACTATACAACTAATTGGAGATGGGATAGGAGGAAGGGGTCATAAATAACTCCTTGATTTCTGTCCTGGTTGACTTGAAGGATGGTGATCAGAAAGAGGAAAACTGTGGTGGGGTGATGGATGATGTGTTTGATTTTGGTCCTGTTTCCTGAGATATTGCTGGGACATCCCTAGGGGATGTCCAGTTGAAAGTTGGAAATTATTGTCTGGAGCCTCAGAGATAGGTCATCAGGATCTTACCTACTGACATTTCACTCCCTAGGAGACCAAGATTGACCAGTGCCGAGGCTGAACACTGGCGGCTTTTTGGCTCAGTTAATCTGACAGGTGTTTTTCCTTTGGCCTGTACAGTGTGCTGGTAGTGGTGGTGGTGTGTGTTTCTGAATTGGTTGTTCATGTTTGAAACCCCAGAGTTTACATGGTAGTAGGTTGGTGTGGCAGCGCTGGATGGCTATTTCTCCACGACAGCCATCTGCTGGAGCTGAGTAGCACCTGCCCTCTCTGGATGAGGCATGAGATCTTCAGCTGGATACAGGTCTTAGCTGATCTCGTCATTCATTTAACTTCCCTTTTTGGCCTCTGTGGGCAGTAGAATTTTGGCCCTATGGTTCCAGGGACTGAGAATAATAAAGAAGAGGAATGAGCATGTAAGGTGTGAGTTGGGGGAAGAGGAGTTGCAGACAGCGACTGTGGAGATAGAAGTATTTGGAGAAGCCAAGCAGGAGTTGAATTCTGAGAAGCCAGGGATGATCCAAGAGTCAATCTCTGCAGGAGTTGAGTTGGTATTGGGCAGGGAGATTCGGCAGTGAGAAGTTTTATTGACCTTTGAGAGAACAGTGCCATTGGAATGCAAGGGCAGGCACAGGTTCAGAATGAGTAGGAAATAGAACCATGGAAGGTTAGGAGATTCTTCCAGAAGTTAGACAGGATGGTTCCTTAAGAGCTGAGGTTGGGAATTTTTAAACGAACAAAACTTGAACTTGTTTGTAGGCTGAGGCGAAGGTGTAATGGAGAAGGAAAGAGTTGAAATAAAAAGGGTTGGGGGGCTTCCCTGGTGCCGCAGTGGTTGAGAGTCCGCCTGCCAATGCAGGGGACACGGGTTCGTGCCCCGGTCCGGGAGG
>NW_006779719.1:301884-315192 GCF_000442215.2 Lipotes vexillifer
GTGCTCCGCAACAGGAGAGGCCGCAACAGTGAGAGGCCCGCGTACCGCAAAAAAAAAAAAAAGGGTAGGGGGATTTAATAAGGGTAGCTCTGCAGACATCCAACAAGGATGAGAGTTGAAAGCGGCAGCGATGGGGTAGGAACATTTTTCCTTGGAGGCAAAAAGATAGGAAATGGGGAGAAATTTTGAGAAGAAAACTTTTAGGAGGTCTCCTTTGAATCTCTGTGATTTGATATTAGAGCCCCCAGTAGATATTTACTGGTGCCAACAGCTGGCCAATGGGTGTGTGTAGAGTCCATTCTTTTTCAGTACTGTCCTGAAAGGGTAAAGAAGTCTACTGTGTGCTGGGCACTGTTCTAGGTGTACTTACATCTGTATCCATATTTATTTGATTTGTGAGGTGAGGTGGGTGTTCTATCACTGTTTCAGACAAGGGAACTGAAGAGCAGGTTGCTTCCCTTTTTCTGTTTGGTGCAGTCTGATCATATTTTTTACCTGTCGATTGACTGACTGGACTGTTAAGGGTGACACCTTTGCCCTGAGGTTCTACTTGAGTCAGACTTCTGCCTTTCCTCTCTGAGCACAGAGTCACAGCTCAGTTTCCATTAAGCAAAACCTACAGACCACCCTTGCCCTGCAAGAACCAGTGTGGGGAGCCAGGGGAGGCTGTGGAACTTGTCCAGTCCAGCCCCTCTTTATACAGCAGGAAGCCAAGGCCTTGGGGAGGTAATGTCCAGGTCTCAGAGCTGGTTAAGAGGCAGAATGGGGCTTCAGCCCACAACTGCTTTTCCAGCCATTGTCACACCGAACCGAGTTGCCTACCTTCCACGTCAGATGGAGAGTGACTTAGGAGACAGGACCACATCTGGAGTTACACTTGGGCTCCTGGCTGACCCTCAGAGTCAATTTGACCTTATCCTATATGACTCCGGGTGTAAGTGGGATGACCTGAAGGGATATTCTGTTCTCTTGCGCTTCTCTTCCCCAAGAGAGCTGGAGGCTGCCTAGTTCCAGGAGTCATGTGGGCAAGAGTGCTCTGCATTCTTGCAGCCCTCACGTTTTCCAGAATCTGGCTTGACCTTCTCCCCAACTGCCCTTAACACTAGCCTAGACTGATTCATCTTGGTTCTAGCAGTCCCAAGTGCATATTTTAAGTTTGTGGGTGTGTGTAGCTTTAATATTTAATTGAATTGAGCTCAGCTCATCTTTAATGAATTCTCCCAGTAACTACTTCTGCCCCACCTGATCCATGCTGAACATGTTCCTAGGCTTCATAGGTCATTGCTACCTCTGGTTAATTTTCTGATATGAGAATATTCAGCTGGGGCACATTCTCTGCGGTAGAGCCTTGCTGGAGTATCGTTCTCTTGACCCTTAGCACGTTAGAGTTGGTATAGCAACTCGGAGACAGGCAGGCTGAGCTCCTTACCTTAGAGACAAGGAAATTCAGACAGTTGAGATTTTCTTATTTGAGGCCACACAGCTAACTGGAGACAGAGCCTGGGCCAGGATCAGGGCTTTTCCCTGCAGCCTCTGCGTGTGCCGCTTGTGCCCTCAGCGCCTCCTGCTATAGAGTCGGCCCCCGCAGGGCCGAGAAACATCTCTTGTTCCATTGGGAACAAGCAAGGGATTGCTGTTCTTTCGCAAGTTGCCATTGATTTGAATGTCACTTTATCCTCTATGAGCAATCCACAAATGAACAAGGAAGGAGTTTTGATTGAGGAGGAGATAACAGTTACACTTGGCACTGTCTTGTCATCAGCTGTGGATGCTGTCATTGCACTTTGGGGTTTGTGTTGCTTCATGCATGCAGTTTGAGGCTGTCCTTCCCCCGAGGCCCTCACTGCCTTGTAGAATCACCACCCTTAAATGCCTTTGCAGTAGGTGTCAGCAGGATTCTTAGGTAGGACTCTTAGGTTGAATAGTTCATTTGGTTTGCTTTAGTCTCGAGTGCCACCAGCTCTAAACATTAAACAGTCATGTTGGAAAAAGAATACTAAAACAGGTGATTTTCTTGCATAGTGTTTATACCTATTAAGACTGAGCACAGGTCTCTGTTTTCTGTATGAGCTCAGCAGTTTCTTGGTGCTTTTTGCCTGATGCACGTGATGCTCATGATGACTCATAAGGTAGGTGTATGATATTGTAAATGTGGAAAAGAGGCCCACAGGAGCCAGTGGCTTATAAAGTCACAGTCTATACTCGGGAGCAGAGCCGGCCCACACCCTCAGCTGTAAGCCAGCCTCTTTTCCCTTTACTAGACTGCTTCATCTACCTGGAGGCTAAGCCTTCACCTGCTTCACGGGCTCTTGCTTCTTTCCATCTCTCAAGGCTTAACTAAGCTTTTTTTTTTTTTTCTGAAATAATTCTACAGGTTGATGTTCTTAAGGCAACAGCGCTCCCTCTATTGAAACAGTTTGGGATTGATGGTGAATCGTTTGAGTTAAAGGTAAGAATGTACAATTGTTAGTGATGTATATCAGTGTGAAAGATTTTCTTACCAACTCGTTGGAAGAGCTATATGCCTCACGTGTGTGTGGCACATTTGCAGTCGCCATTTATTAGAAGACCCACAGGATTCATGAACCAAACATTGCAGACTTTGAGCTGAAAGGGACCCTTTAGTAATGACAGGAGTAGACAGCAGTTATACTGCACTTACTTCGTGGTAGGCGATGTTGTAAGCATTCTACATGTATTAACTCCTTGGCTCATAACAACTCAGCTAATAAGTAGTAGAGCCAGGATTCTGACCATGCTGCCTCTCTGATCTAGATCATTTATCTTAGTTTGTGTCCGGAGCCTCCCAACGTGAATGTCCCTGAGAATTTTTAGTACGTTACTTTCAAAACTTAGTCGAAGTAATTTAAGCATCTGTTTGTTTGCTATTTAAGGGAATTACATCAATCCAATGTGATAATGCTGGATATCTTAAGCTGTTTAGCATCTCTGTTTTTTAAAATGATGTTTTTAAACAAGGAAAATGACTTCATTTTTATTTAATAATGTAGAGTTTTGATAGAACAGTTAATTCCAGAGAAGGAGAAAAGGATTCCTGATGGTTAAGAAGTGGGATAAGCTGATGAACTAGGCCAGTCCCTCATTTTAAGGTTGAACAAACAGGTTCTGGTGGTGAAGTGACCTGTCTGGCTTTGACTGGGCCATGCAGGCTCTGTGTCCACTGCTCTTTCCGACATACCACACGGTCTCCTTGCTTAGCACATGCCCCCGTGGACCTAACATCAGGTGCTGTTCGTCTTGAAGGGATTGACAAGTTGTGTATGAAAGAGCTTGCTGCTTTCTAATGGTGGTTTTCATTCTTGGTGTAAACCAGCCAGGTTGGGTGTCATCCACTCTACTGAACCCTCACCTCTTCTTTCTCACTTGGTGCAGATTGTGCGACGGGGAATGCTCCCTGGAGGAGGAGGCGAAGTGTTTTTCTCATGTCCTGTAAGGAAGGTCCTGAAGCCCATTCAGCTCACAGATCCAGGAAAGATCAAACGTATCAGAGGAATGGCGTATCCTTTGCATTTGCTTCAGATTTCTTATTTTTTTCTTGCCTCCCTAAGATAAGAATAACTCATAACAATTTACTTCTTCCCAGGGTTATTTACATTTTAGACAACAATCTTGGAAAAGTCTTAACAATTAATTTATAATTATTGGCTGAGATAGGATATTTTATTACCTGCCTCACCATAACTAGATTGACTGATTGATTCATTCATTTTTTCAGTTAACACTTAAGCAGACAGCTCCAGTGTATGTGACACTATCCTGAGGGCTTCGATTTGGGGGCCACCAATGCATCGCAGTTCCTCCCTCAGAAGAGCTCATCGTCTGGTGAAGGAAACAAATATACAAACGCATAATTCTGCTATAATGTGTAAAGTGATATAGATGATGTGCAGTGGGTTGGGGGAGCTAAGAGTAAAGAGTAGCAAATTTGTCTGGAAGATGTGGGAGGAATGAATAATAATGAATAACCTCTGCCATTTATTAAGTGCTTACTCTGTGTGCACTATGATAATTTATATACTTTATTTTAATTTATTTTTTAAAAACCACTTTATTGAGGTGTGATTGACATACAAAAAGCTGTATTTATTTAATGTGTACAACTTGATGAGTTTGGAGATATGTATACACCTCTGAAACATCAACATGATCAGTGCCATAAACACATCTATCACCTCCAAAAGTTTCTTTTCACCCTCTTTATTATTTTACATTTTAAAAATTTTAATTGTTTTGTGATAAGAACACTTAACATAAGATCTACCCTTCTAGCAAATTTTAAAGTATAGAATACAGGCATTACAGTGTACAGTAGGTCTCTAGGACTTATTTAGGTTCCTCATATAAATGGGATCATGTAGTATTTGTTCTTCTTTGTCTGGTTTATTTCATTTAGCATAATGTCCTCCAGGTTCACCCATGTTGTCACAAAGGACAGCATTTCCTTTTTTAAGGGTGAATAATATTCCATTGCCTGCAAATATCACATTTTCTTTATCCATTTGTTTGTCAATGGACATGTAGGTTGCTTTCATGCCTTGGCTATTGTGAATGATGCTGAAAGGAATATGGAAATGTGTGTATATTTCTTTGAGATCCTGATTTCAATTCCTTTAGATATACATCCAGAAGTGGGATTGCTGGATCAAATGGTTAGTTCTATTTTTAATTTCTCAAGGAATCGCCATACTGTTTTCCATAGTGGCTACACTGACCTATATTCCCACTAACAGTATACAAGGATTCCCTTTTCTCACCAACACCTGTTATTTATTTATTTATTTATTTTTTGATAATAGCCATCCCAATGGGGTGAGGTGATATCTCAGTATGCTTTTGATTTGTAGTTCCCTGGTGATTAGTGATTGTTGAGTACCCTTCCATGTTCCTGTTGGCTATTTATATGTCTTTTTGGGAGAAATGTCTATTCAGGTCTTTTGCCCATTTTTAAAATTGGGTGGTTTGTTTATTTTGCTACTAAATTGTATGAGTGTCTTATATTTGGGTATTAATCATATATATGAATTTCAGACATTTTCTCTTATTACATAGGTTGCCTTTTCACTTTGTTGTTTCTTTTGCCTGTGTTTTGGTATTCAAGAAATCATTGCCAAAGCTAAAAATCTTCCCCACTATGTTTTCTTCTAGTTTTACAGTTTCAAGTCTTATGTTTGTCTTTAGTCCATTTTGAGTCCATCTTTGTATGTGGTGTAAGATGAGTCCAGTTTCATTCTTTTGCATGTAGGTATCCAGTTTTCCCTGGGAATATCCTTTCCCTATTGTGTGTTCTTGGCATCCTAGTTGAAGATCAGGTGACCAGATATGCGTAGGTTTATTTCTGGGCTCTCTGTTCTTTTCTGTTGGTCTATATGTCTGTTTTTATGCCAGTGACATGCTGTTTTGATTTCTGTAGTTTTGTAACATATTTTGAAATCAGGACCTGTGATGCCTCCAGCTTTATTCTTCTTACTCAAAATTGCTTTCGCTATTTGGAGTCCTTTTTGGTTCCTTGTAAATTTTAGGATTGTTTTTTCTATTTTTATTAAAAAGAACATTGGGATTTTGATAGGGATTGCATTGAATCTGCAGATTGCTTTGGAAAGTATGGATATTTTAACAGTAATTCTTCCAACCCATGAACATGGACTGTCTTTCCATTTAAAAAGTCTTTTAAAATGTCTTTCATCAGTGTCTTATAGTTTTTAGTGTATAAGTCTTTAGCTTCCTTGGTGAAGTTTATTCCTAAGTGTTTAGGTTTTTTTTAATGCTATTGTAAATAGAATTGTTTCCTTGATTTTCTTTGCAGGTAGTTTGTTGTTAGTGTGTAGAAATGCAACTGATTTTTGTATGTTGACTTTGTATCCTGCAACTTTATTGAATTCATTTATTAGTTCTAATAATTTTTTTTTTGATCCATTCTTTAGGGTTTCTACATATAAGATCATGTCATCTGCAAACAGATAATTTTACTTTTTCCTTTCCAGTTTGGATGCCTTTTCTTTCTTTTTCTTGGCTAATTACTCTGGCTAGGACTTCTAATACTGTGTTGAATAGGAGTGGCAAGAGTGGGCATCCTTGCTTTGTTCTAAATCTTACAGGAAAAACTTTCAGTTTTTCACCATTAAAGATGATGTTAGCTTTGGGCTTTTCATATATGGTCTTTATTGTGTTGAGGTAAGTTTCTTCCATGCTTAATTTGTTGAGAGTTTTTTTTTTTTTTTTTGCGGTATGCAGGCCTCTCACTGCTGTGGCCTCTCCCGTTGCGGAGCACAGGCTCCAGACACGCAGGCCCAGCAGCCATGGCTCACGGGCCCAGCCGCTCCGCGGCATGTGGGATCCTCCCGGACTGGGGCACGAACCCGTGTCCCCTGCATTGGCAAGCGGCGGACCCTCCACTGCGCCACCAGGGAAGCCCCTGTTGAGAGTTTTTATCATGAAAGAATGTTAAATTTTGTCAAATGCTTTTTCTGCAACTATTGAGACAATGATGTAATTCTTATCCTTCATTCTGTTAACGTGGTGTATCACATTGATTGATTTGCATTTGTTGAACCATTCTTGCATCCCAGGGATAAGTGCCAGTCCATCATGTTGTATGATCCTTTTAATGTGCTGTTGAATTCAGTTTGCTAATATTTGTTGAGGTTTTTTGCATCCATGTTCATCAGAGATGTTGGCCTATAGTTTTCTTTTCTTGCATTGTCTTTGTCTGGCTTTGGTGATGCTGGTCTTGCAAAATGAGTTTGGAAGTTTTTCGTGTTTGATTTTTTAGAAGTTGAAGGATTGATGTTAATTCTTCTTTAAATGTTTGGCAGAATTCACCAGTGGATTCATCTGCTGAAGCCATCTGGTCCTGGGCTTTTCTTTGTTGGGAATTTTTTGATTACTGATTTAGTCTCCTTACATGTAATTGGTCTGTTCAAGCTCTCTGTTCTTGATTCAGACTTGATAGGTATTAGGTTTATTCATTTCTTCTAGGTTGTCCAATTTGTTGGCATAATAGTCCCTTGTGATCTTTTTCAATTTCTGTGGCATCAGTTGTAATGTTTCCTTTCATTTCTGATTTTACTTATTTGAGTCTTCTCTTAGTCTAGCTAAAGGTTTGTCAATTTTGTTTATCTTTTCAAAAAATCAGCTGTTTTGTTGATTTTTTTCCTATCGTTTTTCTATTTTATTTATATCTACTCTGATCTTCTGCTAACTTTGAATGTGGTTTCTTCTTTTTCTAGTGTAAAGTTAGGCTGTTTATTTGAGATCCTCTTTTGTAGAAAGAATGTAAGCACTTATCACTATAAAATTCCTTCTTAGTATTCCTTTTGTTGCATTTCATAAATTTTGGTTTGTTCCATTTTCATTTGTCTCAAGATATGTTCTAATTTCCCTTTTTGATTTCTTTGACCCAATATTTGTTCAGAAACATGTTTCTAATTTTCATATATTTGAATTTTCCCATTTTCTTGCTGTTATTGATATCTAGTTTCATTCCATTGTGGTTGGAAAAGATACTTGGGGTGATTTCATCCTTCTTAAGTTTGTTGAGACTTTGTTTTGTGACCTACCTTGTGACCCTGGAGAATGTTCCATGTGTGCTTGAGAAGAATGTGTATTCTGCTACTGGTGGCTGGATGTTCTGTATATGTCTGTTGGTTCTCTTTGGTTTATAGTGTTCAAGTCTGCTGTTTCCTTACTGATTTTCTTTCTGGTTGTTCTATCCATTATTGAAAGTGGGGTACTGAAGTCTCTTATTATTGCATTGCTGTCTATTTCTCCATTCAGATTTGTGGATATTTTTTTTTTTTTCCTGTGGTATGCGGGCCTCTCACTGTTGTGGCCTCTCCCGTTGCGGAGCACAGGCTCCAGACGTGCAGACTCAGCGGCCATGGCTCACGGGCCCAGCCGCTGTGCGGCATGTGGGATCCTCCCAGACCGGGGCACGAACCCGCATCCCCTGCATCGGCAGGCGGACTCTCAACCACTGCGCCACTAGGGAAGCCCAAATTTGTGGATGTTTGCTTTATATACTTAGGTGGTCCGATGTTGAGTGCATATATTTATAACTGTTATATCTTCTGGTTCAATTGACCCTTTTACTGTTATATAATAACCTTTGTCTCTAGTGACTTTGAAGTCTTTTTTTGGCTTAAAGTCTATTTTGTTTGATATAAGTATAGTCACTCCTCCTCTCCTTTGGTTACCATTTGCATGGAATATCTTTTTCTGTGCCTTCACTTTCAGCCTGTTTGTGTCCTTATGTCAAAAGTGAGTCTCTTGTGGACAGCATATAGTTGGATCTTGTTTTATCCATTCAGCCACTCTATGTCTTTTGATTGTGGAGTTTAATACATTTATATTTTATATACTTTATTCTTAAGCCTCAAAGTGAGTTTGAATTCTCTTATATCCTGTTTTGTAGATGGGGAAACTGAGGCTTCAAAAGGAATTTGCTCCCACGTCACATTGCTAGTAATGGTAGAGCTGGGATTTGAACCCTGTCTCTGTTAGAAGCCCAGGCTTTTTTTTTTTTTTTTTTTTTTTTGCGGTACACGGGCCTCTCACTGTTGTGGCCTCTCCCGTTGCAGAGCACAGGCTCCGGACGTGTAGGCTCAGCAGCCATGGCTCACGGGCCCAGCCGCTCCGCGGCATGTGGGATCTTCCCGGACCGGGGCACGAACCCGTGTCCCCTGCATCGGCAGGCGGACTCTCAACCACTGCGCCACCAGGGAAGCCCTAGAAGCCCAGGCTTTTAACCTCTGCTTTTTCCTATAGAGAGGGCAGGGCATTTGGACTGAGCCTTGAAGAATAAAGGCTTGTAAAATGGGGCAAAGAAGGCGGAGTTCTTCAGGCAGAAATATGGGCCTGTGTGGAGGGAGCAGTGCACAGTGATTCTGGGGAGTGTCAGGCAACGTGGTGTGGCCTGAATGCAGGTCAGTCAAGGGTGTTTGGTAGTAGAAGATGGGACAAAAAGTTGGGGCGGGAGCCTGTAAAGGTGGGAGGCTGTGCCGACGAGTCAACCTTCATTCAGAGTCAGTAATTTTCTTTTGGAGAAAGAATTTGCACATCAAGCAGATAACTGGTGGTACCAAAAGAACTTTTGGCTATTTTTGGCTCGTTGTAGAAATTTTGGTAGGTACAAGTTAAAAAAAACAAAAAAACAAACAGAAAAAACATCTAATCACCTGATGGCAATCACTTAGAGGCAAAGATAGTGGGGAATTATCATGCCCTAAAGAGAGCCACTGAGGGTAGTGGCTGGGGGACAGGTGAGGGCTGCTAGTTTATGGAGGTCCTAGAGGCAGGATGGATAGGATGCAGCGATGACCTGGGGAACAGGGAATCCTTGAGTGTGACTTTGATGTTTCTCACTTATGCACCTGAATAGACATATTTGTTCAGATAGAAGCTACAAATGTTTGGAGTGGGGTGTGGCTGTGTGGGTGGCGGTGAAGATAAGTTTAGTTTTATTCATGTTGGGTTTGGTGGTTCCAGGTAGGTAAGTGGATAAGTCTAGAAAGAACTTATTAGAAGTTAGGAATGTAGAACTGTAACTGAGGGGCCAGGAGAGCTAGAAATGAAAGGTTTGGAGTCAGGTACCATGTAGAAGGCAGGGAGGAGGGTGGAACCGTGAGAGGTCACTAAGACTTGAAAGCAAAAGCAAAGTAAGTGCTCCCAGGAAGGAAGACTAGGGAAAATCAGAGAGTTGAGAGGAGAATAAGGAAATCAAATAACTGTATTTCATTTTAAAAAAATACATAAAAATAAAAAAAAAATTTTAAACTACACTGAGGTACCATCTCTCACTAATGAGACTGGTAAAAAACTAAAGTTTGACATCATACTCTGTTGAAAGGCTGGTGGGAAGGTGAGACAGTATAACCCCTATGGTTAAGAATTTGACAATATCTAGCAAAATTCCCAGAAATCAAGGAAGCTGTCAAAGGCTACTGGAGTCATGTCAACTACGCACAGAAGCCAACTTGAAGAGGCTCCTACTAGCCAAAGGTGGGACAATCCAACCACCAATAGGAACAATTACAGTCGATTGAAACACATTAAATAAGTTTACATCCACAAATTTATTATGATACTTAAAAAAAAATAAACCTTTATTCATCACACTTGGAAATCAACTCATTCTTTTGAAAATTGGTAGAGACAAGCATTTATTCTGCTTTTCCTGTACAAACTGATGAAGGGAAGTTGGTGAGGGAAAGTCTGTGTATATCAGGGATGTTAACTCTTTGTTTATGAATAAATTGCAAATAGTTTTTTTCTAAAAAGAGGTAAAAAAGAAAATGTAGCTTCTTGGAAGCCCACCCAGGTTAGCGCCTTAGAAGGGCTCAGAGGAGTCAGCATTAGGATGGGGGGCAAGCTGAGGGACTCACAGCAGGCTGCCACTGATACCCCTGGGAGCTCTTTCCAGAGGGTGGTAGAGGCAGAGGCCAGATAACCAGTTCTAGGTTGCAGGGTGATGGAGGGAAATGGTGAGGAGCAGAGGCCACTCTTTCAAGAACCTTGACAAGAAAGAGAATAGAAGGAAAGATAAGGTGGTAACTTGAGGAAGAGAATTGAGAAGATTCCCTTCCTTTTTAACAAAAAGGTTGGTGATGATTTGAGTATTTTTGTAGCTTGGGTAAAGTAGATTTATATATGAGAGAGGGAGACTGATAAAGCAAGGTAACAAGGTGATTAAAGCACAGGTACTAGAGTCACACAAATGTGGATTCTAACTGGGTTTGCCACTCACTGGTGGAGATGTTTGGCCCCAAGCCTTGGTTGACATATTTATCATTGGGCCCGCTTACGACTACTGTATGGGGCTATAAAGAAGGTTAAATGAGGTAATAGACGTATGGTACAAGACACTGGGGTGGTATATAAGTAAGTGTTTGGTAAGTTGTGGCTGCTGTTATTTTTATTATTGTTTGAGAGGGGATGGATTGAAAATGGCAGGTATATGGTAAGGATGGAGCAGTCTGATGATGACTGGAAGCCAGTGGGAGGAGTTTTCAATTTTACTGAGTTAGGGTGGGTTCTAGGATAAGGGGATCAGCACGGGTATGATAAGGGAATATAACAGGGGTGGTAAAGATGTGCCGTCACAGTGGCATAGGGGCCACTATTGGGGGTGAGGTGCCCATAGGGACATAGTAACTAAAGATAAGAAAAAGGCTGTGGGACTTCAATAAGGGCTCAGCTGAAGCGAAATGTTATCATGGTGCCAGCTGCGTGGCCGTGGGTCCAGCACCAGTTGGCAGCCTAGAAGGAGAAGTAGAGGAGCCAAGAGGGCCATTTTCATCCAGGGCTGGGTGTGGATTGACAGGGTGAGTGGGTTATGCAGAAGGACAGGTTAGAGGGCATATTGGTGAGCATGGCATTGGAGTGACAGCCAGTGCGCTCCTTACTGAGTAATGCAGCAGGGGCTCGCCAGCCTGGAGAAAGCACCTGGTCATGGGTTTGGAATCCTTAGCAGGTTTAATGGAAGTAGATATGTGTGCTGTGTAGAAGAACAAGGAATGATGTTTAGGGGACTGTGTTTTGGGGTTTCAGATATTAAGAGTGGTAGAAATCTAGGTGCCAACAAGATCTGGGTGAGGGCAAGTGTGAGAGGTGGGGTGGGGTGGGGGCTGGATGGGGTTGGGTGTGGCTTTCCTGGTGGGAATTTGACAGAGTGGGGTGGACCAGGATGTATGCTTCTTGGGGTGATAGGGGCTTAAAGTCAAGCTTTGTATTTCTCAGGAGGTTTTGGGGTGGGTTCCTTCTTGGAGGGAAAGAAGTATGGAGTGGACTAACTTTTCAGAGGCCTTGAGTAGATTGAACAGTGAGTGGTGAGGGCATGGTATGGGGGCATGGCATAGCCACAGGGCAGAGAGAACCATTGATGAGATAAAAGATCAATCTTGAGGTGCTACCTGAAGTTCTTTGTAGGCATCATCAAGAGCAGAGGAATTTATAACAAAGCTTCTTCCATGGATTATGGATCAAGACCTGCGTATATGAGGAGAGAATGGGGGAGAAATGGTTCCTGTCCTGGGGAGCCCCCAGGTTGATGGATACTTCCATTGATGTCCCAAGGTGATGTTCAACTCTCAAGTTCTCCGATTCAGAGGAGGTAGAAACAGGTTATAGAGAAATGGAAATGTGATGTGAGTAGGTGGGGCTTTTTTTTTTTAATATGCCTGTTCTGCTTGACCCATGTCAGTTACTTACAGCTCAACCTCATTCTCATTAACATTGTATTTCACTATGTAAAGAATTCCAAATTAAACCCTGTTGATGGCCATTGGGGTGTCTTCTGTTTTTCACTGTTGCCAAAAATGCTGTGGTTAATGGGTTAATAGCCTTGTACCCTGAGTCCTACACACTCTCAGGACCATTTCAGTTTGTTTTTTCTCTTTTGAGATTTGTTTCCTCAATGCTATGTCGTGGCAGTGAACTCTGCTTGGAATCCATTCTCTCTAGTTTGGAAATGTGATTTCCAGCATGTGCTCTGTTTGTTTACCACAGTCCTGTGGTAACAACATGGGTTTCAAAGAGGCAGTTACAGTGGGATCCCACCTGTACTCGCTGTACGGGGTGCAAAAGCCTTGTGAGAGTTTTGAAGCCTTTGATGAAGATGGCGGGAAATGGGGTTGTACAGTGTTTTACATAAAAGCTGAAACAGCTGTTGTGCCCCGGGCACCTGGGGTGCAACAGTGTTCCTCCCCGGCTTCTCTCTAGTGTTCTTTGAGCCTTCCTTGTGTAGACTCTGAGCCAGAAGGATGCCAGTGAGGTCCCAAGCCCCTCACCTTCCTTGAGGCTGGGGGTGGGACACCTGAACGCTGCCCGATACAGCCCCGACTCTAGAGCCTTCCTCTGAACTCCCCAGTAGAGTTGACACAGCGCCCTTGCCCAGATCCCTGTCTGCAAACCAAATGTTCCAGTCACTGGTCTGCAAAGCTGCCTATTTCTCGAACACCTCAAAGGAATGTGGGTTTGAATTGAGATCACCTTCTTGGCCAGCTTTGGAGCCTGGGGAAAAAAAGCTGCCTTTGGAAAAAGCTTTAGCTGGTTTTGTGGTTTGTTACTTGCAAGGCCGGTTAATGGTTGGGCTGAGCTTGGAGGTTGTATTCCCCATAGGAGGGCTCGAGCTGGGAGCCCTGGTAGCTGGGAGAACTAGCCCCGCTCTCCTGTGTATGTTTGTGGTTTTAACTGGGCTCCCCACTGCCCCCTTCCAACCCCCACCCCGACCCCCCAGCCCACCCACCGCAGCAGAGTGCATCTCTCTGACTGATTGGCCAGGGGCTGGGAGGG
>NW_006779719.1:315744-328713 GCF_000442215.2 Lipotes vexillifer
TGTGGGGTCCTCCCGGACCGGGGCACGAACCCGTGTCCCCTCCATCGGCAGGCGGACTCTCAATGACTGCGCCACCAGGGAAACCCTCACGTGTTTCTTGAGAGAGGGTTCATAGCTTTCATTAGATTCTCAGAGAGGTCTCTTACTCCTGAGAGGAAAGAACCTCTGCTTTGGGATTTAAATCTTGGACTACCAGTAGGAAAAGCAATAGCTGACATCCACTGGGCTCCGACCACACACCAGGCATCGCTGAGCACTTTACGTGTATTACTTCATTTGAGCCTCCAGACCCTGTGAGGAGAGTATTATGATTATCCTTTTCTTACAGATGAAGAGGTGGAGGCACCAAGAATAGCACATTTGTCCCAGAATGATGCAGTTTGCTGGAGCTGACACTTAACACAGATAATCGGATTCTAGAACCCTTAGCCAATCATGGTAGGGCCTCCACGCCAAGCCAGATAGCTCCATAATGACTCTGGGATGCAGCCGGCTTTAAAGTCCCTTTCCTTCTTGACGCCACTGCCTGAATTCTAATATATGCTTCCACTGGCCCTCATTAGCACTGTTGTTAGCCACCCGGTTTCCACATCCCTGGAAGGGTGGGGGAAGAAGGTTGTCTCTGGGAATTCGGATCTGTTTAATTTTGAATCTTAGTTCCGTGACCCAGCTGTCCTAAGTGTGAGCCCTGGAACCAAGAATATGTGGCCCTTGCCTCAGGGTTACCATGAGCATAAAATAAGATGATCATGTACCTGAAAGAACTTTGGAAGACATGAATGCTGTGGGCTTTTGTGTCAGGATAATGACATCTGTATTTTCCCACACAGAGTGGGCAGCTTCAGACCTCAGAAGGATAGCACCCTCCTGGTCCAAAGGGTATGAGACCTGGGACTGTTTGTCTAAGCTGCCTGTGGTCAAAAGTACATTCTGGACAGAAGAGCTGGTGATGTAACTGGGCTCTGTGTGTGTATTGAAAAATCCCTCTTTGCTCTTTCCTCATTTCGGGTTTGTCCTTTGAGTCAAGTCAAATATTTATCGAGCCTTTCTGAGTACAAAAGTAGTGTATTAGAGACTTGTGAGGGATACAGAAGTAGAGCCCCTTTCCTTATGGAGTGTGCGGTCTCATCGAAGAGCAAGGACAGCATGAGTGTATATGAAGGGAGACGTGTGGTAAGTTCAAGTGCAGGCCACAGTCGGTGCTGCCCGGAGGATTTCAGGAGAGGGGGGAACTCTGGGTTGAAGAATGAAGGCAGGCAGATCAGGCCGAAGGATTTGAACACTTTGGTTGGTGGAGCTGGGGGTGGTGCTGTCGGTTTGGGGATGAACACCGAGCAGACCAGGGGGTCCAATCTCAAGATCTGGGAGGGCCCAGAGTTACTGAGAGATTCTCCTTAGCATGAGGAAGCTGGATCTTTTGTGGATGTTCAGGATGGGTCAGAAAGGGGAGCCGGATGCCAGTCAAGTTCTTTGCTCAGTCTCTGAGCATATTGTTTCTGCAGCTCAAATGAAAATTAAATGTGTTATTGACAGGAATTTTCGAACAGTTGGGCGAGGCTGGGCAGACTACACACCTTGTTTTCCCTGTTGGACTTGCTGCCTGGGGTTTGGATCAGAGTAGTGGGAAGATCACATATTGTTACTTGTCTGTTTTTGGTAGCCCCTCGTCCCACATACGCAGCTGCCCCTTGACCGTACAGTGAACGTCGGAAGTGCTTAGTACATATTTACTTCTTATTTGGTAGGTGGAATTGGGGAGCCAGTCTCTGTAACAAAGTCTAATTTTAGGTAATAGTTTACACTTTCTCAAGCACCAGTCTTTTCATATGAGTTGCTAATATCTTTCTCCTTTCCTTTCTGAGGGTGCCCTGTTGTAAAAGTGCTAATTATCAATATTTTGACCACAGGGTAGCAGTTGTGAGGAGCCTGTATCATCCATAAATAGAATCATCAGCACTTAAATAACTGAAAATAGGCTCTTAAGTTAAACACAAAAACCTGTTTATACCTTTATAAACGGCCCCACTATGCTCTTTCACTGATGTTTTTCTGCCTTTCCTGTCAGCCTACCAGGGGGTGGATTGGGTCACACAGGGGCCCAGGTCAGGCCCAGTGTGGTGTCTGTTCTGGCCTTAGGTTCCTAAGAGAAAGACTCAATGATTACAGCAGTGGGGATGGTCAGAGAATACTTCAGAGGGAGCCTGACTCATGCCCTACAGAGGGGCAATTGCCTTTACTTGTTCCAAAATTGAGGTGAACCATTTCTAGGGGAGGAGGGATGGGTAGGCAGTCTAGAGCAGGGTTGACAGCTTTTATTTTATACTTGGCAAGTGTCTATATTGTTTAGATGTTTTTCACCGAGGGCTTTTTATAACAGTACAAAAAATTATATAATAATACAATAATAATAAATAAAAAGAATAATGTAAAAATTAAGTTATGGTACTACAAAGTTAAGTAATTAAATACGGGTGGAGAATAGAATGGATTAGAAGTCCCAGTTTGTTATGACAGTTCCACAAATATTTGCTAGCTTTATGACTGACTTTTCTCTGTTGTGGAGTCCAAGCAGAATGACACCCTTAACTCCAGGTTGCAGGTATTCGGTACGCGTATCACCTCAGATGGCAAACCGGATTGTGGATTCTGCAAGGAGCATCCTCAACAAGTTTATACCCGATATCTATATTTACACAGACCACATGAAAGGAGTCAACTCTGGGAGGTAAGCGTCTGTGCCTTTTTGGAGCCTAATTCCCTAGCCACCCTAGCCTTTATCATACTCCTAGTCTGATTGAAGCTAAAGTTGCCAGCTCTGAGGTTGGGCAGCCAGAGGAAGAATGATTCACAGTTTTTTTTTCCTTCCAACTTACCGCCATTGTCAGCAACAGGCATCTTTTGAGCACCTATCACATGGAAAGCGTCACAGTGCCCAGTGCTGGGTGATGAGGGGTTGAGACGCCAGCCTAGGGGAATTAAAGCCCAGCTATTAATAAACAGTGCCGCAAGCTTTAAATCTCATCTGTCCTCTGTTCCCACAAAAAATTAAAGTAAACAAGTTCTTCCATCCTGTGTAAATAGCAGTTTAGGGGAAAAAATCCTTTGTTGGTTTAAGTGCCAGTCGGCTTCTCTCTCCATCAAGGGGAAAAACACCCCTAGAGCCAAAGAAAGTTGTTATTGCAGATTTGAGTTTGCTTTAGTTAGAGCCTTTGCAGACCTTACTTTAGAAAATAAAAAGTTAATGATGATCTGTGTAATGAAAATATCTGTTTTAAGCTTTGGTTGTATATTTAGAAACCAGCGAGTTAGGGAAGCAATTAAAACCTAATTTTTTATTATGAAAATGTTAAGTATACAGAAAAGTTGAAAGGATAATACCGTGAACACTTGTATATTCCTACTACTTGTAGTTAACAATGAATATTTTGCCAAATTTGCTTTCCTTGTGCGTGGGTTTTTTTTGTTTTTGCCTAACCATTTCAATGTGAATGACAGTATCTTTACACTTTGAATCTGAAGTTTTCAGGTTGTGTCTTCTAAAAATAAGAACATCAGAGACTGACTGTTGTGGGATAAAAAATCAGTTTTTTCCTAAGTTGTACCACAGCTCATCCTTTTTCATAGCTCTTCTGTCTGAGCTTTCTTTAACTTCAGGAAAAGAAGGAAAAAGAGGGTAAAGGAGGGGTGAGTGTGTTATGGGATCTCAGACCTTCATGAGGCCCAAGGGAAAGATGAAGGTGATTTCAGAAATGCAGTGGTGGCTCACAGTCCAGAGCAACAGAGGTGGTGATGTCAGAGGTTAGAGTTGGGAAAGGGTTTGTGTGCAGAGCTGGCCCTTTTTCTGGGAGTTGGAAACGTCAGTGATGGTCCCAAACCTTTGGTGTATTGCTCAAATACCATCAGTGTTTTCCTCATTCATAATGTGGGAGTGATAATAACTGCATCCCTAGGTTACTGTAAAGATGAAAAAAAGGTCACACATGTAAGCCACCAATGCAATGCCTGGCACATAATAGGTGCTACAGAAATGGTAGCTGCTAATGCTGTTATTTCCTTTCTCTTCTCTTCTTGGCCACAGGCCTGGAACTATGTGTCAGCTGTTTTCTGGGGAGAGGGGATTACGAGGGATGGGGGAGGATAGGTAGCAGTAGCAGCTGTCTGAATGGCCTGACTCGATAGTGCCTTGTCGTCCGGCCTCTCACTCTACACAGAAGCAGAGCAGACCTGAAGGCCATGCTGCCTCCAGCTAGAGTGTGGCTTTTTATAATGCCATCGACTCAGCGGACACTAGTGCTGGTCAAGGCCCATACTTGCTAATAATGAGTAGGAAGCTCACACATGGATGGAGATGTGGGCATAATGTAGCCTTGTGGGTTATCAACTCCAAGCTCCACTTTAAAATTTACCTCTAAAACCAATGCATGATGTTAAGTTTGTGTTCCGTTTTCTAAATCTCAAGCTACGGTTGACAAACGGTGATCTTCCTTCTCCATTATGAAATTATAAAGTCGTGGGTAGGTATTCTCCTCTTCTAATTCAGTGAAGTATCCACGTAAGTTAGGCTTATTGAAGTCTGGGAGTGAGAGTTATGTGTGTCCATGGCCTGGAACCTTGGTGGGCAGCAATTTTTGGTGGGCTGTGCCAGCTCTTTGTCCAGTGCACATGTGTCCAGTGTGGTCCCATTTTGATTCTCACAGTCATGACTTTTTGAAAAATCTAGTCCCTCACCAGTTGGAAAGTTTTGGAGGCTGTCATTGGCAAACTGTACCAATGTGCATCTTCAGTGAGGTCACTTGGTGATCAACTACATTGTCAGCATAACTTGAAATAGGCCTGATAATACACATACCCCAAATTGGGGGGCGGGGTGGGGATTGGTGTAGAGTTCATAGAGCTTAATGTGTTATTGTGTTGTTTTCTCTAAAACAAATACAATATCAAATGGAACGGTCTTGATTAAATATGAAGTTCATTGCAATAAGTACACACGCCTCAAAAATTTCACATGGATGGAAAAGTTTAGAAGTTCTTAGGAAATGCATGTAAGTGGGTTAGAGCAGTGATGGTGGCGTATCTCCCTGCATTTTCTCCTCTTTATTTTGGCATGCCACTGCCTCTACTGATGAGCTGGGTGCCCAATCCCTCCTCCTGGTCAAGTGACTCATCGGCAACTTGAGATTGTGCTTTAAATGTCCCATGATGATGCTGGGTGGTATGGTGTTAGATTGTTAAGTGTGACTCAGAGTGCCCTGGAACCGGCATTCTCACTGCACCCTCTTGCCTTGGCAGGTGTTATTAATCCTTGGCTACATAGACAAATCACTTTTTTTTTAAAGAAATTAAGGACTGACCAGTATAGTTCCTCCCTATTGTGAGCTCATACATAGTACATTTGAAACATAAATTTTACGCGTAGTTTTTCTGAAACAAATATTTTGGCTGGTTTTGTGCTAGATGCGTAGAAAGTGCTTCATGAATATGTATGTTGGATTGTGTTAAAGGAGGCTTTATTAAAGCTGTATTGTGCTTGCATGTGGAGTGTACTGCTGGGAAGTAGGTACAGTCGACGCTGGAACAACGCTAGGGTTAGGCATGCTGACCTTCCCTGCAGTCAGAGGCCTGCGTGGGACTTAACACCGTTGACCCTCCACATCCTCGGATTCAACCAACTTAGGATCACGCAGTACTGTAGTACATATTTAGTGAAAAATGTCTATAAGTGGACCTGTGCCGTTCAGACCCGTGTTGTTCAAGGGTCAGCTGTGTGTGTTTAAGAGGCACTGGGCAAGGTAGACGTGAGGTGTCAAATCCGGAAATTTTGTGGAGAGATGCTTGTTTTTATTGTTTGTGGACTGATTTTGTTTTGTATCCAACTGGTTGTCACTAAGCCTCGTGAGAGCAGGGACTCCTGTGCTTACCGTGGCGCCCCAGTTCCCGGGTCTGTGGAAGCTTTCCCCCAAATGTTTGTTGGATGTACGCGTACATGAGTCATTTGTGGTCCTGGACAGGAAGGGTGTTAGGGTCTAGCTGTTGGTGGTTGAAACACACAGGTGAGAACATGGTTCTGGCTTGTTGATTATATTAAGTGAATTCTGAGTTAGAGATGTCCCTTGGGGACAAAAACATTAAGGTGTGACTTCTCTAGGCCCTTTCTCCTCGTGTGGTATTTCTCATCACGGGGGGACAGCCTGCTGTCTCTCAAGGAGAGCTGTAATCAGATGGTCTCCAGGCTGCTTGTACTTCTGGGCTGGTTGTGACTGAGGGCTGAGCAAGTGCCATGGTGGAGAACTTGCGTGGGCTTTGGAGTCTGGAAGATCTGTGTTTGAAGCGCATCTCAGTCTCTTTCTAGCTGTATGGACTTGGTGCAGGTCGCTTGATTTGTCCATTTCCTCAGTTGTAAGGTGGGGATGGTATTATTTACTCTGCAGAATAGTGTCGAGCCCCTACCTCAGAAACTAGGGGCTCTATATGTTGATTGTTACAAACTCTCACAGCAGGATCTTTTACAATGTAGTGAGTGGGGAAAGGTAAGGGAGAGCTAGGGGAAGGGAGTGCTGAAAAGAAAAGCAATGCAAATTTGCCTCACCTTTGGTTCTGTCACGTGTGTGCCCTCACTGCGTCATGTATATGTCCAGTGTGAGCTGGGAGGGACTGTAATATTAAAGACCTGATGTGACCAGACAGAATGATATCAAAAAGATGTTTGTCTTCTCTTTTTACCGGTGAATGTGAACCCTACTTCGTATGCTACTCAGTATCTGTGCCTTTGAATCCCCAGGTCTCCGGGCTTTGGACTGTGGCTGGTTGCTGAGACCACCAACGGCACCTTCCTCAGTGCTGAACTTGTCTCCAACCACCAGGGCCAGGGGGCAGCGGTGCTTCCCGAGGACCTCGGCAGGAACTGTGCCAAGCTGCTGCTCGAAGAAATCCATAGGGTATGTCCTCCGCTTCTGCAGGTCCGGGAGAGGAGCCATCAGGAAGCAGTTCTTTGTCTGTCATTTTTATTCGTTAGCAACTTTTTTCCTCTTTTAAGGGCTTCAGTCAAGGAGTTAGCCTCTTCCTACCCTTTAGACAGTTTAGCATTGAGTAGCTTAATGGAGTAGCTAAACTAGTCAGTGAGCAGAGGCCCAGCCCCACTGGTTTGTTACATATGGCAGGTAAGTTTTTATATATATATATAAATTTATTTATTTATTTATTTATTTTAAATGTTTGGCTGCATTGGGTCTTCGTTGCTGCACGCGAGCTTTCTCTAGTTGCGGCGAGCGGGGGCTGCTCCTCGTTGCCATGCCCAGGCTTCTCATTGTAGTGGCTTCTCTTGTTGCAGAGCACAGGCCCTAGGTGCATGGGCTTCAGTAGTTGTGGCACGTGGGCTCAGTAGTTGTGGCTCGTGGACGCCAGAGCACAGGCTCACTAGTTGTGGTGCACAGGCTTAGTTGCTCCACGGCATGTGGGAGCTTCCCGGACCAGGGATCAAACCCGTGTCCCCTGCATTGCCAGGCGGATTCTTAACCACTGCACCACCGGGGAAGTCCTGGCGGGTAAGTTTTAATGATCGGGAGGGAGGACAGAGAACTGGAACAGAGTCATACAGGAGAGAGAAGGTGAAAAATGAAGCAGGTTAGGCAGTGCCTGGCCAATTGAAGAGCACACATCCGCCGGAGCAAAGCAGGGACCTTCTCTCAGCCCCCTGTCATTGCCATAGGGGGATGGGGGCTCATTCTTTTCAGATTTTTCAAGAGAAGCTGGAAACCTGGATTTGTGTGTGACATTTAATTCAGGTAGAAAACAGTGTCAACAGGCTCGATTTTGTAGGGTGCTTGGGAGCACATAGAAGAGTGTCTAGGGAAGGCCACCCTGTGTCAGAGCACAGTAGGGGCTTGGGAAGAGGGGACAAAGAAAAGGTGACACGATGCTGAAGACAAGACTGCACTGATTACCATTTTGCTTCTGCTGCCCTACTGGTGGGACACGGCATAGACCAGTCTGGCCAAGCCTGTCCCCTCGGTTGCCACAGTCCTTTTTCTCTGTTGATCCATAAGAGCAACACGCACATATGTACACACACACTTTACTCTGTTTCCCAGGGACAGCTGAGGCGACCCAAAATAAGCAAGGAGGAAATTGGGAGAGAAGGAAAGATGATGGCAGGAGAAATAAGATAAGCTGCCTGAAAATTCATTCCTTAAGATCCCATATACTTGGTTAGAGGAGAGTCACAAACCTGTCTCCAAGATTTCTGTTAGTCTGCACCTCAGGAAGGTGAAACATTTTCCTTGACATGCAGAATCCAGGACAGGCTCCAGGGATGATCAGTCCTCTGCTGTGGATGCACACTGGGGCCCACATTCTTAAACTGAGCACTAGCAAGAACTATACACTCATCTCTTTTGGTGTCCACAGGTGATTTGTTCCAGGACCCCTCCTCCCCCCAGTGGATACCAAAATCCGTGGATGCTGAAGTCTGTGTTTCATTACTCACCTCCCACCCCCGCCACCCCCAGTATCCACAGGCTCTGTATCCGCTGATTCAGTCATCTGAAATTGAAAATCAGTCTGTGGTTGGTTGAACCTGTGGATGTGGAGGGCCGACTGTACTCTGGGTGATTCGCTATTGGATGGTGTAGAGTGTTTGTAAATTGTCTTTTTTCTCCAGCTGAAGAGCTGAAGAGCCTTTCATCTCTGTGCTTTCTGTGTATTTATTCTCAGTTACTAGACATCTCTGTGGTTCTTTCCTGAAGTCTTCTAGGAAGTTTTGCTCTGTTTAAAGTCGCAAAAATCACACGTGAGCCCAGTGAAATAAAATCAGTAAGGCTGGTACAGTGGTGATTTTGTTCTTTAATTCTTCCTTTTGCCACTGTGATTTATTAATCAGTGTGGCAAGGTGATGCCTAGGTCATGGGTATTGATCCCTGCACAGGCCTCACTAAGGAAAACAGCTTATTGCCACAGTCTACTCCCCTGATCAAAGTCAGCATTTTTGAAAATATCTCATTGGTCACAAGGTGGAACAAGTAGGAATGAACTGTTTCAAAGTTCATTAAAATTTCCAGCTTATTTAGTGTCTGTCTAATTAAATGGAAGGCAAAGAACCTATAACTGTGTCCTCAGTAGAGGGACCCCATTCCCTCCACTCACCATTCAGCTAGGAAATAGTGGAGGAAGAAAATAGTCTATCACAAGAAATCCCTCGGAGCGAGGAAATATCTTCTCATAATTCTTGAGCAGTCAAGATCTGGCCTCAGCTTTTTCAATGCAAAGTCTTTCCAATGTTTGATGCTAAATTTAGTGATTTTTGAAAGATGGATAGTAACTAAAAGTTGGGAGTAAATGACCAAGAGGTTGCCCTGCCAGTTACTCAGTTCAGGAAGTTTGTCATCTAGATATTTGTGAAGAAAGACTGCTGGAGACACACATGGGTCCCTCAGCTGCTATTGACTCGTGCAGGTTTCCCTGCCTTGGCCCTGGGGTGGCTGGCAGGCCTTCTCTCTGACTGTGGGGACACATCCTTCTCTTTCCAGTGGACCTGGGGGATTTGGATGTATCCCATTACAGGATAGCCCAGTGGGAGCCCCTGGGCACAGCTGGAATATGGGTTTTGTATCTCCGTAAATGGCAGAGTAAAAGCCTCAGGGTGAAAGCACAGTCCACCAGTCCCCAAGAGCGAAAACATGCAATCTGGATTAGGTTATTTTATTTTATTTTTTCTTTACTCTAGTTAAGTTCTGCTTTAAATCGTTCAGTAGTGGCTGGACTGAGTTTTTTGTTTTAAGTCATTAAGAAAACTTCTTTTGTGTGTGTCTATGATCTTTAATTGCTAAAAGGATGAAAATGCATGCAGTTTTTTTTTTGTTTTTTTGTTTTTTTTTTGCGGTATGTGGGCCTCTCACTGTTGCGGCCTCTCCCATTGCGGAGCACAGGCTCCGGGTGTGCAGGCTCAGCGGCCATGGCTCACGGGCCCAGTCACTCCGCGGCATGTGGGATCTTCCCGGACCGGGGCACGAACCCGTGTCCCCTGCATCAGCAAGCAGACTCTCAACCACTGCGCCACCAGGGAAGCCCCTGCATGCAGTTTTTATAATAATTCTTTGTAAGTCTGTGATGTGACATGGTTTAAATAAGTAATAAAAATCCATCCCCTTTGGTACCATTTATTTTTGCCTAAGTTTTAATCCTCTGATCTGATTCCTCTTGTTCCATTTCTGTCTCATCAGTTACCAAGCCCTCTTGGTTCTGTCCCAGGCTTTCTGGAACTGCCCTTTCCTATCCTTCTCTCTGCCCCCATCTACCACCCTCCTCCTTTCCATTCCCCCCTCCCCCGACATAGGTACTGGCTCTCCCTACTTGCAGAGGGGAAATCCTTTCCATACCCTCTCCAGCATCCTCTTCAGCCTAAATCTCCCCCTAAAGCTGCGATCTGATCTTGGTACTCCTGTGCTCGGAGACCTTCACCAGCTTCTCACTTCCCCAGGATAGAGTCAAAACCCATGGCCCAGTTAGAAAAGCCCCACCTCAGTCTGCCTACTCCACCTTATCCCTGAAGTTCTGCATACTTCTCCACAGAGAGCAGACAGCCACTCTCAGGCTGGCCTCCTGGCTGGTCCTTGCTGGCCCTGGGTTGTATCTCCCCCATCCTCCTGCTCTTCCTCCCTCTCTAAACCCTGCGCAGCGCTCCAGGGCCAGCTCAAGTCCCCACCTCCCCAGAGCCTCCCTCTGGTGCCAGGGGAGTGACAACCCTTCTCACACCACCTTGGCAGTCCCGGTGCCCACAGACCCCAGCTGCCGCGTAACTTTGTCTTCACCTTCACTTGTTACTGGTTCCTGCTCATATTTCGTCTTTGTAATAAGATTGAAGCTACTTTGCACAAGGCTTGTGTCCTGCTGTCCGGGCGGCCCCACCACTTCCTCTGTTGTATCCTGTACACAGACCCTAATATATTTATTGCAGTAAAATGTTGGTTCAGTACATAATAAAAATCAATTGAGGGCTTCCCTGGTGGTGCAGTGGTTGAGAGTCTGCCTGCCGATGCAGGGGACACGGGTTCGTGCCCCAGTCCAGGAAGATCTCACACGCCACGGAGCAGCTGGGCCTGTGAGCCATGGCCGCTGAGCCTGCGCGTCCGGAGCCTGTGCTCTGCAACGGGAGAGGCCGCAACAGTGAGAGGCCCGCATACCGCAAAAAAAAAAAAAAAAAAAAAAATCATTTGAGAATAGCAGAATAGCAACATAGTGCTAGGAAGCGGAGACTGAAGAGAACAGTTTAATTTTAGGCAGTCTCATGAAAAGGAGCAAGTTCTGTAAAACAGATAGTTTTGTTAAATCTTCTTATGTTAATATATTTTGTTATATATTCTTTTTTTTTTTTTTTTTTTTTTTTTTTTTTCAGGCCTCTCACTATCGCGGCCTCTCTTGTTGCGGAGCACAGGCTCCAGACGCGCAGGCTCAGTAGTTGTGGCTCACGGGACTAGTTGCTCCATGGTATGTGGGATCTTCCCAGACCAGGGCTCGAACCCGTGTCCCCTGCATCGGCAGGCGGACTCTCAAGCACTGCGCCACCAGGGAAGCCCTGTTATATATTCTTTTATTCTCCATGGGTCAGGTTTTCCGTTTAGATGGAAATATATGTGCTGGAACTCCTCTCTTCCTAAAATTTGCTAAATGAGATAAATATTGTCCTTTATTAACTCAGGTAGATGAGGAAGAGCAGTAGGTTTCATAAAGGCTGGCAGTAGGACCCACTTCTGATTTTCCTACTCCATTGTCCTCAATGAAGTCTAACAGCAGAGAATGAGTGTCTGTACCTGAGAATCGATTTATTCCCTACCTTATGTGCATTAAAAAAGGAGAGAGGTGTACCCACATAAGCAGCAGTGGGTGACCACTTGTCCCATTCCAAGTCTGGGAGAGTCTAGCCTTGAACAGTGATGTGCCATGGTTAGAAACTGGATTTCTTGTTGTGAAATATGCAAAGTATGTAGACATTCAAGGTCATCCTGCTTTCAGTATGTACAGTGTAAATTTAAACTGTTGTAAATAAAGTTATCCCAGAGAGGATGATCTGAAATAAAGGCATTCTTCAAGGCACAAATGGAAGCAGCAGTAATGCATGCATCAAGCAGAAGCAAAATGGCTGAAGTGGTTGAAAAATTCGAGAATGAAAGAAGAAAGGCAACCAAAGCAGTTGTTCTTCAGGAGAAAGTTTTTGAAGAGAATTTTGTCCTGCTTATTGATTTGGAAGAACAGGGAAAATGGGGGAAAATAATGCATAAATAATAAGAATGGAGGGATCTGGTCTGAACAGTTCTCTAGTTCTAAGGCACACAGGAAGAGTTAAAGAGGGGAATCTAACGTGACATGGCAGGCAGTTTCTGAATGTCATTGAATGTGTTGTAGGTAAGACCCTTGAAAGGGAAGGGTCCTCTCATGTCAGATTAGCTGTGGTGTTCTATGACAGATTAAGTAAGTAGAAATGTCATTCACTTAACCCTTGGTAATTACGCATTGCCTATAAATGATTATGCTTTTTTGCTTTTATGTTCTGCTATGGCTTTAAGTACCAAAGCAAAGTTTCATTTTTCACTAGATATACCTCGGTAAACTTAAATGTCTATTCATTCTGATAGTCTCAGCTCTTACAATTGTTTTGATTAACTGTTAGTTTAACCCCCTACAGTTACTTGATATGAGGATAACTCTTTAAAAGACACTTATTCTGTTTTATTATTGCTTGAACTTTGCCATCTGCTCTTCTGTGGTTCTGATACTCTGGGCATCTGTGTCTGTTTTTTTTTTTCCCTCTGTTTTGTTGGTTTTCCATTATCTGGTTTGGTACAATGATTAATCCTTAAAGTGTTTGTGTTTACAGGGTGGATGTGTAGACTCGACCAACCAAAGCCTGGCTCTGTTACTCATGACCCTTGGACAGCAGGATGTTTCCAAAGTCCTTCTCGGACCACTCTCTCCCTACAC
>NW_006779719.1:328840-352486 GCF_000442215.2 Lipotes vexillifer
CTACACGTGAGTTGTTTTCTTACAGCCCCCTTATGCTGTCCAGTTTAATCCTCCAGTCGAACAAAATGATGAGCACTATCCTGTTCCCACCTGATTATGCTGATCCTTAAATGAGCTGGAGGTTGTTGCTTTCATCTGGTGTTTAACAAGGATTTTGCTTTCCTTTCTTTCCTGCAGTTTCTTCCTTCCCATCTGTCATTTCTGTGTCATTAAAACTGCGTGATCTATACTAGACAGTTCTGTCTGTGCTTTAGATATTGTTTCCACTTTGGAGGTAAACCCCTGCTTCTGTTATAGCTTGGGTTTTATTGTTAGTTTTTAAAAATCGCTCTTTTCCCTAGCTTTAGCCAAAAAGACTGCCTTTTTGTCCAAGAGGCAAAGTTCATAGTAATACCACTGGACTAGGAGGGAAATGCAGAGGTGAGTTTGAGGCCATGAGATGTTATCAGAAGTTGACTGTTGGCGTTTTAAAGCAGGCATTCTCCAAAAAAGAACAGGTCCTCAGAAGACTTGAATTCTAAACAGCACAGTGAAAGAAGCACTCCTGTTGATAGTCAGTGAGGTTGCTGTGAAACAGCCTGTTTGAGCACTGACATCTCTGTACATGTGTATATATACTTGAAGATCATTCTGTGGCCACCTGTGGGTGGGAAGCTGGCAGAGGGAATGGGCCTTGGGTTCGAGGAAATATTCAGGTAGATATGAGACTGAACTGTCCTTTTTCGGTTATCATGGTACCGATGCTGTATATCTGAAAGGTACAGTACTGTGATAACTGAAGAATGGTGGTGCCATCACATTGAGAAAGGGGTGGGCACTGTAGAGGGGGCAGTCTACCATTGGACCCGGGAGCTGGGAGTATAGAGACCAGGAGATTCTTTTGGAGGCTTTTTTTTTTTTTTTTCTGTAAGTTGGTGGTGGAAGGCTTTTTGGAACAAGGAAATGGAAGAGAATACATTGTTAGCATTGCGGGAAGACTGAAAGCAGGAAACTGGTGAGGACCACACTATCTCCCGATAACTTGTGTAAAGTATTTCACAGGACAGGAAACCTGAAATTGAGTAATCCTAAGTGGCACGCTGACATCAGGAATCAACATTGCCGAGAGAGACTTTGTAGTTAAGGCACTTGAAGAGGAGGTGAGGGCTGGGTGCACAGCACCTTAAGTGTAGAGATTGGCTTCCCAGCGAGTTTGCTGGAAGTGGCTGACAGCCGTGTGGCTGCCACAGTGCCTTCACCCTCTTAGCTGGTCTCATGGCTGCTGCTTTCCCAGCCTTGGCTTCAGGGCAGCAGAAGGCCTGGCTGCTCGGGCAGCATGAGGTGGTGTCTAGAAATGTGTGTGGTCGTGGGGCATGGGGTTTGGCAGAACATTATGTGAAAAATGGAATGTATATTTTTATTTTTCCTTGACACTTTTTTTTTTTTTTTTTTTTTTGCTTTTAGAGATTTTTTTTCAGTTTGGCTACAGGGCCTTTAAGTCAGCAAACTCTGGAGACTGTCAAGATGTGACTGGACATTTTTAAAAGTTCCTGTGTCCTTGACACACCCCCTCACCAAACATTAATTGCAGTGTCTTGTCTTCCAGAAACCTTGCCTAAAATTACACATCTCCTGGGAAAACAAAGTGGTCTGCTCTGAATGGAGCTTTACAGGAGTGGACAAATTACAAAATTTTGTGTTTTGAGCCCTGGGGCTGGGACTTGCAGGACAGTCTTTCTCTGGATTCCCTGCCCCCGCAGGGCTTCCTGCAAGAGGGGCGGCCAGGGGCTTGGAAAGGGCAGCCTCCCTTCTTTCAGTAAGCTAGCACAAGGGAGGAGGAGGGAGTTTCTTTGTGAAAGCTGTATCTATTTGGGACCCTTCTTGCCTTTAATCATTGTGGAAAGCTCTAGAAGCCCAAAGAGATGAAGGGCAAAGGTGGGAAGAAATAGGCGTGCTCCGGGACAGGCAAAATTATCATCGTGCGTTTGCATACAGTTAAGGGTGAAAAGGACAGAATCCACAGTCAGGATGATCATGGTGAGGGAACAGCTTATCCTAGTTGGATTCAAGAGCTTTGGAGACCATAATATCACACGTATTTTTATGTGCAATTAAAATCATAAAAATCTGCTTTCTGTAACCTCAGATTTCTAAAGAAAACCAGAAGCAAGACCCTCCTTGGTTTAAATAAATGTATTTTTTCTGGCAGTTTGCATGTTTTGATTTGTATAAATAGCTTTTTAAATGTCTATTTACAGAGCACTGGGATTAAGCAGGATAGTGTTTTCTAGCAGTGTTGCTTTCAAACCCTTTCTGGAAAGTAAGGGTCTTTCTGTTTTTCCCCTTTCCTCTTCTCTCTGTTTTACTGCAGGACGTGGCTGGTAATGGTTTTCTGTGTTATTTGAGAAAGTAAGTCTGTATGTGTGAAATTCTTTGGGAAGGCCAGCGAGGTTTTTTTTCAGTAGAATAAAATAGTATTGGATAACATGCTGGTATGTGGAGAATCTATTTCTTTTCAATTTGCTGAGTTTTAGGTGGTTTACAGTTAGTGATGGTGGTTCTACTTTCCCCTCAAAAAGCTTAATTTTACAGTTTAAGGATGATTTATACTTTATTTGAAAGTAGGAGTATATATCAACGAGCATCTTAATTAGCACTTTCAGAAATTGTTTATGATCAGAGACTGCGGTGACCAGAACTTTCTGCGTTCTGCCAGTGCACAGGTATTGCAGTCCAGCCTATCTGGATTTCAGTTCTGGCTCTACTTTGCAGCACTGGGAGACCATGGACAAGATCTTTGGCATCTCTGAGCCTCAGTTTCATCCTTTGGATGAAAACTGAGAAAGTGAATGGTCCTGAAGTCATGGGCTTGTGAAGGTGGAGCGAGGCTTAAATGCAGTCGGGCACTTAGCTCTCCCAGCAGCGCGGTGTGCCTGGCAGAGCTCCATCAGTGCCGGATGCACATGGATGTCCAGTCTCCTGTGACGTGCACTTTGAACACCAGGAGGCCTGGTAAACTTGCTTTGGGTAACCTCAGGCCTGAAGTCGGCTGTAAATCGTCTGCTCAGCTATCTAAATCTGTATCCACTAATTTTTATTTTTCTTAAAGATTTTTTAAAATTTTATTTATTTATTTATTGTTTTTTAAAATTTTTGGCTGTGTTGGGTCTTCGTAGCTGCACGCGGGCTTTCTCTAGCTGCGGCGAGCGGGGGCTACTCTTTGTCGCAGCGCGTGGGCTTCTCATTGTGGTGGCTTCTTTCGTTGTGGAGCACCGTGGGCTCTAGGCCCACAGGCTTCAGTAGTTGTGGCGCGTGGGCTTCAGTAGTTGTGGCTCACGGGCTCTAGAGTGCAGGCTCAGTAGTTGTGGTGCACGGGCTTAGCTGCCCCGCGGCATGTGGGGTTTTCCCGGACCAGGGCTTGAACCCGTGTTCCCTGCATTGGCAGGCGGATTCTTAATCACTGCACCACCAGGGAAGTCCCTATATCCACTAATTTTTAAATTTATGACTAACTTCCTGCAGTTAAATTGCTAAACAAACTACACACATCTTATTTACTGTTCCTGAGAATTCTGTAAGTGGATGTTTATTTAAAAACACTTAACAGTGTTCGCTGTGGGCAAGATGTTGTTTTACGTACTTTACAAACACAAACTCTTTCAGGTTTCATGATAACCCCACAAGGGTGGTAAAGTGATGAAGGCAGGTACACTCCATTTTACTGGTGAGCGGATTGAGACACAGAGTGGTCAAGTCGTGTGCCCAGGGTCACACAGCCAGCACCTGGGGTTCGGACTCTGACGTCTCATCCAGAGTGCATGCTTCCCTGACCCACTGCGCTGTTTAGTAAAAGCTGGGATTCTACACATGTTATTGGACTCCAGGCACCTCCCTGCCTGAGCCCAGGGTGCCCTGCTGTATCTTTTCAGAATCCTCATTTCAAATTGTCATAAAATGATCTCCTTCTGTCTTTCATTGGAAGTCTAAAATAAACTACGTCACTTTGTTTTATTCTAGTTTTAATAAATGACCTCTTTTCACTTTTGTGACGTGCTGGGGAGCGAGAGCCCAGGGTCCTTGTCAAACACGGACCGATCGGGGTAGTTGGCTCCCCCAGTGTGTAGCACAGTGATGTGAAGATCAATGAGATGCTGCTCTTTGGGTTCAGTTGCCCAACTCCTCTCTGGGAGCCAGCACAGCGCACGCCACCTTACATCTGGGAAATGGTTTAAATGCTGCAAAGCCCAGTCTCCTTTATTATGCTCTTTGAGCCGCAGGACATATTTGGCATATGGTAAAACAAGTGATATCCTTACTTTTCAGATGACAAAGAGGTCAGTCACCTGCTCATAGTGAGTTCTTGGCTGAACTTGGCCTGGTATCCATGTCTCCTGAGAGTGCAGCCAGCCTGGCTCTCTGTTTCCTGCTGCCTTTATAACGGAGTTTAATAACTTCATTCCTGGAGCAGAGGTCAGCTGGTCTTTGGGAAAACAGCTCTTTGGCAGAAAAAGTACCACCGATATATTTAAAAGATGCCGTGTCGTGACTACAGGGAGCCCTGTTGAGCAGATTCTCTTCCCACCCCCAGATCTTCCATCCCCTCAATTTGCAAAGCAACTCCTTAGATCTGAGAAGTAGGTGACCCCAGTGTCCAGGTGGCTTGGTGGAGCAGGAGGCGAGGCCCGCTATCATGGTTTCTTGTTGTAGAGCCGCCAGAGAGAGCGCGTCGTGATCCCCGTCACCACCATGCTCTAGCAGGCTTCAGAGGGGGACCTGGTATGAGGGGCTGTATTTTAAGGGGCAGGGCCGGGCAACTTGGCAAGTTCCAGGCAGTTGGGATCCAATGGGCAGATGACTGTGAGACCAGTGGCCTTCACCTGTTGACCAACAATGGTGGTGGGAACAACCCACTCTTGGAAAATACACAGGAAGAGTTACCTCTGTGCTCCAGGATTCTCTGAAACCTGCTTGTCAGATGGACTGGAGGTGTTCAGGAAAAGTAGGTTGTTGTTGGTTTTTTGTTTTTTCATTTTTTAAAAAATATAAATCACTTTGTTCTGGGGGAAGAAAGCTCACTAAGGATACTTCTCTTAAGTCAGGAGTCCCAGTTGCCTAAAAGGGTTAGTCTAAAAATCTTCCAGTCACACTGTTGCGGGGATTATCTGTAGAGGAGCAGAGCTGCCCTCGGTGTCCCGGGGGTGCCTCTTCTGCCTGGCTCTGTGGCCGGGGAGCTGTGTCTAGAAAGTGTGGGTCTACTGTATGGTGTTTGGAAGAGAAAGAAAGGGGAGCGGTGCCGCGTGGGGCTGTGGAAAAGGACGCGGACCGGCCCTGGACCTGACTTTGTTCAACTGCATATAGATGTGGGTGAGTTTATTCTGTTTGCTTTTCATTTTCTTAAGGATATTGTTAGTATTTCATATCGCCTGAGGTTATTTCTCAGCTTCTGAGCATGGTTGCTTTACGCTATCCCAGCCACAGGAGACTTAGGGAGAATGGGGCTGGCGGTGGAGGGCATCATGAAATGTACCTTAACTCAGTCCTTACACAGTCTTCCTCAGACAGGCTGAAGGGTTGGCAGAACATTATGTAAAAAGTGGAACTGACTTTGCTTTTTCTAACGATTCCAAAGGCTACAAATACCCCAAAGCTGCAACTGTGCAGGCCTGCACACTCAAGCCTGTGTTTCTCCCCTCCTTCTCCAAGAGATCAGAGGGAGGCTGCGGCCTCTTAGGAATTCTGCCAGCTGGGGAGGGTGTCTGGTTTTTCCAGCACAGTTGAACGATTCAGGGTGAAGTATGAAGTAGGCTGGGGAGGCTCTGGAAGTAGAGCGTGCCTCGGGCCTGTATTAGAAACGAGGCAGCAGCGAGAGAGAACAGGCTGTTTCCTCCTTAGAATGCAGACAAGTGGGTGAGATGGCTGGCTTTTTCTGCGTTGCTGCCAGCCGGAAGCTATGCCCACAGATGTGGACTGTTTATCTATGGGTTTTTTTGATGTGTTTGTTTTCTTTCTTTCCTACGGCAGGGTTAGGGAGGTTGTGAGGCTGGGACAGAGCAAAAACCTGAAAATTTCAATTGGTTAGTAAAATAAGAAAGCCAGCAGGGGAAGAATTGACTTCCCTTAATTGCTAAGAATGTTGAAGTCGTTTCTCAGAAGTATCCCTGGGGCTTCCCTGGTGGCGCAGTGGTTGAGAGTCCGCCTGCCGATGCAGGGGACACGGGTTCGTGCCCCGGTCCGGGAAGATCCCACATGCCGTGGAGCGGCTAGGCCCAGTGAGCCCTGGCCGCTGAGCCTGCGCGTCTGGAGCCTGTGCTCCGCAACGGGAGAGGCCACAACAGTGAGAGGCCCGCGTAACCCCAAAAAAAAAAAAAAAAAAAAGTATCCCTAAACCCAAACCTCCACATTCTGTTGGGTGCCCCATTCCTGAGTGCCTTATATACAGTGCCTAGCAGGTGTAATGGGTTAAGGTCATTGCCCTGGAGGTGCTTATATAATTTACCAAGAGCGGGGCAAGGGTAAATGTGAGACACTTACTCGTGAGCATTTCATTAGACTCCATAAACAGAGCCAAGAATGCTATGGAAACCCAGAGGGGTTACTGGCTAGAGAAGGCTTCGTAGAATAGGTGGCAAATGGGACGTTATTTTAAAGATGGAGATGAAGTAGCACAATCCAAGGTGGAAGAGAGAGCAAAGAAGTGAGGGATTTTTCTGTGAGCATGCAGCCATCACCGGGACTCCTACTGTCCATCTCTTAGCCCATCTCAGGCAGACAGGGTGCGGAATTGTTCAGACTTTCTTTTCCCCTTTTTGCTTTTTCCTCCTTTGACTAGATTAACTAGGATAAAGGGACAGGAGAGGGTGGAAAATGCATTGCAGTAGGCTTTATACTTAGTTTGGTATATAGTGTGTGAGGACGGGAGCCATGTATCAGTTCTTTTTTTTTTTTTAACTTCACAAATAAAATAGTTATTTTAAACAACTTTATTGAGATATAATTCACATACCACACAGTTTACCTATTTAAAGTGTACAATTCAGTGGGTTTTTAGTATATTCACAAAGTTGTGTAAATGTAACTACAGTCTAATTTTAGAACGTTTCCACCACCCCGGAAAGAAACCCTTTTGCCCATTCACAGTTGTTCCTGATTCCTCTCACTGCCCCCAGCCCTAGGCAACCCCTAATCTGCTTTCTGTCGCTGTAATAGATTTGCCTGTTCTGTCCAATTCGTATAGACTCAAACAATATGTGGTTCTTTGTGACTGGCTTGTTTCACTTAGCAGAATATTTTCAGGGTCCATCCATATTGTAGCATGTATTAGTACTTCATTCCTTTTTATGGCTGAATAATATTCCATTGTACAGATAAACCATCTTTTGTTTATCCATTCATCAATTGATGGCCATTTGAGTTGTTTGTACTTTTTGACTGTTATGAATAGTGCTCTTATGAACATTTGTGTACAAGTTTTTGTGTGGATGTATGTTTTCATTTTTCTTGTGGGTATACCTTAGGGTGGAATTGCTGGATCATATGGTAACTAACTCCTTGTGTAACATTTTGAGGAATTGCCAGACTGTTTTCCACAGTGGTGGTACCATTTTACATTTCTACCAGCAGTGTTTGAGGGTTCCAGTTTTTCCTCACCCACACTTTTGTTATCTTTTTTTTTTGATCGTAGCCTTTCTGTTGGTTTTGATTTGTGTTTCCCTAGTAACTAATGACGTTGAGTATCTTTTCTTGTGGTTATTGCTATGTGCATATCTTCTTTAGAGAAATGTCTATTCAGATCCTTTGCTCATTTTAAAATTAGGTTATTTGGTTTTTTAATCGAGTTGTATGCGTTCTTTATATGTTCCAGATACCAGACCCTTATCAGATAAATGATTTGCAAATATTTTCTACCATTCTGGGGGTTGTCTTTCCACTTTCTTGATAGTGTCCAGAAAAGATTTTAATTTTGATGAAGTTCAGTTAATCCATTTTTTCTTTTTTCACTCTGCTTTTGATGCTGTATCTAAGAAATCATTGCTTAACCCAAGACCATGAAGATTTACTCCTGTGTTTTCTTCTTTGAGTTTCATAGCTTTAGCTCTTCCATGTAGGTCTTCTTTGATCCGTTTTGAGTTAATTTTTGTGTGTGATGTGAGTAAAGGGTCCAGCTTCATTCTTTTGCGTGTGAAGCACCATTTGTTGAGATTATTCTTTCCTCTTTGAATTATCTTGGCACCTTTTTGAAAATCAGTTGACCACAAGTGTGTGGGCTTTTTTCTTGACTCTCAATTCTGTTCCATTGATCTGCATGTCAGGATCAGTATTTTGAAAGCTCCTCGGGTGATTCCATGTACATTCTGTGTGAGAACTGTTTGGATGGTTTGATTGGGAGGCAGCACAACACAGCGTTGCTGAACTACTTCATTAAAGATGTGCAGATCTCCTTAGGCAGGTTTATTCCTGGATATTTTATTCTTTTTGTTGCAATGGTAAATGGGAGTGTTTTCTTGATTTCACTTTCAGATTTTTCATCATTAGTGTATAGGAATGCCAGAGATTTCTGTGCATTAATTTTGTATCCTGCTACTTTACCAAATTCGTTGATTAGCTCTAGTAGTTTTCTGGTGGCATCTTTAGGATTCTCTATGCATAGTATCATGTCACCTGCAAACAGTGACAGCTGTACTTCTTCTTTTCCGATTTGGATTCCTTTTATTTCCTTTTCTTCTCTGATTGCTGTGGCTAAAACTTCCAAAACTATGTTGAATAAGAGTGGTGAGAGTGGGCAACCTTGTCTTGTTCCTGACCTTAGTGGAAATGCTTTCAGTTTTTCGCCATTGAGGATGATGTTGGCTGTGGGCTTGTCATATACGGCCTTTATTATATTGAGGAAAGTTCCCTCGGTATACGTATAACCGATTCACTTTGTTATAAAGCAGAAACTAACACACCATTGTGGAGCAATTATACCCCAATAAAGATGTTAAAAAATTAAAAAAAAAAAAGACGTGCAGATCATCTGTTCTTAACTAAACCAGTGTTTCGCAAACTGGGCTGGTACGAATCACCAGGGAGGATTCTGGCCCCTGTGCCCTGCGGAGACACGGCTTGGTAAGGGGTGAGGAGGGGACGTGTGGCCTGTGATTCTGGGCTCTTCCACATGGACACTTCCTCTCCACCAGTTGCCAATTGATTGAAACCTTCAGCAATCTGCTTGTTAAATGAACTCTCCAGGTGAGTCCTATGGTCAGTCTTGCTGGGTTGATGCCGAATCCGCTAGGCCAGACCAGTACCATGGTCCTTCCACGGAATTGCTGTTCCCAAGGTACTCTTGGGGTGAAGCCATCGCTCTGTCTTAAGGCAGATGACAAGAAAGAGCCCCTTGAACCTCCTCTGCATGTTTACTGTGAGCACTTCCCTTGGCCACCTTATTTAGTATTGCCTTCAGCCATATACACACAAATATTTTATACCTACGTTTCCTTCTCATCTGCCTTGTTTACTTTATTTAAATTTCTGACTATGGAGGAAGTATATATATATTTCAAGGATATGGATTGAAAGCTTCATGAGAGAAGGGATTTTTGGTTGACTGCAATATCTCCAGCATGAAGAACAGTGCCTGGCACATAGTAGGCACTCAATAAATATTTGTTGAATGAATGAAAGGGCTGTCGAGATTGAACAATGGAGAGAGAGACTTCTCTCTTTCAGCATCAGCAGCAGTCACCCTGCTTGGTTTTAATCTTATGATACTGTGACTCATTAAAGCACGTGTTTCTCTCTCTGCATGAGCCTCTTGAAGATTAATGCCATATTCATGTCCACTCTAATGCATGTGTAGGACTAACCTCTAACCTTTTCCTTTCTTTTTCTTTATTTAATTTGTCTTACGTTGTGTGCATCTCTGCAAGCTGTTTAAAATCATCTTTGGAATCTGGCAGGCTGTAAATAAATGCTGTTTAATCAGCATTGATAGAAGTTCTTAATTTCAGTTATTCCTCCTGATCTGGGAAATTAAAAGCTTCAGTTCTAGGCTGGAGAAGAATTTTTTAAAAGCCGAATTCCTTTCATTTCTCCCTCCCTTTTTAAAATTTTTCTTTTTATTTTTTAGGATAGAATTTTTGCGGCATTTGAAGAGCTTTTTCCAGATTATGTTTAAAATTGAAACCAAGCCATGTGGTGAAGAACTCAAGGGAGGGGATAAAGTGCTGATGACTTGTGTTGGCATTGGCTTCTCCAACCTCAGCAAGACCCTCAAGTGACACTGTCACAAGATGAAAGGCCCCAAGGCCTCTAGACACAGCAGAAGCTGCCAAGGAACCAAAGGGACCAAGTTCATCCAGGACAGGATGGCCTCTTATATTAAGGACTTTAAAAATTTTCCATTTAAAAACCATCAGCATATCCAAATAAAAGATGTTTCTTTATCTTGTGGTTTCCAGCCATTTCTGCAGGGCAGACATTCCTCAGGACGCCTAGTCATGATGGGAACTCCCTTGGCTTACCTGGATGAAGAGTGTGCCTTCAGGATACAGTCGTGCTGCTAGAACAACATCACAGCTGCATTTCAGCAATGCTTCCTCAGCCCACATCCCCAGGCTTCTGCCATATGGCTATTTTTCCAGACCTGTGGAGTTACTGTTTGTTCTGCAAGGACTGACCTCTCTGAACCTTGGCTTCTGTGTAGGGATTAAATGAGATAATATGGGTGGAAGCCCTTAATGAGTAGTGCAGTGTGATGCAAATGTCAGAAATTGGTGTAGTAGACTATTTTATCCCTTGTCTTCTGAGTGGACTGCTATCTTGGAGACATACTGCTCCCCATCTGGTTCATTGTATGTGGATTTTAGGGAGGATGAGTGACTAGGGAGAGCAGGGATCTAACGAAAGTTATTGGATGTTTTCCATATCTCAGGTGTGCTATGTGTTTTCTCATTTTATTCCCACAATAGCCCAGTGATGTAGATTTTATTATCTCCACAAGAAAAATTTAAAAAGGATATTTTGTTCTTTTGAAATTGATAATGTAAAGATAGTAGATCTCCTGATTTAAAAGATCTGAGTGTAATAGTGTCAGAGTCTAGAATTTCACCCTACTTGCAAGCTAATAAGTTAGATGATTACTGTTTCATGGATGCTAGCAGAAGAAATGGATGTCTCAGGTTTGAGACAAAGCACTTTATTACTCAGAGCACAGCGAGCAGCATGAGCTTCATGTCTGTGTTGGTTTCTTTCTCCCCAAGTCCCACACTGGTGATATGTAGGGGCCGCAGGTAGATGCCATGCATGCCGGGGGTTTGCATCAGAGCCAAGGAACATGCACACTTGGGCACTCCACCTCTTACAGCAAGCCTGCTCTTTGTTCCAGATGGGGACATTACTTCACCCCTCAAGATTGCTTGCTATGAACACATGATGAGAAAGTGTTGTGGTAAAGGCCTCCCCAGCAAGAATGTGCAGGACCTGGGGTGGTTTCGTCTGCAACTAATAGAGGCTACATGTGGTGTGTGTAAGGGGTCAGAATTGGTAGAAGGGGAAATATCTGATTCTTTCTATTAGGATTCCAAATGGTGTTTTCCACCTAGGGTGGGCTTTTTTTTTTTGGCGGTATGCAGGCCTCTCACTGCTGTGGCCTCTCCCGTTGCGGAGCACAGGTTCTGGACGCGCAGGCTCAGGGGCCATGGCTCACAGGCCCAGCCGCTCCACGGCATGTGGGATCTTCCCGGACCGGGGCACGAACCCGTGTCCCCTGCATCGGCAGGCGGACTCTCAACCACTGCGTCATCAGGGAAGCCCAGGGTGGGCTTTTGAAGTAAGGAAAGGTCTTTACCTCCCCAGTTCTCTTGCTACCCTTCTCTTTTTCAGTAAAAGGGGTCCAGAAGGAGTCTGTGCTCTTGTGTCTGGGAGTGTGGGAGGATGCGGAGGTGAAGGGCTAACACTGAAGGAGGTCAGGCCATTTTGAACTGTGGCTCTCTACTTACTGAGAGCTCTACGTACTGTGTTAGATTTCTGTTGCTGCGTAACAAATTATCACAGACTTAGCAACTTAAAAGAATACCATTTATTATCTCACAGTTCTGTAGGTCAGAGGTCTTGGTAGGTTTGCGTGGGTTCTCTGGCTAGGGCCTCAGAAGGCTGATGTCAAGGTGTTAGCCAGGCTGGGCTCTGGGCAAGAATATGCTTCCAAGCGCATTCAGGTTGTTGGCAGAATTCAGGTGGTGGGACTGGGGTCCCTGCTTCTGGCTGTCAGCTGGGGACAATTCTCAGTTTATAGAGCCTGCCTGCATTCCTTGCAACTTGGTTCCCTCCATCTTTAAGCCAACAACAATGCACTGAATCCTTCTGTGGCATTGAATCCTTCTCATGCTTGAGTCTGACTTCTTGTGATACCAGGGTAATCTCCTTATCTTAAGGTCATCTGATTACAGCAGTACCTAGATTAGTGTTTGAATAGCCAGGGCCCAGACTCTTGGACATCTGAGAATTCTGCCTGCCACACATGCTGCAGTTTTATTTACTGCTGCCGACGTTTGAATCCAGATCTGCCCATGCTCAGATACAGAACTAAGGGACCACGTTGCTTGGCTGTGTCCTGCAGGGGCTTCCTGTCCCTCGGGACAAGCTCTGGAATGGTACTGTTGGTCAGTTTAGGGTGGCATGTAGACTCCAGGCAGATCATTGCAAGCAGTAGAAGGGACGTGTGCCCCTCTCTGCTCTAAACACGGAAGTGTCCCAGCCCTCATCTGGCACAGCTACTTCTGGAGTGGTAGTGGTGATGCTATTGCCAATAGGAGGACAAATTTAATATTTATTTAAACAGCCTACTGCCAGCCCCTTCTCAGGTGCCCAAGAGAAGCAATTGCACTCCTTGGGCAGAAGTTGTTGGTACATCTTAGTGACATTCCGCTCCTTCATTCTCTGCCTTATTCTTAGCTTAGCTCCTGATTGGTTCAGCTACACCTGGTGCAGTTTGATGGGAGATTCCAGCATTTTGGACTTGGCTTTCTATCTTGACCTGTCTACTCCTCTCTGCTGACAGAGACAGACCACTCTGAGTTCAGCGGGACTAGTGATTTTTTTTTTTTTTTAAAGGCATATACATCTGTGATGTTTTGAGGCTCATGGCAGAATCACAGCCTTTGCCTTCCTGTCATGTACCAGGCCCTGCTTCTGTCTTTCACCATCCTTCTGTGTGAACACCAGCCAGCCTCCCTCCATCATGATTATTTACCATCTTCATCAAGACAGTTGATAAGGGTAGGGGGAAGCTGGGGTATTGCAACATGACGTGCTGATGGAGAAAGAGCAGTAGGAGGCTCTGCTGATATCCAGATTGCCCTCAGAGGGCAGCTGAACCTCGTGGTTTGTTTGTTTGTCTTAATCTTTTCTGATAAAAAGTGGTGAAGGACATCACTGATTACAGACCCAACCAAAAAGCCCCAAAACTTAGGTTGCACCGTGGTGCCTGTCCTCACTGTCACGCTACAAGGAAAGATCGTGAGGTGGCCATTCTGCTAGGTCTTTTGTGTTTGGAGGCTCCTAGGTGAGACCAGTGCTGGCAGTTAGTTTCGTGGTGACCGAGTGGAAGTGTTGAGGGTGTTAAAAGGCAGGGAAGGAAGTAGCAGATTGGAGTAGAGGAGGCCTGTGGAAGTGGACAAAATTGAAGGCAGATAGAGAAAAGGAAACACCAGGAAACTAAGGGATTGCTTCAGTTTTAACCATGCCCAAGGTGGGGGTGGGATTCACCTGGGTGAGGTGAGGGGACCAAGGCAGGGTGCAGAAGTGGATTTTTCCAGGGTATTGGTCACGGTGGGAGGATTAGAATGTGGTGTTCCACTGACTTTACCTGTTGGTGTTTTGCTGGAAACGTGTGGATGTGCCGGTGGGCAATTTTAGCCAGTCTGTGGTGAATGGGAAAGCAGCACCGCAGCCTGTGTGCCCAGCCTGGACCTCTGTTGTTCCTCACCTGACTCCAGAATAGGGGAGAAGTAACTTGTGCTTAGTCAGAGTTTCCATGTTTAGACCACCTGGCCTGTTCTTTAGAAGTGACTAACAGTTAATAAGAATGTCAGTAGGCAAGCCGGGTCTTTCTGTACTCTAGCTGGCTAGGTCTAAAAAGCCATGTGAGGGACTTCCCTGGTGGTCCAGTGGCTAAGATTCCACGCTCCCAATGCAGGGGGCCCGGGTTCGATCCCTGGTCAGGGAACAAGATCCCACATGCTGCAACTGAAGATCCCGCATGCCGCAAGTGAAGATCCTGCATGCCTCAACTAAGACCCAGCGCAGCCAAATAAATAAATAAGTAAATAAATAAACACTAAAAAAAAAGAAGAAGCCATTTGAGTGGGACAATTTATCAGTGTTTGGCATCTTACAGAGGCCAAGCCATATCACTCCTTTACCCAAGCAAATAAAAACTGTCATTTTGTCGGGGGCCGCCTGGGTCTGGGGCTCCTCTAATTCCATGTCTCATTTGGCCCTTAACGGTCAGATAGCCTGACCCCATCCCTGAGGCACAGGCCTTGGGTCAGCACCTGTGGATGGACCAGGGCAGAGTTTTTTTGACACATGGGCCACTTCCTCTCTTCTGGTTCTTCTGATACTGGTGGCTCTGGATGTGGATCCTGCTCTGCTGACACCCGTCTGTTGAGTCTGCAGGGGAGGTGATGGTGACCTCATGAGCTAAGTAGCCCAGCTTGCTTTCTGGCCCAGTTCAGCTACTAACCAGCTGTGATGGGATAAGTAATTCACCTCCCCACACTTGGTTTCCTCTGAGAAATCAGGGTGGATGTGTGAGATGGTGCCCCAAAAAACAGAAAGATGTGCATCATTGCCTCCTCCACTCCTCCCCCATCATTATATGTGTTTACTTGGGGTGGCAGATAGGTTAGTTGGCGTGAGTATTTTTATTTTAAACATCAAGGTGTTTCTGAGGTCTCAGGACACTCTTTATTCATGTGTTTCTTCCCCATTCCCAACCCTCTTAAAGAGCTTTACTTCAAAAATTTCAGATTGATTAATTTGTTAATAATTTCTGCTATGATTTGGAAAATCATATATTCAAACTGATGAAGGCAGGTGAATTTCTAGAAATTAGAGACCAACTTAAATGAACAAGCCCAGAAATGACGTGTGTGGCAGCTTCACGTGTCTGCTCTGTGAATACCCTGTCACCACGGCCGTGAGGGTGCTGGACCTGCTGCCAGACTCATTGGTGGCTATTTGGGTAACTGGTCTTGTCTTAGGAGTAGATGCTGCCCCAAAGGAAGGGGAATGGCAGAAGCAGCTTCCTGTTCCTGCTGCATCTGTGGATGGTAGGACATTCCTGAAGACATCTCTTTATAGTCTTCAAGGGAAGATATTGGTGGGGATTGCGTATTTTGAAATGGTGCCTGGCTTGCTGCTTGCAGGGATCCAATTTCAGAGCGTGACAGCTGACCTCAGGCGGTTTTAAATGCTGAGTGTATTTGGCTCCCATACTTCCTGCATTCTCTCTACATGCTTTGTTTCCACCTCTCTGCTATTTTACCCGTTAGGCAATTAAAGGCATCGTGCCTAAGATCTGTAAGTTTTGAAGAACCAATGGAAAGGCTTGCAAAAAAAAAAAAAATACTGGCTCCAAATTATGCAAAAAAAGAGCAAAAAAAATTAAATATCCACAAAATGAAACATTTCCAAACTTAAAACGTTGAGAACAATATAGTTGAGAGTTTCTTCACAAGTATTCCCAAGCACATGCAATGATTGCAAGGAATCATTGCTAATCATATATTAAATGGGTTGCTGGTCAGCCGAGCAATTTAAAAGGCAAAATTATAAAGAGGCTTTCAGAAATTTGGCATGATTATGCAAAAAAAGAGCAAAAAAAATTAAATATCCACAAAATGAAACATTTCCAAACTTAAAACGTTGAGAACAATATAGTTGAGAGTTTCTTCACAAGTATTCCCAAGCACATGCAATGATTGCAAGGAATCATTGCTAATCATATATTAAATGGGTTGCTGGTCAGCCGAGCAATTTAAAAGGCAAAATTATAAAGAGGCTTTCAGAAATTTGGCATGTGGCTACATTTTAATACGTGTGGTTTGGTGACGCTGTCATAAGAGGCCTAGAAAGTAAAACCACGTAAGCCCTCCCCCCTCCCTGAGCCACCTCTGCAATCTTAGCACCTCAGCAGTTCCTGAGGGACCTGCCCCGACGCCCCCCGCCCCCCGCCGCACTATACGTTCTCATGCACCCCTGGGTGCCTCCCCTGTCTTCACACTTCACACACTCAGTTGTTGCTTAATTCTCCTCTGTGTTAACCTATTATGGTGTGGAGCGGATTGATCTTTTGAAGTTTGGTGTGGCTATGATTTTAAAGTTATTTTTGAAAACCTTTATTTAAAAAAAAGATGAATTCAGTCATTTGTGAGGAAAGATTTTGGTTTCTTGAGTTTCACTCGAGCACTGCAGAAGTAACACAGGCTTAGCAATGAGACCTATGTTTGCATCTTAGCTGAGTTGGTAGACACATGGCATCAGGCAGATCCTCCGCATCATCTGTAAAATGGGAAATAGCTGCCATCCACCCTGGTATCGACAGGATTTATTAAATGTAATGGTTATGTATTAAATGGATTCCTTCTAGCTGTTAAGCCCCTGATGAGGATTCAAAGCAGTCTTTTACCTAACAGGTTAATGTCTTCATGAGTCATAGGGTTTACCTTTACATCTGGCACTTGGATGGACTCAGCCAGAAGACCAGAGGCAAGATATGGCACCTGTACATGGGTTGGGGTCAAACTGCCCCATGACAGATGTTACAGAGTTAAAAAGAGGCCTACAGGCGTCTCTGTGAAGTTCTCCATGTTCCAATAGGACCCATCTAGTCAGGGTGAAGTGAACAGGCAGGTGGCCTCAGGGCTGTCAGAGCCTAGAGCTTCTGTGTCCGCCAAACCAAACTGAGGAGCTCCAGTGTCATCAGGCCACAGTGTAGCCTATGACTACCATGTAAGCAACTGCATGTCGTCAGAATTCAACTGTCTCCCATCTCCCAGTTCTGCTTTCGGTGTCTCCCTTCTCCAGCAGGCATTCTCTTTAATATTCAATTTTCTCAGCAACCCTCGTGGACAGATTCTCTCTACCCAATATTTTTTTTAAAGAATCCCCCAGAATAGTGTCTCCCTCTGTTGACTCCAGAATGCTTTGATTGACCAGATCTGGGTCCTTTTCCCATCCCTGGAGTGGTAGGGATGTCAGCCTCACGCAAATTGTGTGGATTGAGAGGAGCAAGAAAAGTGATTCCCAAAGGAAAATCTGAATGCTTTTACAAAGAAGAGAATGGACACTGGGAAGGCAGAGATGAAGTTGTCCACTGTAGACTACATAACCTAATTCCCTGAATACTCTTGAAAGGATATCCTACAACACTGCCTGCCCACCACCATCTTTCACCATCCAAAATCTTCCGGGATTATGGTATAGAATTGGGTGGACAAGGATGAATTCAGTTCAACACATGTTGCCTGACAAAGGCAAGACTGTTGTATCCAGAAGGCCAAAGTTAATATGGACACTGGGCAAAAGTTTATCATTTTAGCCAGTGGTCTAGAAGCGGGAGCATACCCAGGATGATAACACAGAGGGAGAAGTGGCAGTGACCAGTTGGGTGTGGGAGCACCAAGTGGGTTGTGGACCAGGAGGAAAGGTAAGGGCCAGCCTAAAGGAAAGAGGGGTCCCCGTGCAATGTCCATTGATCATGGTTCTGTCTTTCTCAGCCTCTGGAAAGACAGAATCAGGAGTGGGGAGGAAGATCAGGACTTTTTTTCCATTGCCTGGAATACAAGAATTAAAATGATGGCAACGACAATGACGTAAAAAGCTACCCCTGGAAGAGCACTGAAGACATATATAAGGGATGACAGGAATTAGGATGGGGGCATGATAGGTATTTCTATTATTTTCAAATAATTTGCACCATTTTGTTTTCATAGTTATATACCTGTTTCTATGTGTGTATATGTTAACTTATATTAAGAATCTCAGGTACAACTCCTGTGATCTTCCATCAGCTCCAAGGCAAATAAAGATCAAGCATCCCCTTTGTCCCACACCTCTGCACCTTCCCTTAAAGAAACACACACACACACACACACACACACACACACACACACACACACGCAACTTACCTGTGATATGGCTGGGGCCTGTGAAAGGAAGTGCCACAGATGGAGAGGAATCTCAAGTCCAAGGCCTGCTCGTGATGCTACCTAAGTGGCTTACTTGTACCTTGCCTCTCTTCAGGATTCTGGGTCAGAGCACTATGCTTCACCTCCAAATTAGATCACATTAGGTCTGCTGTAGTGCTTCCCAGAGCATGTTCCGTGGTACACTATCATCATGGGATGCTTTCCCTGAAAAGCACTTAGTAGACGTGTAGACAGTGCTGCAGTCTCTAGCCCAGGTTTGGAGGTCACAACGTGCACTAACATAGCAGAAGCTCTGAGAAGTCCTGTAGCTGAAATTCTTTCTTTAGCCTACTGCTTTTCAAACTGAGTTGAGCATAGACCTTTCCATACCCTACCCGCCCCTACACAAGTATTACATGTAGTGCCCTTATTCTGCAGATCATACTTTGGGGGTACTTGCTCTAGTAGGAGTTTTTAGGAAAGTATAAACTCTTCCGTTGTTGACGGGAGTATTTGTAAGAAGCCGAGCAGATGTAGGGAACCTGGTGGCTAACCCTTCCCCCACCTTACAGCACCAACACGGACACACAGGAGCTCCAAATCGCTGGCTCCATCCAGTCCCATACCATCTTCCCTTCTTGTCTGGGCTTCTGGGAATTACAGTGGTCAGGTATGTGGTTAGGCTGGGATTTTTTTGTGTGTCATGTGATAAATTACAGTGTCTCCAATTTCTTGAGAGTCACACTGACTGTTCTTTTCTTCTTGGCTCAGAACCTTAACATGTTAGTAGAACCCACTTGAGCTCTCAGCAAGAAGGGGTCAGAAGATGGATGTGGAAGTTCTACTGACTTGGGGGTTCAGGGAGAGGGCCAGAGCCTTGTGGAGGCTTAGCCCAAGTCTTGGTAATAGGGAGAAGCCCTTAGGGAGGGAGCACCACGGAGAAAAGGTTGGCTGTACTGTTAGGCCAAGCCTGAGCCCCCAAACACCTGGATTTTCAGAACTCTGACCTGGGCACAACTTGTCAGCAGCTGTCACCAAGATGTGAAGACAGGGCCCTCAAGGCAGTGAACCTGGGAATGGGGAGAGGAATTGGGCTTTTTAAATGGGCATTTAAAAAAATACATTGCACTTAAAACAAGCCCCTGCCGGCCCTGCTTCTCTGCTGATGGGCTTTCCAGGAAAGAGCCTGAGTGGATACTCTGAGTGTCTTTAAAATTTAGAACTTAAGTGGGTGCTTTTTAAAGCTGTTGATGCTGTACGTCAAGGAAAAGCTTTTGCAGCTCTTAACAACCTGAGTGGGTACTATTTGCAGTTCTGAGGTTTGTCTTTTGGGAGTTCGGAAGGTGAAATAGCAGCAAAGGTTCGGTCAGAGCCCTGAGCGTGACCCAGGTTAGGAAAGAACAAAGCAAACTTGAACTCCTGTTCACCCACCTGAGAGGAGGAAGAGTGCAAACGGGAGTTGGAAAACAACCAAACCTCTGATGGAGGGCGTGAGTGGGGAGTGCCTTAGTTAACACTAGCAAGAAAACAGCATTGGCACAACAGGGAGGGCTGCTGGGAGAACAGCAGGGGTCAGTCCCTCAGGGGCTGTCCTACTTGTCTCATCTGTTTGCCCCTGAACTGAGGGGACTGAACACCAAATTCCTAATACCACTTGTATATTCTTGTGCGACTCCTTTACCAAATGTTAAGAACTACTGCTATTATGAATAATTTACAAATTCATGTTAAAGCAACACTGAATTCATACTTACTCCATGAAGTGCTTTCTCAATCAACAAATTCTATCTTGTAGAAACAGGTCTGTCTGTGAAAATTTTAGATGTTTAAAAGAGGTCCTCATACTTTCTTGAAAAGGGTGGAATGACTGACTGTTATATTGTGTGTAATTATTTTCTGCCCAGTAGTCGCCTGTTGGTTACCTACTTGATCATGTGATTGTTCTGGAATGTTTGAACTTCTTGGCACAAACCTTGGCTGTCTGCTTGTGTCTGGGGGAAGGGTAGGTTAGGAGAGAGAGGCAGAGGGAGGACTGGAGGTCAGTTCAGTTATTGAGCTTTTCTCAATAATCATTCAAAGAGATGAAGTTCCATTTGGCATCACAATCTGCTGATACTAAAATGTTTCCAAGCTCAGCCTCCTTGCTTCGAGATAAAGAAAGTGCTGCTTTCTTCCCTCAGAATGTTTTCTTCCACAAAGTAGCAGCCTTCCAAGGTGGCAAGTGTTCAGATTTCCTTGACTCACAATTGTCACTCCTTTATGGATTTCAAAACACTTCGACGAACGTTATCTCATTTCATCCTCACAGGCACATATATTTAGGCTTAAAGACGCTATGAGACTTATTAATCAAGTTCACATGGTTGGTGGAGAAACTGGAACATGAACACAAAGCTTTTGGTTCCATTAGCTCCAAACCATGACATACATGTGTCTGTAGCAGGTCATGCCTCTATGCCCTTTCAAATGGGTATTCTTAAATATTTGTCCAGATTTAGAGTTGAAGAGATAACAGAAATAACTCCTGTGAGAAAGGGTAGAAAAGCAGAATGCTAGAGGTAGCATCCCAATTTTTTACATCTCAGCAAAACTAAAGCCCTGCTTTATCATCTTTGCAGCCCAAGCATTCCCCTTGGAAGTTATATTAGTCAGGACTTTTTTTTTTTTTTTTTTTTTTTTTTTTTTTAGCATAAGGGACTGAAAACAAATAGGTTTAAGGAAAAAATGGGAATGTATTGGTCATTTAAAGATAAAGTCCAGGGAAGTATCTCCCTTTGGGCATAGCTGGATCCATGGGCTTGAATGAAATCATCAAAACCCATCACTTTTGCTCCATATCTCTGTTCTTTTTTCCCTTATTTCAATTCTCCACCAGGGTCTTCTCACTGACAGTGGCAAGAGGCTGTCATTTCTTGGCTTACATCCTATCCTTTCAGCAGCCCCAACAGAAAGAATCTCCCTAACAGTTCCCAGCAGTGTCCCCAAAGAGTTGATCATCATGGAATTGACTTGGGTCACTTGCCCAGCCAGAAATCACTTACTATATATAACCAGGGGGATTTGCTGCTCTTATTGGCCATGCCTTGGTCGCATGCCAATTCCTACAGCCAGATGGCATCAAGCCATGTGGGAGTCAAGCTCCCAAACCATTTGCACTGAGAGTGGGGGAGGTGATTCCCCAAGGAAAATATTGCTTCTGGTGCCAAAAGACAAGAAGATGGATACTGGGCAGGCCAAGGCAAATATGTACTATAGAAATATTCTCCTGTCCCCTTTAACACCCGGCAGCTTTTCGGTATATTCCTTTAAACAACACTCAGCATGCTCCCTAAGCAGAGTGCTGATCAGTACAATTGTCTCTATTCCATTACATTATAGATTAGTTCCCTGGGCATCTTACCAACTGGATTCCTCTTATTCCACCTCTGTCTTTACCAGGTGAGGAAGCTGGAGAGCAGAGGGACTCGACCAGGACAGGGCAGAGTTTAGATCAGATCCTGGCCCTAGACCATTGCCTGCTGGAACTAGCAAGCACCGCTGGCTCTGCCCCTTGGGCAGCCCAGCAGAATAGCTTCCTTTGTCCCACAACCCACCTGGGTTCTGCTAGGACCTGAGATTGGTGTGGGTTGTAGCTGTTTGAAGAGATATACAGACTTAGATATTAAGCCATCCTGGCCTGAGGTAATCACAGCCTACTTAAGGCTCTGCAGTGGGTGGGTCAGTGTGCTCACTGCACTGGACTATTTCTATCATTCAAAATATGTGCATTGATTTAGTTAAAAGAGCATGTTTAATAATCCCCCAACAGAAACCACGTGGGAGGAAACATGCTAGGTGTTACTAGGAGTAGCCTAGGCTTGTAAGATTGGGGAGGGGACTTTCACTTTTTGCTTTATCTCTTCTCTGTTGTCAAAGTGATTTAGGAGGAGGCACCAAGCCATAGTAGGACATCTGGGGGAATCCCTTTTGGCCCTGAACACAAGGTTTGAGGAAAACTGGCAAAGTACCACTGATGGGAACTGGGTGGGACCTGGAGGTTGGAGAGAAGACTCGGGACCCAAACATGAGTCTGTCACAGACCCAGAAAAGTGAAGGTCTTCAAAGGATAAGGACTTTCCGTGGCACTGACCCTGCTAGGAAATGTACTTGGTCCACTGGACCTAACACTGTCAAGACCCTCTTGGCCGGTGGGCATGATGATCATTGCCCCACCAGCCTGGCCTCCCTCCTTCTGGGCAATTTACAAGGTATAAGAGAAAGATAATTGCTAAGCCAGCCACACCCAGATTTTGACCTAAAAGGGAATTGCCTAGCTTCTTGGTAAGGCTTTACTCCCAATGACCTTAGACTTGTTCCTGTCCTCATACGTGTCCTGAAATGATAAAGATTTGCCATTGCTGAGGACATCGGACATCTAGCATAATAAAGTATAAATCCTATAGGCAACAGAAGGTTTCCTAAATATTTATAACACAGGGCTTCTCTGTTGAAATAAGGATCTCACCTTCACAGATGATTACTTTGGGAAGATCCTGTTCATTTACATAAGCAGGGGCACCCTTCACACCATTGCCTGAGAGTGTCTGGTGGCTCCAGCTATATTTGGGACTTCTTTGTCTTCTCTCCCTCTGCTGATTGCTTCTCAAAAAGGGCCTGGTTCTATCCCCACCTTTACCTCATCCTTCTGTTGTACCAAGTGAAACCTGCAGAGGCCAGACTGGCAGTGGCCATGGATGTATCCTTTTGAATCACTTGTACATCTAAGGATGCTGGTAATTCTGGACCACTGAGTTTTTTCTTATAGAGTCTACAGGAAAGATAGAGATGGGCAAAGGGGGATAAAACTGAGTCATTTTTTTCTTTCCTGTTTCGTCTTAGCAACTGTAAGCAAACCCTTTAGCAGAACACAAAAGAGGTGTACCTGGAGTAAAGTGAAACTGTAAACTTTCATGGGGTGGGCACTAGAAGGAGATGCCCAGATGGGTGGGGGTGGGGCACAGGGGTTTGAAAGCAAGCTGGGGACAGAGCAGCTGGTCAAACTGCTACTTTGCCCCTTGGGGTCTTTTGATTAAATTTTCACTGGGCCTACGCTGGTGCATGGTATGATGTGGGAGTGGGTTGTCTTTAAGGATAATTCCACCTTCAATATTTGACACACTTTTAAGTGGTATACCCAAAACTGAAAGCAATGCAATGCAAAAAAAAAAAATCTCAGATCCAGGATTTTATTTCTGCTCCCCAAGACAATCTCCATTGAAGAACCATCTTTGGTGGCCTTGGAGACACCAGCCTTTCTCAAGCTGGTGAAGAACTTGGTGTGGTGTGATCCTCTCCCATAGCACCCTCATCCCTACACCCAGAGGTTTCTAAAAGCTGGGGGCTCAGGTTGGGCTCACAGGTGAGTGAAGAGAAGAGTGCGGGCTGGACAGGGCCCCTGAGGCATGGACAGGTCTGGGGTGGAGTGAGGGAAAGCTAGAACAGGAGGGGGGGGACGGGC
>NW_006779719.1:352590-357078 GCF_000442215.2 Lipotes vexillifer
GGAAAGAGAGAAGAGGCTGCTGGTCACTGACAGTGCCTGGGAGAGACATTCTCTGCATTGTGCAGAGAACCTGACCTGTACTCACTTACTGCCTGTGGGATCTCAGTCACCAAAACCCATTTGAACTAAAGGGCAAGAACAGCTTTATCTACTCCTTAGAGCTGACCTCACTTGAATACTAAAGCAATAGATGACAATTTAATGGAGCTGTCGCTGGGAATCAAGTATCTGACATCTCCTAGGAGGAGTTTGTTTTTCTAAAGCCACAACTTGCTCCTTGTTGTTCTTTCGGTTATTCTCTTTCAGTAGGAAAGTGGCTTCCCACCCTCTCCCCTCCATGCTCCCACCCTTTGGTGAGGCTTGAAAATGCACTCAACAGCTGCTCCCACAATTAGCTGGAAGGGCCCATAGTGTCCAGGTCAGGGGGTCCTCTCAACTTGTAGAGTGAGGACTTAGCAAATGAGGGAGGAGATTGTTGTCTTTTCAGAAGAAAACCTCTAGGGGAGAAGTATTTTGATACCAGTTCATCTTCTGAGTCTCTCTCTAGCTCTCTGAGACTCCACCTCCAGGGGAGCCATGTGGCTCTCAGCATGGTGCCTTTCATCTCCATCTTCCGTTAGTTTGCTGTGGAGAACAGGCGGTCAAGCTGGGTCTCCTCTCTGTTTGTCTCTCCTAGAGACAGAGATGCCAGGTTGCGTACTTGCTTCACTTCTTGTCTGGCCTTCCACGCCTCTCCCTTTCTTGTGCCCTGGGAGGTAGTGTTGGATTATGGGGCTGGCTGTTGGGAATAGAGAAGGACAAGCCCCATGTTCTCCAGGATGGTTACCAGACACACTGCCCAAAGTCTGGGAATGGGGCCTTGGGTACCAGCTGTTGTGGGTGCCTGGCTCGCTGCTGGCTCTGCCAAAGCACGTGGTTCTCATCGTCTCTGTATTCCCACCTTGCAGCCAGTCAATGAACGCCCTCTTCCTCAGATGCTTGTGTCCCTCGAAACTGGACTCTGAACCCAATTCCACTGGAGATGAACCTAGGCCACCCTATCAGAATTTTCATCTAGCCTTTCAGTTTCCCTAGAGCAAAAGGAAACTGAGACGGGAGTAGTGGAATAGGAAGGTGGTCGAAGGACAGTTGTTCTGACCTAAATAAAATTACAACCCTGATGGGAGGCAGCTAGTGCAGCACCTTCTGCACCTGCAACCATCAACCAAACTGCATCATGGTTTGGGGACTGGCTTAGTTTCCTAGGGCTGCTGCAACAAAGTAGCACGAATTAGGTGGCTTAAAATAACAGAAGCTTATTGCCAACCAATAACCAATCTTATTGGCAGATTTGTTTCCTTCTGAGAGCTCTGAGGGGAGAATCCGTTCCATGCCTCTCTCCTAGCTCTGGTGGCCCTAGGCATTCCTCAGCTTGTAGATGCATCACTCCAATTCTCCATCTTCACCTGATGTGCTCTCTGGGTTTCTGTCTTCACATGGCCATCTTATAAGGACACCAGTCATAATGGATCCAGGGCCCACCCTACTGCAGTGTGACCACATCTTAACCGATTACATCTTCAGTGACTGTAATGCCAGATAAGTACCACGTTCTGAGGTACTGGAGTAGGACATCAACATATCTTTTTTGCAGGGGGATTTGTTGGGGAGAACACAGTTCAACCCATAACAGAAACCAAAGGCTGATGGATCTGCAGCAAGTGGACTGGAAGGAGTTATGGGGTTGGGAGCCCCTGCCAAAATAATGGTCTTTTTAATTCTATAGGCACAGTTTTCTAAACTCCAAGACTTCATAAAACCTTGTATTTGCTTATATTGCTCCTTTAGTTAGGATTTTGCAGGCAAGTTAATAGAAATGAACTTACATGGGTCAGGGCTGTTTGGATTGCAAGTGATGGAAACCCGATTCTAGTTGGCTTAAACAAAGAAATAAATATATTGACTTACATAACCAGAAAATCTAGGAATAGATCTGGCTTTAGTCAGGATAGAATCTAAGGTTCAGTGTTTCAGAGGTCTTTCTCTCTCCTCTCTCTCTCTCTCTCTCCCTTCATCTATTGGGTTTGGCTTGTTTCTGCTGGGTGTCATTCTGCAGACGGCCTCTTCACAAAGAAGGTAAAACGGTGGCTGAGTCCCAAATGCACATCGTCTCAGTTTAGCCACCTCAGCAGAAAGAATTTCTCTTTGCAACTCCCTGTATCAATCCTGGGGAAGACATTGATTGGCCTTCCTTGGGTCATGTGCCCATACACCAACCAATCATTGTGGTCAGGCAGATAGGGTGCCTTGATTGGCCACCCTAGATCATGTGCTCACCCTTGAGGAGTGTATCCATGATGGTTTATCCTACTGGAACCTCATGAAAATTGGGGGAGGAATTCCCCAGGGAAATCCAAAGAGAGGGGCGGGGAAACACATTGTTAGACAAACACAGTACCTGCTACAATCCACTATATAATTCAAGCTAGCTTAAAGGAAAAAGGGAATTTATTAAAAGGATATAGAGGTGTCTTGTGGAATGTAAGGGAAGGCATACAGCTGGCCTTAGGGCCAGGGCCCAGGCAGCTTCATTCTGCCAATATATTTCATTTTTCTCTGTCTGAAGTCCTCCTTTCTTTGCTTAGTCTACCCAGTGGGAAGAAAGTGGTTTCCCTACAACCTCCCAGTGGGAAGAAAGTGGTTTCCCAACAACCTCCCAGTTTTTATCTCCTTCATTCCAGGAGCTAGCCTAGTTTAAAATTCCCAAGGAATAAAATCTGATTGGAGTCAATTCCCACCCTCAGACCAATCAATTATGCTCTGGGGGTTGGGGGTTGGGGGGGAGGTCATACCCTAGAAACATGGTATACACAGAGGAAAAAGGTCCAGTAGATTCCCAACATATGTCAGTTAATCTTTGAAGAGTATATGAGGTCCCTAGAATCATCCTAAAGATCATTTATTCTAAGACTCATTTTGCAGATGAAGAATGGAAGCCCCAAAAGGTTAAAGACTCAAGATGTCATACATGCACACGGAAGCCAGATAATGACTTGGCTAGATCGTGACTAGTGCGCAGGTCCCAGAACTTCCATTCTAAGTTTTTCTACAACATCATGTTTAGGCTTAATAAGTCCCATCATTCTAGTCCATAGAGAAAAGTGAGAACAACAAATAAAACCGAAGATGCGCACAAAACACTGGCAAACAGGAACCTTGCCTTGCTTCTTCAGAGTCCTTGCTCTTGCTGTTCCCTCTGCCTGCACCTCTCACATCCGACCCTTGGCTTACTTGATTCCTACCCATCTTTCAAAACTCTGCTCAACCATGACTTGCAGACGGATATTCTCTTGACCTCTCAAACCCGGTCAGTTCCTACCCTATTTTATGTTTTCGTAGTACTTCTGTTCAGTCCTTCTTTTGTCATTGAATTATTTGTTGGGAAGGTTTGTGTAATTTTTTCAGTGGGTGCCTGCCCTTGAGTTACAGGTGCTACAGGAACCAAGACTATGTAATCCTGTGTTCAGCACAATGCTTCAATGGTAGGTGTGTGATGAATATTCTTCAGGAAAACCATAAAGAATGAGAAGAGAAAAACAAGAAAAAGGGAGCCTCTACCTCTACCTTTTCTCTAGGAGGAAAGTTTGCTTCTGAGGAGCCTCAGAAGAGCTAAGGGAATTTTCTGGGACCCTCTAAGCTGTGATAAGTGCTGACTTTGCTTTGGGTGGAAACAGTGGGTGCTTCTATTTCCTTGTAAATTAAAATCCTTTAAAAGGTACAGTCACACAAAGAGTACAGTTTATTTGATTTTTCTGAATCTGTTCTTTTTAAATGGGTACTTATGGCCGTAAAGCGTGCCACCAGAAACTGGTTAATTTTTTTCAAACCCTTTGGTGCCTAATGTCTCACGCAGTCCTCTTAGCAGCAGCCTCCTGAGGTGTGGGTGATAACTACCAGACAGGGTACCTGCAAGGGTGGACAAGGAAGCTGAGAACCAATAGGACTAGTTTCTGGTCTTACTCTGAGGCTAAGACAAAAACTGCACCTGAATCTAATCTCTCAGCCCAGTGGCCCCAGGACCTCTGGACTCTGCCATCTGCCCATCACAACTGCCAGGATCTTATTTTTTTATCTTGAGCGTTGTCAACCTGCAGATTTAAATAGGCAAATTGGTTCTGAGCTGAATGCACCTCCACAAAGACCTAAGATTGTCCTGGCTGATGCTTTTCCAATGAGGGTATGAGCATGTATTAGTTCATTTCTTCATTTATAAAAATTCACTGAGCACCTGCTATGTGCCAGGCACTAAGCTAGGTACCAGAGATACAATAATGAACGAGATACACAAATGTTGCTCTCATTGAGCTTACATCTAGTGTGGGAGTGGAGTATTAAATAATTATAAATTATTCAATTACAATTGTGAAAGTGGTTCCAAGGAAAATGTACAAGGGGAAATATAGTAGGGAACCCACCTTAATCTGAGGCATGGCTGAGAGGGAAAGAGAT
>NW_006779719.1:357200-375745 GCF_000442215.2 Lipotes vexillifer
GAAAGAGTAGTGTGAGATTAGGCCAGAAAACCAGGTGCACACTAGATCACAGGGGGCTAAGCTTTTCAAGGGCCTACAATTTAATCCCAAATACAAGGAGAAGCCATTGGAGGGAAGTGATATGATCTGATTTGCAAACTTAAAAGATTTCAAAGTCCCCATGGAGAAGGGACTGTAGCAGGCTAAGAGCTGATGTGAGAGACCACGTGCGAAGGCTATTGGGCAGGGTTGGCTGAGATCCAACCAAACTGCTTTAGGGCATTTGGCCTCCCTTCTGCCCAGCCCAGGTCTGGTGCCCTTTGGCTCCTTTACCAATCTCTAGTTCTGAGAGCTGTGGCTAAGGCAGCATGTTTGGCTTCACCTGATGGCAGTAGCACAAGCCATGGCAAGTTAGGCAGGAAAGAATGAGTTTGGTTGATATTTTTCAAGAGGAGTGTGTATATGCACCACACACCTAGGCTTTCATGGATTCTTACATCTTGTGCAGTGATATATCCAGCAGAAGGAGATTTAGAACAAGGAATGAGGTGCTTACAAAATCATTGAAAGGGCTGAAGGAGAGGAAGCCACTTGGCTTTTGTCTCAAGGTCATTCCACTGCAGCTGAGATGCAGATGTCTGCTGACCTGTCAGTCTGCCCCTGCTGTCTGTTAGGCTGTCACTGTTGTCACTGACACCCACAGTGGAGTGTGGAGTCTGGCCCCTGCCAGCACTCCCACTTGTCAGAGCCCATTTATTGACCTGAAGCTCCATGGAAAGATGGCAAAGTGGAATTTCCGTCTTTCCACTTCCCAAATCTCTCATGAATACACCTAAGTGGCAGAACCAATCCACACCCAGAAGCCTAGCTCTGAGGATACCAGGGAAATATGTCCTCCACTTTCCAACTTCTCCATATAGGAGATAGAATTTGAGAAAGCCAATTTAAGTATCCAGTCTGGAAGGCAGGCCAAATCTGCATGATTTCTGCCATCTCCTTTTTAAATTGAGGTATAATTTTCAAATAAAAATGCACAGGTTTTGGGTGTACAGTTTGCTGTTTTGACAGATGCATGCATTCATGTATCCTACACCCAAATCAAGATACAGAATATTTCCATCGTGCCAGCCTGTTCCCTTATGCCTCTTTTCAGTCAGTCCTTCCCACCTCCCACTCAGAGGTGATCACTACTCTAATTTCATCAATTTGTTTTGTCTGATAATCACAAATCAATATTGCCCATTCTGAGACTTAAAATAGATAAAACCATGCAATATGTATTCTTCTGTGTCTGGCTTCTTTTGCTCAAAATAATATCTGAGAGATTCAACCATGTTAATGTAACAGTAGTTCTGTCCATTTTAGTGCTTGGAAGTATTCCATTGTATGAATATATCATAGGCATTCACCATTTGATGTATGTTGACATTGTTTCCAGTTTGGACTATTATAAAAATAGGTGCTTAAGACTATTTTTTTAAAAGAAATGTGCCTGGTATTTCTGATGCAGGTGGACCACATTTTGAGAAAGACTGCTCTAATGCAGAAAACTGATGGTTAGAAAGGTTAAGTAAATCATCCAAAGCCCTGTAGCCAAGAAGCCCTTGATGCCAGAGCCCAGGTTCTTCCTTCTTGCAGAATAGACCTTAGCATAGCAGGGAGACCTTCAGAACTGAAATGGAATTCTTCCATGACAGAGTTAGAGAAAGGCCTTGAAAATAAGGCATATGTTTCAGTTATCAACTGCTGCATAACAAAACAACCAAAACTTTGGCTTAAATAATAATTGTTTTTTATGATTCTGTGGCAAGGCTGGGAGGTTCCTCTGTTGGTCTTACCTGGGCTCTCCTGTGGCTGCATTTAGCTGGGAGGACCACTTGATGCTGGGCTCAGCTGGGCTTCTCTCTCCAGGAGCTTTCATCCTCAAGAAGTCTAGACCAGGCTTCCCCACATGGTAGTGGCAGTATTCCAAGAGACAAAGCTGCAATGCTTATCAAGCCTGTGTTTGCATCGTGTTTGGTAATGTCCACTGGCCAAAACCAAGTCATATGGCCAAGCTCAGTTTCAATGTGGGAGGGAGCTATCCTGGGGAATGGTGTGATCCTTTGGGGATCATTAATGTAACAGTCTATCATAGCCCGGAAATTTATGTTTCAGAGGCAGTGGGGAGCTAGAGAGGGTAGAAGTAGGGAGTTAATAGTAGAGGATTAAAGAAAATTTCAATGGAGTCAGAAAAGGTCAAAAGAAGTACCTATGAAGGAAGGGCCAGTGTTCTTCCTAGTCATCTCTGTGGCCCCCACAGCACTCAAGGCAGAGTTTGACACATGGTAGGCGCTCAGGAATATTTTCTAAATTGAATCAAAGTATCTTTGATACACTGGGGTGTTAGAACCTAGAGGAAGGATGGCTAAATGATAATGCACCAAAAGAAGCCAGACTTCTTTTTTGAATTGAAGTATAGTTGCTATACAATACTATTTAAGTTACCGGTGTACAATATAGTGATTCAGAATTTTAAAGGTTACACTCCATTTATAGTTATAAAATATTCTATATTCCCCGTGTTGTATAGTATATCCTTGTAGCTTATTTTATACCTAATAGTTTTTACCTCTTACTCCCCTATCCCTATATTACCCCTCCCCCCTTCCCTCTTCACACTGGTAACCACTAATTTGTTCACTATATCTTTGAGTCTGAGAAGCCAGACTTCTTAAGCACAGAAGGAGAAGTGCTAACAGGAGAAAAAATTAAAACTGTGAAATGAAGACAGACATGATAGAGAACATGCACACAAACTTGTTCCATAAACAAACTGTGTCCACCATTTCAACCAATGTTTATTATTCCTAGATGCTATGCAAAGGACTGGAGCTGTGTTTCTCAAAATGTGGGTCACCAGAGCATGTGGTATACACCCATATAGTTGGTTAGAAATGGCTGAGAGAGGTATCTAAGCGGATGGGGCTAAGATAATGTTCTTTGTTCCATGATCTTTCCAGAACTTGTAGGGGGATGTGGAAGTCACTGTCCACCCCAACAGGGAACAGCAGATATGTGTGCCCTAACCATACCATCTTACTCTTATCACTTCAGTGCAGGACAGAACTTTCAACTGCCAGCGCCTGAGTGTTCTGTCTGAGGGCTCTCTGTGGCCATTCCTCAGCCAGAGACTAACAGATGTTGGCGTAGAATATTAAAATGAAACTAATTATTAATTATAAATCTACAGAGAGGCAAAGAGTGCCTATTATTCCACTAATCAAAATATAAGTTCTGCTGAAAATACAAAATACTAATGTCCTTCCACTCAGAACAGTTCAATGAAGATTAAGAACCACCTCATTCCTTGCATTTCTGAAACTGCTTCCAAGCTAGTCTTCTGGCTCCAATCTTGTTTTCCTCCAACCCACTTTCTGCACATGAGTGACCTTTGAAATATAAACATGATCATTAAGCTGTGTGAGAACAGAGATGATGTCTGTCATTCTCTACTGTAACTTCAGTACCTAGCAATGCCTGCCCATAGTGGGTACCCAGTAAATATTTATTGACTAGATATTATTGGAAACTTCCAACTCATGAATAGATTATATCCCAAACAATTTCTCTTGTAAGGAGGTCCTTTGGAATTTGGAACACGTTTGGCCTCACAAAGATAGGTGGTTTTTAGCTTGTCAGACTAGCTTATAAAAACCAAGTTCACCCATGATGTAGCTTAACCCTAGTCCCAGCTTTCCTGGTTCCTTTGAGCAGGAGAGCATACAATGAAGGAGGAAAGAAGAAGAAATTAAAGAAGGATAGGCCTTAGGAGTCATTTGGAATTGGATAAGTTATCATTAACATTTCCTTTTTCACACTTCCACTTTTGCACTTCTCTGTCACTGTATGAATGCCTTCTCTGCCTCTGTTCCCCACCAGGCACTCCCCCAGCTACAGCAACCCTCCCTCACCCAGGGTCCTCTTACTCCTCACACTGCCAATCACAGTCCTATCCCCTGAGTGCAAGTCATTTCAGGTATTAAGAGGAAAGTGGCCTGATTGAGCAAATTCATGTTCCAGATGAATGTTTAATAGTTCTGTAACCTTCCTAGAAATATTTCCAATTTTCTAAAATCAGCTTACATTAAATCAATCTCTAGGGGAATTCACTGTGACAAGATAAAATGAAAACAAAATATATGGTGAAAAATATTTTGGAGCATGTATATTCTCACCAACTCTTAAGCCTTTTTTCAGATTCTCCCTTTAGGGCTAACTATCTGTATTATTCTGGATTGTCATAACTTTGTGTGCTTTAAAGATCCCTCCATGCCTCTTAACCCCCATGCCTGTTCCCACAGGCTGGGTTGGGGAGGGGACATTTGAGTGAACACAGCCACAAGTGGGACGGTCTATAAAGTGGAGCCTTATTCATTGGCATCCCTGATGGCTTTGCCCAGCAGTGTGCACCTTTGACATCACTCTGCCTGTGGGGACACTAGAACCAAGCCTAACATCAAACTGTGGCCAGTACTCAAAGAGCAGAAACAGGGACAATGGGAGGGAACTTCTAACTGGACAGTCTGGGGTTTTCCATCCTAACGTTTCTATCCTCTTTAATTCTGTGTTATTCAAATACATTTATATTTGGCCGCAGCAAAGAACTCTGTGACCAGGGGATTTCTGCTTTTACAGCTATAAGGAAGAAATTGGATTAGAAAGGATCAAAGTATTATTTACCCAAGGTCACACGGCTATTTAGAAGAGAGCACTTTTTCTACCTCCTAATCCTGTGTTATTTTGTTCAAAAGTAGATGCTTCATATCACTTAAAATATAAGGGTTCACTTAATAAGCTTGAAGTTTAGCTCTTCACTCTTGAGTCAGAGAAAAATAATAAATTTATATTTGCAGCTTTTTCCCATTGGCCTGAGATAGCATTTCTCAAAGTATGTTGTTCCATTGAACACCAGTTAATTTTAAAAAGGGTTTCAAATACAAAATTCTACTGTCTGCCATCTTACAGACTTATAATACACATTAGCATACTAAAGGTTCTGGGAAGTCCTGCGACAAATAAAATCAAAGTTTGTTGAAATCAGCAACCCCCAAATTTATTTGGTTAAGAATTACCTTCCTTCCATCCTCCCTCCCTTTCTTCCTTCTTTCCCATAACACAGGATTATCAAGTAATACACTTTGGGAAATATTGGATTGAGGTAAACAGAATCAAAAATCAATCTACGGCAGGCCAATAATTTTCTTCTGAGATCAAGAACTTTCTTATTGCTTTGGCTGTGTCTGTACTGTGAACAGCATGACCAAATGATAACACTGAGGTGTATAGTCAATTTGTATCCTTGGGAAGGCTTTGACTTAACTTAAGATATCTATATGCTGTCCTTTCACTGCATAAAAGACTCCTTGGTGGGTGGTGAACGGGTGTAGGTAAGGCAGATCAGCAGGTGAGATGTGTTTCTGTTGCTTTATGGTAAGTTTTGAAATTCAGTAGTTGAAGTCCTCCAACTTGTTTTGCTTTTTTTTCTTCAAAATTATCTTGGCTATTCTAGAATTTTTTTCATTTGCATATACAGTTTGAAATTAGATTGTCAATTTCTGCAAAATATAAGCCTGGTAGGATTTTGATTGTGATTACATTGAATCTGTTGGTCAATTTGGGGAGGGCTGATGCCTTAAGGATACTGTGTTTTCCAATCCATGAACATGGTTGTCATATTGTGGTATAATAAATATTTACTTGGTTTTTGTCCCTGGTTCCTGGCACAAGAACTTCTACAGAGGGATGAGTGTCTTTTTGCATGCTAATGTGATGACTGGTGGCGGGTGTGTGGGGGGGAGGCTAAGTAGCTTCAAAACGGGGATTTGTTGCCAGAAAGACCAACACATGATTAGAGGGTTGGAACTTTCAGCCTCCCCCCACCTCTGTCTGACCTCCCAGGAGGGGAGAGGAACTGGAGATTGAGTTAATTACCAATGGCCAATGATTTAATCAATTATGCCTATTTAATGGCATAAAAGCCCCTCAACTAAGGGGTTTGGAGAGCTTCCAGGTTGGTGAACACATCCATGTGCCAGGAGGGTGGCACACCCCAACTCCCTGGGGACAGAAATTCCTATACTAGGGTCCCTTCTGGACCTCGACCTATTTACCTCTTCATCTGGCTGTCCATTTGTATCCTTTATAACATTCTTTTTTTTTTTTTTTTTGCGGTACGTGGGCCTCTCACTGTTGTGGCCTCTCCCGTTGCGGAGCACAGGCTCCGGACGCGCAGGCTCAGCGGCCATGGCTCACGGGCCCAGCCTCTCCGCGGCACGTGGGATCTTCCCGGACCGGGGCACGAACCCGTTTCCCCTGCATCAGCAGGCGGACTCTCAACCACTGCGCCACCAGGGAAGCCCTATAACATTCTTTACAATAAACTGGTAATAGTAAGTAAAGTGCTTTCCTGAGTTTTGTGAGCCATTGTAGTAAATTATCAAACCTAAGGAGGGCTTCAAGGGGAACGACCAATTTATAGCAAGTTGGTCAGAAGTAGGAGAGGCCTGGGACTCTGATTAGTGTCTGAAGTGGGGGCAGACTGAGCCATAAGCTGTGGGGTCTGATGCTAACTCTGGGTATTTAGTGTCAGAATTGAAGTGAATCATTGGATACCCAGTTGGTGTCTGAAGAGTTGGAGAATTGGTTGTTGGTATGGAAACAAACCAATACACCCTCCTTTCTTCTGACTCAGTGCTTGAGTGATTTCGTCTACTCCAGTGGCTTCATCTATCATCTATATGCTTATTCCTCTCAACCTTTCATCTCTAGTCCATATCTCACTCCTGAGATCTAAATAAATGTATCCAACTAACTGCCTACTTGATATCTTCACTTAAGATAAATTCCAAACAGATCAGCTGAAGCTAGGAGACTTATAGCTACAGTTCACTGAGGGAGAGGCAGATTTGACATGGAGTTCAGCCAAGTTAATTGATAAAGTAAACAAATCAGCACAATTCAGAGGAATATAGCAGAATCAAGAGCCTCTACAATGTTCATAGTGTCCACATAAAATTCAAAATTTTTAGACACATAGGAAATGTTATTCCATACTCAAGAAACAAAGAGAATCAATGGAGACTAACCTTAAAATGACTCAGATGTTGGATTTGGAAAATAAATGTTTAAAAGCAGCGATTATAACTATTATAACAACAAATAGAGATAGATGAAAATATGCTCATTATATCATATATAATGATATATATGCTCAACATCTCACTAGGAAAAATAGAAATTATAAATAAAACAAAATGGAACTTCTAGAACTAATAAATGCAATATCTTAAATAAAAATTTACTGGAAATATTAATAGCAGAATAGAGATAGCAGAAGTCAGTTAACTTGAAGATACAGCAAATATCAGACACCAGGGTAAAACTGGTAAACAGTGAGGCTCATCTGGGTAGATGTCCAGTAGTATAGACTTCAGGTGCAGTAGGATCAGGGCTTTCAACCCATTTCTCTTCAACTGTCTTGGCTCTTTCTTCTCATATGTTTGTCTGTCCTGAGGCTGGTTTCCCTCATGGTTACAAGATGGACGCCAATAATAACTACAGCTTCTTTTCACATTCAGCAGGTAAGTGACACTGGTCTCTCTTAAAGCCAAGAAATAATTTTCCCAGAAGTTCTTCAGCAACCGTCTACTTGTGTTTTATTGGCTGAAAGTCAATCATATACTCATTCCTGAACCAGTCACTTGTTGGCTTATACTAATAATTAGTTCACCTCTGGGGTCACAAGTTATGCATGAGGAAGGAGTAGATACCTGAACAAAACTGAGGTTCAGTTAGAAATGATAAAGGGGAGAACAGCGCTGGATTCTGGCAAGACACTTCCCTGTGCCTTATTTTTCTCGTCCATGAAAGAGTGATAATGATCATACCTGCTTCAGAGGATTGACGTGAGGATTAAAAATACAAGTCCTCAGTACCTGGCCCAGCACATAGTAAGACCTTAATAGATGTTAGCTATATTCATAATCAGTGTTTGTTTGTGTGGTTTCTGTCTTTGGTATCATGCCCAGAAAGGTCTTTCCCTCCCTAATATGATATATTCACTCATATTTCCTTTGATGGTCTTATGTTTTACATTTAAATCTTTTTCAAATTTTATTGTGGTAAGAACATTCAACATGAGATCCACCCTCTTAAATTTTTAATTTTATGATACAGTATTGTTAACTTAGGTACAGTCTTGTACAGCAGACCTCTAGGGTTTATTCATTTTGTTTAACTGAAACTTTATACCCACTGATTAGCATCTCCCCATTTCCTCCTCCCCCAGCCCCTGGCAACCACCATTGCACTCTATGATTCTATGAATTTGACTATTTTAGATACCTCATTCAAATGGAATCATGCAGTATTTGTCCTTCTGTGGCTGGCATATTTCACTTACCATAACTTAGTTAAACTCACACAGCCAGAAAGTGACTGAATTAATATTTGAATCCCAGTAGTCTGACTCAAAAGCCTGAAAACTTAATGAAATATGATACAGAATAGTATTTACTGTGTATACTGTTTATTTCTTGAACATAGGGGTGTTGAGAAAGCCAGCTGAGTTATTGTATGTACAAGTGCTTTGTAAACTGTAAAGGACTATGTAGTGTCGGTGAGCAGGGATTCACCTCACTGCTTGCCAGGGTATAACAAGGAAGAGCAGCCAACATCCAGCCCATGATTGCCCAGCAGCCTCCTCTCACCTTTCTTCCTCTGGCTTCTTTCGGTCCCTGTCATTTAAAGTGTGAAAAAAAATGTGATGAGAACACTAGATAGATAGATAGATAGAAAGATAGATAGATAGATAGATAGATAGATAAAGTATGCTGCTCAGTTGCCCACGTGGAATCCCCTCAGCTAATCCAGCAGTACAAGGTGCCTCCCCAGTCCTGCCAAAAGACTCAGCAAAAAGCCTCCTTTGTATTCTCTGAGGGTGGGGGCTACTCTTCCTTGCGGTGCGCAGGCTTCTCATAGTGGTGGCTTCTCTTGTTGCAGAGCACAGGCTCTAGGCACGTGGGCTCAGTAGTTGTGACTCGCAAGCTCTAGAGCTCAGGCTCAGTAGTTGCAGCGCACGGGCTTAGTTGCTCTGCAGCATGTGGGATCTTCCCGGACCAGGGCTCGAACCCGTGTCCCCGGCATTGGCAGGCGGATTCTTAACCACTGCGCCACCACGGAAGTCCTCAAAGTATTTGTTTTGACTTACTGCTCCTAAAGCGTGAAAGAAAACCTGCCCACTTCTAAATGCAAATTTCTGTGGTTGACAAGACTTGGCATGGTGAAGAAATGGATCCCTGACAAGAATGGTGAATGGGAATTTCCAAATCTGCTACTTTCCAGTGGATGAATGGTCAGGAGTTATGAGTGGCTTCCCAATGGGAAGAAAGCTGTTGGGATTACTGACCACAAAAAGAAAAATTTCAAAATTTCCAGTTATTTGTCACTTTAGATTGCTTTCTGTCTTTGGAAAATCCACTCTTACCAGCACTAAAGGCAATTTCTAAGGAAAAAAGTAAAAAAAAAGGAGATGCCACTTTGGAAGATGTCATTGCTTCATCCTTCAAATAGCCACATGGGGGAATGTGCAGCAATTTCCTTGTTAGGAAATTCTGTCCTGTGCTTCTCTACATGCAGACTGGAACTCTCCTGAGACCTAGACTGACAAACCTATCACCTGATGGAACTTCGCTCATGTGGGCTATGAGGAAAAGTTGCCTAACTCAGAAGTCAGCAAATCTCACGGATGTTTCTGAGTGAGCTCCAAACCCTGAGGCAAAGCAGGTAAGTGTTTGACTCACAAGCTCTTTGTTTTCTTATTCTCTCTCTCTCTTTTTTTTTTGCGGTACATGGGCCTCTCACTGTTGTGGCCTCTCCCGTTGCGGAGTACAGGCTCCGGACGCGCAGGCTCAGCGGCCATGGCTCATGATGGGCCCAGCCGCTCTGCGGCACGTGGGATCTTCCTGGACCGGGGCACAAACCCGCGTTCCCTGCATTGGCAGGTGGACTCCCAACCACTGCGCCACCAGGGAAGCCCTGTTTTCTTATTCTTAACACATTTCTCCACAGGGGATTTCATAATATAATGGGGTTATCTAATTAATAACTATGATGTACATCTTTTGGAAAAAATAGTCTATATGTATAGGACATTATTATTATTGGTGTTGGGATTAAGTCTCATTACTTAATAAATATTAGTAAATTAAGAAAAAGTGTGCAGTTCATACCATAGGCATAATGTAATACTCATTTGAAAAATCTTTAATTTGAATAATTGCTTGAAAAGGCTCCTACTTTAAGATTAGATTCACTTTACTATTGTAACCTAGAAAATTGAGAGAAGTTTTCATAACCTAAGAATCACATACCATCTCTGAATGATCACATATTTTAAATAACTTAGTATAAGTGAAGTGTCATTGTAAATTGTTAGAGAACACTCGCCAGTTCCAAAGGTAGATGCTTTCCTGGAGTATGTCTAATTTCCAGGCTATTGAAGGGGAAGCTGTTGGATTTATTCATTTCATTAAAAAATAATACTCTGTTTTCTAATTAAAAAGCAACACATGTTTATTGAAGAGCATGAGAGAAACATTAAAAAACATGGAGGAAATAAAATAAGGATCACCTATAACCCTTAGAGATAACTCCTATTGATATTTTGCTATTAACATTTGTCTTCCAGTCAATATTTTCCTATCTTTCTAATTATTTTTAAACTTACAAAAGAAATATATGCTGGGACTTCCCTGGTGGCGCAGTGGTTAAGAATCCGCCTGCCAGTGCAGGGGACACAAGTTCAAGCCCTGGTCCAGGAAGATCCTGCATGTTGCGGAGCAAATAAGCCCGTGCGCCACAACTACTGAGCCCACGTGCCACAACTACTGAAGACTGCGTGCCTAGAGCCCGTGCCCTGCAACAAGAGAAGCCACTGCAATGAGAGGCCCGCTCACCGCAGCAAAGAGTATCCCCCGTTCGCCGTAACTAGAGAAAGCCAGCATACAGCAACGAAGACCCAATGTAGCCAAAAAATGAATGAATAAATTTATTTAAAAAATTACATGCTTATCATAAGATTTTGAGACAATATAGACAAAATGCGGAAGTCACCCTATTATCGGCTGAATTGTGTCCCGCCAAATTCATTTGTTGATGTCTTAACCCCCAGTACCTCAGAATGTGACTATTTGGAGAAAGGGCCTTTAAAATGTGATTAAGTTAAATGAGGCTGTTAGGGTGGGCCCTAATCCAATCAGACTGGTATCCCATCTGAAAAAGCCACGTGAGGATGCAGAAAGAAGGTGGCTATACACAAGCCAAGGAAAGAGGTCTCAGAAGAAACCTGTGAGCACCTTGACTTCTAGCCTCCAAAACTGCGAGAAAATAAGTTTCTGTTGGTTAAGCCACCCAGGCTGTGGTATTTTTTACAGCAGCCCTAGCACATGGATACACACCCTTTACCCTCTATCCTACTGTTCTCCTCAGGGGTAACCATGACCAACACTGTTCTTCCAGACCTATTTCCTATGCTTTTTCACACACAGAGTCATATATAGGAAGTTTCTTTGTTGGGCTTGTACTTTAAATAATGCTCTGTTGACTTGCTTTTTTCATTTAACAGTACATCATAGACAGCTTTCCACATCAGTACACGCAGAGAACTACCTACCACATTCTTTTTTTAAAAATAAATTTATTTATTTTATTTTATTATTTATTTTTGGCGGCATTGGGTCTTCGTTGCTGCATGCAGGCTTTCTCTAGTTGTGGCGAGCGGGGGCTACTCTTCGTTGCGATGTGCGGGCTTCTCATTGTGGTGGCTTCTCTTTTGCGGAGCACAGGCTCCAGGAGCGCAGGCTTCAGTAGTTGCAGCACGCTCAGTAGTTGTGGCTCACAGGCTCTAGAGCACAGGCTCAGCAGTTGTGGCACACGGGCTTAGTTGCTCCGCGGCATGTGGGATCTTCCTGGACCAGGGCTCCAATCCGTGTCCCCTGCATTGACAGGCGGATTCTTAACCACTGCACCATCAGGGAAGCCCAGAGCACATGCATTTAAAATTTGACAGCTGTTTGTCAAATTGCCTTCTACAAAGGCCTAACCAATTTCCAGTCCTATTGACACATGAGACTCTCTGTTTCCCCATTTAGGCTTTTTCTTTTCTTTTCCGGTTTATAGGTATGACTGTATGGATATACATAGATAGACAGACTTACAAAAATTGTACTCTCAGTATTGTTTTGAGTCATAAGCATGTTTAGGACTCATTTTCAGTTTTTATGTATAGAATAATTTTGGGGGGGAAGCTCTTGTCTACATCAACGACCATTATTGCCGATGTTGGGTATTGGAACTGTGGATTTAGACCGACCTACACATACCTCTGAAGGGTTTGTCTCTGGGATGAAGACAGAAATGAGAATGCTTTTTCCCTGGAAATAAGTGAACTAATGCTTTGAAATAGTTGGCTAAGTTATCCCTCTGAAAGTTAACTTCCAATTTTCTTTTGGAACCAAGCTAAAATATTAAAATGGCATTCAAACCCTGTAGGCTCCAGCTGCCATAACAAAATACCACCAAATGGGTGGCTTAAACAACAGGAATTTATCACGATTCTGGAGGCTGGAAGTCCAAGATCAGGCAGGGTGCCAGCATGGTCAGCGTCTGAGAGCTCTCCCCTCAGACCCAACAGTTTCATTCCTATATATTTACCCAACAGAAATACATATATATGTGCACCAAAAGACGTATAAGAGTTCATTTCAGCACTATTTGTAATACTCCTTAATTGGAAAGAATGAACAAACCACAAATATAGTGACAACATAAATTTCACAATCATGATGTTGAGCAAAGAAAGCCAGACACAGGAAAGTATATATTGTATAGTTTCATTTATATAAAGTTCAAAAAAAAAAAAAAAAAGCAAAACCAGTTTCTACTGTTCAAAGTCAAGATATTGGCTCACCTTGTTGAAAAGAGGTAGAGTCTGGGAAAAGAACATGAGAGGAATTCTGTTATGTTAGTATGTTCTATTTCTTGATATGATTAGTTACCTAGTTATCATATGTTTACTATGTTAAAACTCTTCAAGCCATACACTTATGATTTTTACATTTTTTGTATGTATGCTGTCCATCATTAATAATATACAGATTTCTAAGCCCTATCTGAGCAAACAAGAGAAGTGTAGCTTCCAAGCAAATGAGATCAGAAGAATATACCCAGTATCTCATGAGGATTTTGCCTATATATTGACAAGTTATGACATGCAGAGCTGATATCATGAGGTTAGTTGTATTACCTTGGTTTCTTATCATTCATGGAGTCATGTTGAACAATATATAAATATATTTATAGTATTAGTACTATACTATTTATAGAATTAGAATAGTAGAAAATAAAAAATATATATTTATGCTCTACTCTTCTATCATGTTTAATGTCTTAAAATATAATGGTTGTGGCTCACTATGTTGATTTCATAACCCACTAATGGCTTGTGAGATGCAGTTTGAAAAACACTGCTTTAAGCTGTATCCAGTCCAGTTCTAGGAATTGAAGCACAGAGAAGCTAAGTGAGTTACCCAATGGCACCCAGAAAAGAATAAAAAGAAGAGACCCATATTTCCTCCCACCAACTGTTTTCCCTTACAAAGCAGCTCAGTTTTTTCTGAAACTGATTAATTTAGATAGTCACTTAGACTTACCACATTTGGGTAGCTGTCATTCACTTTAGACTAAATTCATGTTCTTATAATTTAGTAAATAACCTGTAACCTGCCCCCAGAGAGAGCCATTCATTGGGCCACTGTTTAGTGAAACTGGTAGAAATGAAGTTTTTTTTCGGTCCTAGTCAGGGAGGAGTGTAAATGGTGGAGCTCTTTAGGGCTCAGAATTTGGAGTCACACAGACATGGGTATAAATTCCAGCTCCAGCCCTCTCTAGTTTTGTGATCTGTGGGCAGGAGGCTTCTCTATGACTCAACTTCCTCAACTATAAAATAGAGATAATAATAATAATGATAATAACCTTCTAGAATTGAGTGAGGTCATTCATGTGAAGTATATGTGTATTAGTTACACAATGTCACAAGCATGGTAAGTACTCAACGTATGTTGACATTATGATGATGATACCAACAGGGAAGTCTAGTCTAAGGGAAAATGAGGCAATCCTGTGAATAGAACCCTGAAAATCCAGGAGAGACCAATGGAAACTACCTACAATTAAAGCTGAAAAGAGGGAACTCTACTTGGTTTCCATTGATTTCCAGGTCCATGGGCAATGAATAAGATACTAACAAGCCCACACATGGAAATTACTTATGTTGATTTACAATAGAAATGACAATAGCAATCAATTAACAAATGATGGATTTAAATATGAACTGGCATATAGGGACTTGGTGATAAATGTTCAGTATCAGTGCTCAACCCAGAATGGACTGGATATGGAGAGAGACTGGGCTTTCTTAAATAGGCAGACTGTAGCAGATGGCTCTCTTCTGTTGCAGTCACCTTTCAGGGCAAATGATACCAGGACATCAGCTGGCTGGAATGCTCAGTCCTTTGGCTAAGGGCTCAACCCATTCCCCTCTTCCTCTTACCTTATTACATTTCATCATAAGCACAAAGCTCCATAGGTAGCTACCTGCAGTGCGTCTGTGTCCAGCTGCCTGTACAGATGGAGAGCCGAATAACAAAACTGTGACTGTAAGAATTTCAAACTGAAGATAGAATAGATACTTCATAGACTAGCTGTATCTGTATCATTTAAAGGGGAATCCAAGCCTTAGAAAAGAGATTGCCAAATAGTCAGGGGCCTCTGAGCTTTTGTGTTCTGACACACTGTGATAAGAAACATGAAAGCATCTGTGGAAAATAATCAGCTTTGGTAATTGAGACAACTTTTATGACAATGAAAGAAGCAGATAATCCTGGTGTTCCTGACTTGAGCTGTTTTGGACAAAGGTAAAAATAGTCTGGGTAAGAATGAAAGTAAATCCAGTGTGTCTGAACCTCCTTGTCGGAAGTCAGTGGTGGTCTGAGGTCAGCAGTGTGACTAGAGTGCCCGCATTATTTTCAAGCCTCAAATCATGTTATCACTACACCTGGTAACAGTGCTTCCCCTTTTCAGATGTGCCTGGGCATTGCTGATGGTGCCCCAGAGCTGGATTCTGCAGCCTGAGGGTCTTCTGACTCCCTCATCCTTCTCATGAGGGATGAACTCTGCCCTCTTATGTAATGATAATGTTGCATTGAGCCTTTGCAAATGTTAGCTCAAAGAATTCTCATTCTTCCATTTTATAGACAGGTAGTGGGGTTAAGTGACCCTTTAGGAGCAGAAATGGGGTTAGAAGTCAAATTTGGCAGCCAAACCCATGATGAATCCACGGGGGAGGCAGTGAGCACAGAGGTGTCAGAATCAGAGGCTCAGTGTTCGTATCCCAGTTCCACCTCTTATTAGCTTAGAATGTTGGAACATTTTCTTAATCTCGGTTTTCCTATCTGTAGGGTGAAGATCATAATAGTAGCTACCTCAAGGCATTGTTTGATCATGTGAGACAATGCATGTAAGTTACTTAGCACCATGTTTGACACATAGAAACTGCTCAATAAACATTACCTATCATCTCCTCTATCTTTCTGGGCCTTGGAAACTAAAATATGTCCAAATTGCTATATTCAATCTCTCAAATTCTTTAAGCAGATTATCTCCGGTATATTGCTACTTGCTTTCTGGTTCTGAGCACATAATATTCTGAAATAAAATATTTTATTTTTATTTATTTATTTATTTTTTTTTTTGTGGTACGCGGGCCTCTCACTGTTGTGGCCTCTCCCGTTGCGGAGCACAGGCTCCAGACGCGCAGGCTCAGCGGCCATGGCTCAAGGGCCCAGCCGCTCCGCGGCATGTGGGATCTTTCCGGACCGGGGCACGAACCCACGTCCCCTGCATTGGCAGGCGGACTCTCTCCCACTGCACCACCAGGGAAGCCCAAAATATTTTAATTTTTTGAGAAAAGAAAAGTTGCAAGCAAAATATTAATTCTTGTGGACTTATTATGAATTTCTCTTGCACTACTTACTTTAAATAGCCATCTAATCACACACAACCACCTCTGCCCTCCTTGAACTGGGTAACTGATACGTAAAAATATCATTTTGTACCAAGAAGGCTTTTTACATTTTCAGTGTGCTTACCATTAACATTGGTCTGTCATTTTTATGATCACTCATCTGGTAGTGATATTCCCAGTGTTGGCATTACAGAGCTTCTGGGCTGGGCCAGAGGTGGGGCTCAGGTGATTCTGATAAGAAAGCCAGACACTGATTTGCACAGGGGCCAAGGAAGTCCTGGAACACAAGACTTGGATCCTGACACCCCTGGCTTCAGGCAGCATGCCTGATGGACTAGAATAGCTCCCACAGAAGCCCGACAACAGGGAGAAATGACTGGAGCACTGGAGCGCTAAGTCACCAGAAGGGAAGAAGGAAGCTGCCATAGCAAAGCCAAACCCAGCAGCAAGGCCATAGTGTTTTATGGAGTGGTTGCTCCTGGTGCACCGTAGGGATTGCTACCAAAATCCTGACCTTACCAGCCTGGTGAGTAAGGGCCCCAAGGAAAATGTCTGTTTCTAACTTGTGAGTGAGCTGTCCAGAACAATTTGGGGACTGAACAACTTTACTGTGGAACATCCCCAACTCCCTCTCATTTTTCAAGGTCAGTTTTAGGTGACTAGATGTCCAGCATTGGCAGGACGGTGTGACACCCTTGGTGAACTGTCAGTGCCGAAACTGCTAATAAGGTGACAAATGAAAGAGTTTGCTGGACTAACCACTTAACACCTTGAGTCTCAAACAACTTTGCTATGGTGTCTTTCCCTTCTGAGTTCCCCAGCTCAGTGTTTGTGGATGTTTGTGTGTGTTTGTAGGTAGCTTTGCAGACTCTAGGAAATGACTTTAAAGGGGAGATTCTAAGAAATTGGACTTCCCATGGTCAAGCCAATGGGAGGCTTGGAGCTGGTGAAATTTGGGTATTAATGTTATTATTATCCTTGTTCTAATGGTGAATGAAGGCTGAGCTCTTTGGATTGCTTTTTTAAGTCTCAACATCAGAGGATTCAAAGAATGCTGATTTCTTTCTTTCTTTGAGTGCTGATTTCTTGTAAAGAAAATTAATTTCAGGTTAAGCATTCCTTAAGGTCAGACACTATATCCTGTATTTTTAAAAAGAGTATCCACAAATCTTAGAAGAGTGCTAGTACACAGTAGGCGCTCAAAGAAAAAACTTAGAGTAAAATTTGTTGCTGATTCCATTTTCTTGTGGCTTAAAGGCTTGGAGTGCTTATTAGTGGACTGTGGTTTCTTCTTGCAAATCATCAAATTCTTCTCTGCTGTGACTCATACTAACAGGAAAACTGATGAAATTTCTTTTCAGCAGTAACCAGAATGTGTTCTTTTCTTTATTACTTAAAAGTGCAGTAGATTCACTAACACTGAAATCAGATATGGCCAAGGCTGAGTGATAACAGAGAAAAGTGAAACATTTTCTTAGGGGACTGTAGTGAAACTTGCTCCCCCACCCCCACTTTTGTTTTTCATCAGAGGAATGCTTCTAAGTGTAGCAGTAGCTATATAGTTAAATGGTGTTTTGAAAAACGTGTCTACCTGCTTTGAAGATGCTTTCCAAATGAATTGCAGTTAATTACCACTAGGAATAAATGATCTACAACAGGCATTCATATTTTTTGTGCAGAACAAATATTAAATGTTTGGAAAATTCATTAATTAGATAAAATTGCCCCCTCCCCCTCAACCACAGTACCCCCATGGGTTTTGGGGAGTTTGCTTTGTTAGTTATTGTGTGAAAGACAAGAGCTTTTATTACCCTCTGAGAATTTGAAACTGTATTGATATTGGAGTGGGTAAGGGCAGGAATAACATCACCAGATTTCTTTTTCTCTTGAGAAGCCAGTGAGTAATTGGGGTGTGTCAGTTTTGCTGTAATTTTTGTCTAAGAGCATTTTCCTCTTTGAGATTTGTATTCCAAATACAATGTTATTGCTTAGATAATTTCTCTGGAATAAATGATAAATCCAGTATATGAAAAATAAACTGTCATCTCGGTGTCTTTAATTTTGATTCAGTAGCTAAATTAGGGATTGAGATTTAAGGTTTAGTATTGTTTTGCCTGCACTCTCGCCTCCCAGCTTTCTTTCCTCTCCACACTCCTCTGAATTTAGGCTAGAGGGGAGGAAAGTGGGAGAAAAAACTGGAGTATGACCTTTCTGTTCCCTTCCTTGGTTTTCAACCATAGTTCCCTAATAGTTATTATTTGCTGAGTGCCTACTTTGAACTAGACATTGTACAAGCAATATCTTATTTAATCCATACAACAACTCTCTATGGGAGCTGCTAGTATTGTCTTTGTTTTCCTGAGGAGAACACTGAGGTGCAGAGATTATAAGTGTGGGGCCTGATTGCAACCCAGTTCTATTGAATTCCCCAATGCTCACTCTT
>NW_006779719.1:375755-415325 GCF_000442215.2 Lipotes vexillifer
CCCTCTTTCCAAACATAGAATGCACTCAGTAAATATTTGACCGCTTCTGACTCCTTCATTCCTATACCACAGAGGACATGACTGAGTTAGACACAAAACCAGGGCTTCCTCAGCCCCCTTTGACACCAGGCTTAATGGAAGAGAAGGGAGAACCTTCTAGATTTAGAAGAGAAGAAAGGAAAGAGGGTGGGAAAACAGAAGAGAATAAAAGCAAAATAGAGGTGAGGCCAAGGAGAGAGAAAGGGATATTTGGGAGAATTTGTGGAGAATGGGAAAGGAAGAATTAAATTCAAGTCTTCAAAAAATCAGGAAGCCCTCCATACTTTGGCTATTTTGTATGGGGAATATTTCCTAATATTTTCACCAGTAATTCCCCAAATACTGAATTCTCTGCTCTAGAATTTTTATCATTTTGAAATTTAAGGAATTCAGATAATGATGATTTACCCAGAGAAAGGAATACATAAGAGAGGCTCAAATGACTTGTCTCCACCAACCTTTTCTGACCCTTATCATTCCACTCCTCTTTAGTTTGTTTTCCATTTCCTTCTTTCTTACTCATACCATCTTGAATTATCAATTCAAGTTGATAATCATGGTGTATCTACTGTACCCAAAATATTGTGGGGATGGCAAACAAAGAGGAAGTTGCTGATCATCTATAGAGGAAATAAGATACACACACAAATAATTCTGATACAAAAAATAATGGTACACGGGCTTCCCTGGTGGCGCAGTGGTTGGGAGTCCGTCTGCCGATGTAGGGGATGCGGGTTTGTGCCCCGGTCCGGGAGGGTCCCACGTGCCGTGGAGCGGCTGGGCCCGTGGGCCATGGCCGCTGGGCCTGCGGGTCCGGAGCCTGCGCGTCTGGAGCTGGTGCTCCGCAGTGGGAGAGGCCGCGACGGTGAGAGGCCCGCGTAGAGCAAAAAGAAAAAAAAAATAATGGTACAGTTGAATAGAAATAGAATGTACTGTGAATATTGTAGGGATCCCTCCATGTCAAAGAGGACAGAGCTCTAACAAGATAATTCCCAATGAGGTTCTGGTGACAAGTTAAAAGTGTGGCAGATGGGGAAAGAGATATTGGTCGTGGTGGTGAGGTAAATAGAGGCTCTTATGCTTCCATTTCAAATATTAGTTTTCATAAAACATATATTTGTCTGTATTTTGTTCTGGTGGCCAATCCTGAGTCCCAAGAATTGACTTTACTTTATATTCTTATTGGTTATTGCTAATGTAGGACAACTAATGATTTTTGTATTGTCTGTCTTGAATCTTGCTATGTCATTCAATTTTTTTTTAAGTTAATTTTCTTAGATTTTTCAAAGTTAGATATTTGGAACTAATAACAGTTTTTTTCTTCCAAGATATTTACCTTTTCTTGTCTTATTACATTGACTATGAACTATAGTACAGTGTTCAAAGATAGTGGTGACAGAGTTCATTCTCTTGTTTCTCTAACAGAAATGCTTCTAATGATTCATCACTAAATATGGTGTTGAGTTTTCTGATTCTCTTTACCAAATTAAGGAAATGTCATTCTTGGAACACTCAATCACAGGGATGGACACAAGATCCAAACAGGACCAATCAGAATCTTCTCCTGGATTGATATAAGACATCAGAGAGGGGGATTTTTCTTTTTCTACTTTGGTTTTTAAACTAGGAAGATGAAATTTTGTGGCTGTAGATGTCCATTTTCTCTGATACATGGAGAGAGATACATGAACTGAGAGATAAGCTGAGCTGAGGGATACAGTGGGGAGAGAGATAGTCTTATGACACTGAGCCCTTGGACCCAGCCATGTTGGGAACCAGCACTATCCTATGGACTTCTCAGGTATATGAATCAATATAGTATCTTTTTTGCTGTAGCTATTTTGAAATGAGTGACTGTCATTTGTATCCAAAGCAGTTTTGACTAATAAACTTCCTAAATGTTCAAATTTATGGATAGAAATAATATAGATAATTCTCTTATAATTTCAAAAATCTCTCCTATACCTGTAGTTAAGTATTTCTCATCCCTAAATGGTATTTTTTTGTAGTGCCTTTTAAAAAAATTATAGTTGCCTATAGTTATTGGTTTTTAGGAACAGTTTTTTATTTTTTTATTTTATATATTTTTTTGCGGTATGCAGGCCTCTCATTGTTGTGGCTTGTCCCGTTGTGGAGCACAGGCTCTGGACGCGCAGGCTCAGCGGCCATGGCTCACAGGCCCAGCCACTCCGCGGCATGTGGGATCTTCCCGGACCGGTGCACGAACCTGTGTCCCCTGCATCGGCAGGCAGACTCTCAACCACTGCACCACCAGGGAAGCCCAGGAGCATAGTTTTATTGATCAAGACCCCAATGATCTTACAAATTTAGTAAAAATTTAATTTTTCTTTTTCCTTCCATTTATATTCTTTATATTACTTTTTAATTTTATGTTATTTATTCATTTATTACTTTACATTACTATTTTTCTTCAATTCTGTGCTCAGTTTATTTCAAACTTTATTATTTTCTAAAGGATACATTTAAGGCCACAAATATTAATTTTCCTCTGCATATTGCTTAATCCATATTGCAGAGCTTCTCAGGTTTAATGTACTTATGTTGTATATTTCTAAAGTATTTGTAATTTTTCTTTCCATTTTCTCTTTTACCCAAAAGTTATTTAGAAGGATATTTAAAATTTTCTGTGTAGATATAAAACCTTCAAAAATTTTCAATAATTTTTATTTTTTAGAAATTTCCAGATTTACAAAAAATTGCAAAGATAGTACAGAAATCCCATATAGTCATCACCTTGTTTGCTCTATTATTAACATCTTCCATTAATATGGTACATTTGTTATAATTAATGAATCATTAAATACATCATTATTAACTAAAGTCCATACTTTATTTAGATTTCCTTAGTTTTTATGTAATGCCCTTTTACTGTTTCAGAATCCCATCTAGGACACCACATTACATCTAGTTGTCTTGTCTCCATAAGCTCATCCTGGCTGTGTCAGTTTCTCAGACTTTCCTTATTTTTGATGACCTTGATGGTTTTGAGGGGTATCAGGTTTCTCAGTTGTAAAGTTACTCTTTTCCCCCTTTCCACGTTTTATTCTTTGGAAGAAAGTTACTATATACTGCTCACACATAAAGAATGGGGAATTATGCTCACCTCTTTGAGGTTGGAATACCTACACAATTTATTTTGAATTGTTCTGCAAGGGAGATTTGTCTCTTCTTATTAATTAATTCAATCACTTATTTATATCAGTATGGGCTCATGGATATTTATTTTATACTTTGGGTTATAATCCAATAGTACCTTACTTATTTTGTTGCTTAAATTGATTCAGTTTTGGCTGTTTGGAGATATTTTACTTGGCCCTGGTGTCCCTTTTCCAAACACCCATTACTGTGGTATTGTGGATTTTTTGTAGCACTTCCTTACTTTCTGACACTATAAGATGCTGCAGGGTCATCTTGTATATTTCCTGTTCTGGTCCTAGAATGAGTCATTTCTCTAAGGAGCTCTGCTTCCTTTGATTGGAGAATGGTGTTAAAAACCAACATTTGAGCACTAAATATGCTTGTTGCTACTGGGGTGTCATTGTTTCTAGACCCTCTCAGCTGACTGAACAAGGAAATATATGTGTGTAGATAATCTGTGTATATACACATATAACAAATATTTCTATATGTAATTATTTATATCTATATTAAGCTACACATGAGTTCATACTGATGTCTCTGACTCAAATCTATTACCACATGGATCATTCTAGCTTTCTTCCCTTGCTTATCTGTCTGGACGTCTACCGTCTGCCATCCATTTCCTTAATTGCTCAGTTACAATATGTAAGTATAGCAGTATCAGGATTATTAACCCATACCGTCATGGACTATAATTTTAACAGCTAAGGCCCTCATTGCCCCCAAAAGTCCCCTATGCTTCATCTATTCAGATATCCCTTCTCTCCCCCTCAAGCTCCTGTGAACCACTGATAATTTTTACCTTCTCTATAGTTTTGCCTTTTCCAGAGTGTCATATAAGGCAATATTATAGAATGTAGCATTTGCTACTGGCTTTTTTCACTTGGCAATATGCATTTAAGATTCATCTCTGTCTTTTCATGTTTGATGGCTTATTTCTTTTTATTGCTGAATAATATTCCATTGTTTAGATATGCCATAGTTTGTTTGTTGATTTGTCTCTTGAAGGGCATCTTGACTGCTTCCAACTTTTGGCTATTATGAATAGAACTGCTATACATATTTACATGCAGCTTTTGTGTGGACATAAGTTTTCAAATCAGTTGTGTAAATAACTAGGAGCATGATTGCTGGATTTTATGATAAGGCTTTGCTTACCTTTGTAAGGCACTGCAAAACTATCTTCCAAAGTACCATTTTGAATAAGTGTTCCTGTTACTTTTTGCATCCTCATTAGCATTTGCTATTACCAGGGTTTTTTTGTTTGTTTTGTTTTGTTTTTGGATTTTGGCTATTCTAATAGGTGTAGTCTGCCTGATTATTGTTTTAATTTGCAGTTCTCTAATGACAGGTAATGTTGAGCACATGCATTTTTGCCATCCTTATATATTCTTTGGAGAGGTACCTGTGCAGATCTTTTGCCCATTTTTAATGAGGCTGTGTTCATACTGTTGCACGGAAGAGTTCCTTGTATATTTTGGATAACTGGCCTTTATCAAGTATGCCTTTCACAAATATTTTTTTCCAGTGTGGATTGACTTCCCTTTCCCTTGAGTGTCTTTCACGTGGCCGAAGTTTTTAATTTAATGAAGTCCAGCTTATCAATTATTTCTTTCATGAATTGTGCATTTTGTGTTGTATCTAAACTAAGTTCATCTTGATTTTCTCCTAGGTTATCTTCTAGGAGTTATATAGTTTCAGGCCTGTGATACAATTTGAGTGAATTTTTGTGAAGGGTATGAAGTCTGTGTCTAGATTCATCTTTTTGCATGTGGATGTTAAATTGTTCCAAGCACCATTTGTTGAAATGACTGTCTTTTCTCCATTGTATTGCCTTGCTGCTTTGTCAAAAATTAGTTGACTTGGGGCTTCCCTGGTGGCGCATTGGTTGAGAGTCCACCTGCTGATGCAGGGGATACGGGTTCGTGCCCCGGTCCGCGAAGATCCCACCTGCCGCGGAGCTACTGGGCCCGTGAACCGTGGCCGCTGAGCCTGCGCGTCCCGAGCCTGTGCTCCGCAACGGGAGAGACCACAACAGTGAGAGGCCCGCGTACCGCAAAAAAAACCAACCAAACAAACAAACAAGCAAACAAAACAAAACAAAAAAATTAGTTGACTTTGTTTATGTGGGTCTATTTCTGGGCTCTCTATTCTATTCCATTGATATATTTGTCTGTTCTTTCACTAATACCACACTGTCTTGATTACTGTAGTTTTATAGTGAGTCTTTTTTGTTTTTAAGTGGATCAACACTTTTTTACATATTAACATTTAACACACTCATATAGCCATGTATAGGTGATCATTCTTCATTTGGCTGAAGAGAACCCCTTTGCATTAGACAGTTGGCTAAATGTTTTCCTTTTCTGACATGTTTCAGTTAGCACAAGACTAGTGCAAACAGATACGTTAGCTGTTGGCTGGGCTGTCTGACACTCAGGCTTTATTACAGAGTAGGGCATCTAGGGAATGTGAATTATAGTTTGTTTCATCCTCGGCGTCCTAAACACATCACTCAGTCTAGTCGATTATTGAATTTCCTCCAGAGCTAGGGCCTCAAGAACCCTCTCCAAGCAGGACTCCAACCCTCTCCAACCCGTAGTAGCTCCTGTGGCCAAAGAGAAATCTGAGGAAAAGGATACAGAGTCTGAGAAGGCGGAGCAGAGAAAGACAGACCCAGCCTCCCTAGAGCTGAGGTTTACAGCTGCTCTGTTGAAGAAAACATACTCTGCTCAGCCCTCTACTAAAGAAGATGGTATGGCAGCTGAAATGGGTGATAAAAATTTCTGGAAAATGAAATCAGTACTCACAAAGCTTGAGACCAGAATCTGTACACTGAGTATTTGGATACAGAGTGTCCTCTCATAGCTAGAGATGGAAGCAGCTGCGTGTGGGGCTAAGATCACTAAAGGTCCAGTCTAACACACCCACTGCATCATGGGAGCCCTTATGCAGATGACCCATGTGCAAATGAGCAGCATGCAAATACCACATGGCAACCCAGTGCTGTGGGATTAAGGAAACTCCCTACCAACCACTGTGACTGCAACTACTATTATAATTACTGTATTACTACTGTATTACAATGATGACTACTACTTCCTAACAGGTAACTGTGGTCATGTAATACTCTCCTAAATTGTCTCCCTGCTTCCTCTACTCCTCTGGTCCCCCCTCCCCCAACCCATTGTCCACACAGCAGCCAGAGTTCTCCATTTAAAACATAGGACACATCACGTGACTTGCCAACTCTAAACCCACATAGCTTCCCATTTCACTCAGAATAAAAGCCAGTAGTTTTTAATGATGCAACAACCCATGTGATCTTGGCTTCTGTCCTCTTTCTGACCTCATCTACTACTACTCTCCCCTTACCCACTCCACTCTGACCGCACCGCTCTTGGCCCTTCCTTCCTTAGGGCCTTTGCACATGTGGCTGCGCTTTGCACCAGTCTTCCCCAGATGCTCTCATTGTTCCTGCCCTTACTTCATTCTGGGCTCTGCTCAGATGTCACCTGCACTAAGAGTCTTCCCTTGACCCCCTACCCAAACTCACAAGTGCTCTATTTCCTCCCACCCTGTTGTCAGGTTGAGTTCTCCAAAAGGAAGTAGACACAGACATGGAGTTTGGGATGCAAGATATTTAAGAGGAATCAATGCCAGTGCAGAGGAGAGGGTGGAAATAGGACTGGGGAGAGGAAGAAATGGAACTGTGATTTGGGGAGCTTGGGAACCGGTTTTGTCCATCAGAGATGGCCTAGGCTTTTCCAGCTTATCTTGCTTAGTTCCAGGTTGAGGCTGCCCCAGGAACAGTGAGATGTTGGGGAGGCATCTCTCTGCAGCTGTGGCAGGTCCTGAAGGGGTACACAGCTGGAGGCCATCAGCTGACCACACTCCCTCAGTTGGGTAGCAAGCCCTTCCCTCCTGAACGTGGATCTCACCTCCACCACACCTGACTTGGTTTTCTTCATTGTACTTAGTACTACTTGAGATAATATTGGATATTCACTTGTTTATGTGATTACTGTCTTTCTCCAGAAGGGCAGGGCCTTATTCATCTCGCTATGTTCCTTGAGGCTAGAAAGTTGCTCACTAAATAATTGTGGAATAAGAAACTGCTTACTAAATATCTTCATATATAGCACTTCATATTATTCTCCCAACAATCCTTAAAGATCAGTATTATTATTTACATTTTACACATGAGGAAATGGAGATTTAGAAAGACAATCAGACCTCAGATCTAGGGGCTGGACAGCATCTGATTCAAGATTATTTTACCTTCTTGTGATGAGAACTTTTAAGATTTACTTTCTTAGCAACTTTCAAATTTGCAATACATATTATTGACTATGTTATTGAACCAATGCTCAGTAAAGCCAATCTACTGACACCAGATTGTGGTGAAAGGAAGTATAGCATTTATTGCAGAGCCAAGCAAGGTGAATGGGCTGCTCATGCTTAAAAGACTCCTTAATGGCGTTCAGGGAGCTTTTAAAGGCAAGGTGAGGGAGAGGATCACAGGGTGTGTGAACAACTCAGGTATATCCTTCTGATTGGCTGGTGGTGAGGTAATAGGGTGGTGTTTCAGGAATCTCAATTATCAATTTTCTGGCTCCAGCTGGTCTGGGGTCTATGTAGTAGTGATCAGCTAACTCCTTTCTCCTGGTGGGGATTTTAGTATCTGCAAAACAACTCAAGGATATGCCTCAGGATATTATCTATAGCCCTTGAGGAGGAACTAAAGGTCTTTGACTTTCTTTTATGGCTAAACTATTATTATTTTGTCTTGCTTGACTGTTTTCCTTTCTTTCTGCATTTTCTCACTTCTCTGGTTAAATTTGCTCTTTGGAACTTGGGGAACGCTTAGGACGCTAAAGCTTTTCTACGTACAAGAGGCAGATGGATACAGGGGATCTTCCCCTGGGAAGGCCCTGCAGTGTCCTGCTCAGTTTCAGTTATAGCTGCCATGCTGTATATTACATCCCCATGACTTATTTATTTTATGACTGGAAGTTTGTACCTCCTGATCCCCTTCACCCATTTCACCATTTCATCCATTTCCCACCCCCTTCCCCTCTGGCAAACACCAGTCTTGTCTCTGTATCTGTGGGTTTTGTTTTGTTTTGTTTGTTCATTTGTTTTGTTTTTTAGATTCCATATATAAGTGAAATCATATGGTATTTATCTTTCTATAGTAAGTATTACTATTGGGTCGTGTCAGTCTTCTGGCTTTCTTCTTTTCCTTCAGTGTTGTTTGGCTATTCTGGATCTTTTGTCTTTACATATAATCTTTAGAATCAGTTTGTCAATATCTACAAAATAACTCACAGGGATTTTGATTGGGATTGCTTTGAATCTGTAGATCAAGTTGGGAAGAACTGACATCTTGACAGTAACTCTCCATGAACATGGACTATCTCTCCATTTATTTAGCACTTCTTTGATTTCATTTATCAGAGTTTTGTAGATTTCCTTACATAGACCTTGTACTTATTTTGTTAGATTTATATTTAATCATTTCATTTTGGGGGTTGCTACTGTAAATGGTATTATGTTTTTAATTTCAAATTTACCTTTCACCACTGAATATAGAAATCAATTGAATTTTGTATATTACCTTTGTATCCTGAAAAATTGATTATAGCAATATAATAATTATTAGTTCCAGAAGTTTTGTTGTTGTTGTTGATTCTTTCTGATTTTCTACGTAGACAATTATGTTATCTGCCAACAAAGACAGTTTTTTTTTTCCTTCCTTGCCAGTGTGTATACCTTTTATTTCCTTTTCTTGTCTTATTCTAATAGCTAGGACTTCCAGAACTACCTTGAATAGGATTGGTTGTAGAGGACGTCCTTGCCTTGTTCCTAATCTTTGGGGAAAATCATCTAGTTTCTCACCATTAAGTACGATGTTAGATATAGATTTTTAAAAGGTGCTGTTTACCAAGTTGAGGAAGTTTCCTTAGTTCTACTTTGTTGAGAGGTTTTTTTTTTTTTTTTTTTTTTGCTGTACGTGGGCCTCTCACTGTTGTGGCCTTTCCCATTGCAGAGCATAGGCTCCGGATGCGTAGGCTCAGCGGCCATGGCTCACGGGCCCAGCCGCTCCGCGGCATGTGGGATCTTTCCGGACCGGGGCACAAACCCGTGTCCCCTGCATCGGCAGGCGGACTCTCAACCACTGCACCACCAGGGAAGCCCCTGCTGAGAGGTTTTTGTTTTGTTGTTTATTTTTAATTGCAAATGAGTGTTGGATTTCAGGAAATGTTTTTTCTGCATCAACTGATATGATCATGTGTTTTTTCTTTAGCTTGTTGGTGTAATGGATTACATTAATTGAATTTTGTGAATTTTTAAAAATATTTTTTCACTCAGGTAAAATTTACCAACAGTGAAACACACAGGTGTTAAGTTTGCAATTAGCTGAGTTTTATAATTAGATAGTTAAGTAACTAGCACTCCAGTCAAGATATAGAACAGTTTCTTCATCCCAGAAGCATTCTCTTGTGTTCCAGTTAATCTTCATCCCTCATAAGCAACTTCTGTTCTGATTTCTATCACTTGAACTTTATAGGGATAGTACAGTGTTTGATGTCCAGCTTATATTGTTCAACGTAGTGTTTTTTGGATTCAGTTATGTTGTTGTATGTATCAGTAGTTTGTTCTTTTTTATTACTGAATAGTATCCCATTGTATAAATATACTATAATTGTTGATGATCATTTTGATTATTCCTAGTCTTCAGTTATTTTCATTAAAGCTGCTATTAACATTTTCTGCAAGTCTTTTTGTGGACATGTTTTCATTCCTCTTGAGTATATAGCTAGGAGTGGAACTGGATAGATACATATTTAGTTTTATAAGAAATTCTTTTTTTAATTTTTCCATTTTAATTCCAGTATTGGCTTTACAGCTATATCTCTTTATATAATTCTTTAAATGTTTGCTCTAGTCATTAAAATATGTATTCTTAGTTTATCACAGTCTACTTAAAGATAATATGGTGCCACTTCACATAAAAAGTAAGAATCTTACAGCAGTAATTTTTCCATCCTTTGACCTATTGTTGCTATTCATTTTACATCTACTTATGTAATAATTTCCACAATAATATCATTGTTTTCCCTCTAAACTGTCAGTGTTCTTTCACAGAAATTAAAAGGAGAAAAAAGTCACCTTTTATATGTTCCTACATATTTACCATTTCAGGCACTCTTCATTCCTCCTATTGATTCATACTTCCATCTGATACCATTTTCTTCCAGCGTGAAGAACTTCTTTTAGCATCTCTTGTTGTGTCAGTCCTCTGGCAATGGTTTTTTTAAGCTTTTCTTTATCTGAAAATAGTTTAATTTCACCCTCAGTTTCAAAGCCTATTTCACTAGATATAAAAGTTTACACTGGGAGTGTTTTTCTTACAGCACATCTGAACTAGGGCCTGAAAATTTGCATTTCTAAGATTTCCTAAATAATGCTAATCCTTATAGTCCCAAGGATATCCTTTGAGAACATACTCAATTTATTATCTTCTATCACTTTAACACCATTGTGCCCTTTTTACTATTAAATCACAAATATTTAATGACATTCATTGTTAGTACTGTGTAGAAGGGAAACATGTTTATCACTCAACACCTAGTATAATGCCTAGAGTATAGCTCTTTGATAAAAACTGTAATTTATTGAATCACAGTGGGAGAATTTACGAGACCTCTCTCACAAATTAACAACTCATGCAGTCAAAAATAAATAAGACCACTTCACACACACACACTGGGATGGCTATAATCAAAAAGACAGATGAAAAGTGTTGGTAAAGATGTGCAGAAATTGGAACCTATATATACTGCCAGTAGTAATGTAAAATGGTGCAGCCACTGTGGAAAAGAGTCTAGCAGTTCTTCAAGACATTAAACACAGAAATATCACGTGATCTGGCAATTTCACTTTAAGAATATATCCAAGAGAAACAGTGGGCTACAGGGGGCAGAGAATGAAATGAGTTTGGAGTTATTAGCAGTCCAGATAAGACAAGACTTTGAGAACTACGGTCAAGAGTTTAGATTTAATTCTAAGTGCAGTGGGGTTTAAAAGGTTTAAGCAGATAAATCCCATGGTCTGATTTATATTTTAAAAAGATCTCTCTTAACCATGCAATTCTACAAATGAACGACAAGGATTTCTGTACATTATATAGGTTATCTCTAGGATATATTTTAAATGAAGAAAGTAAGATGTAGAACACTGTTTACAGTAGCCTAAATACTTTGTGTAAGGGGGGCATAAATATGTATATCTTATATTTTTAAAGAAGTTAGTTATAAATAAAAAACTAATAAAATGTGTTGCCTGTGTAGAGAAACAACATTTAGGGGGGCAGACAAGCATAATGCAAGACTTTTGTCAAATTGCTTTGTTATATAGTTTTAACTTTGGAACCGTGTAAATGTTTTACATATAAAAATTGAATTACTAAAGAATAAAAAGAAATCCCTAAAAATTGAAAACAAATGGCAATAACTGTAGATCACGTTGATGCTAAACCCACATGAAGAAAATCATTACTAGAAGTGACTTTAAAGTGTAGTATCTTGAGTTTACATCCCTAGTAGGATATATCCTAAGAACAAAACCCACAAAAATATTAAATTGAACTCAGTAGTCTTATTGTTTTAAATAATACTGGTAATGCTATTTTTTAACTATTATAGGTCTGTCATAGGATAAAGAAAGTAAATAATCATGTTAATGTTAGAAACCAAGATTTTCACTTTAGGAGAAAAAAGACATATAAATCTAGAGAAGTAAACACTCTGTAATCTGAACTTTGAAATGGATGTATCAGTTTAATTTATGATTTATGAATTTTTTCTTTCAAAAACTAGTGTGTACTTCCTAACTCTGTCCTAACCTTCCTAATTCTGAAAAGACCTAAAAGCAATAACAATGCAGTAGCAACGAGCACCCCTAGTTTCCAAATTGTGGATTTTCAACTAAAAGGAACCTGGGCTTCTTGGAAAAATGGCTGATTGAAGGTTTGTGGTAAGAAATGTATCTAGATAAACCGGGATTATTTTATTGTACCAGAGAATAAGCAAGCTATCAAAAACTAATGGAAAAAATCTAGACTTCAGAAAAAGAACAATAATTGCAATTCATTGCAATTATATCAGATATGTAAAATTTCCTAATAACGTAAAACATAACAAACCTTACTGGTTGCCACAGAAGGTTACTAGGGCACCAGCTCGTCTGTAAACTGATAAATAAAAAGAAAGAATCAGCATTTATTCTGCCTTTCAAACTTTATATCAGAATAGCCAAACCATTGATGAAAGTTCTTTATGGAAGAAGTCCAAATAATAAATGCAGAAGGAATGATAGAAGTAGAAAATCACCAGTTTGCAACCTTATGGAGCTAAGCAACATGTTTGTCAGTGAATATTAAAGCCATAAAGTGAAAATTTAATGGGGGATTTTGTAGTAGAGGAGTCAAGCTGTTGCCACCTTAACCCTCTGATTGCTTTGACATTCGTAAAAGGAACAACCAGACATTACATCTCATGATATGATGTGACAGGAAAAATTCAGCATTACCTGAAGTGTTCTTATCTATGATGTTAATTCTTAATCTAGTCAAACTCCTTTATCAGTTTACCATCCTCCCAACCCGCAACACACATTAACTGAGACCAAGAAAAGCAATCAGCCAAAGCCCCCACTCACTGCAACTAGAGAAAGCCCACGCACAGCAGCAAAGACCTAAGGCAGCCAAAACAAACAAAAACCCCCCAAAATGTCAGCAAATCTACAGGACAAATCTAGAAGATAAACGACTCAGTTTCTTTAAAAATTCATGACATGGGGCTTCCCTAGTGGCGCAGTGGTTGAAAGTCCGCCTGCCGATGCAGGGGACACGGGTTCGTGCCCCGGTCTGGGAGGATCCCACGTGCCGCAGAGCGGCTGGGCCCGTGAGCCATGGTCGCTGAGCCTGCGCGTCTGGAGCCTGTGCCCTGCAGCGGGAGAGGCCACAACAGTGAGAGGCCCGCGTACCGCCAAAAAAAAAAAAAAAATTCATGACATGAATTACAATATATCATGTAATTCATGACATGAATTACAATACAATGGAATATTATTTGTCAATAAAAAGAAAGTACTGCTAAAACATCAGTGAGCCTTGAAAACATTATGCTAAGTGAAAGAAGACAGTCACAATGGACTAAATATTGTATGATTCCATTTATATTAAATGTCCAGAATTAGGCAAATCTATAGGGACTAAAAATAATTTGTGGTCGCCTACAACTGGTAGGTAGATGGTAGGATTGGGGGATGATGGCTAAGGGGTACAAAATTTATTTTTTTAAGGGTGATTAAAATATTTTAGAATTGATTATGGTGATAGTTGCACAACTTTGCAAATATACTAAAAACCATTGAATTATACACTCTAAAGCAGGTAAATTGTATGGTGTAATTATACATCAGTAAAGTTGTTGAAAAATCTAAGACATGAAAAAATAATGGCAGGGGGACTCTTACATAACCAAAAAGGTTTAAGAGACAAACCAATCAAATGTAATGTGAGAACCTTATTTAGATCTTGAATCAAACAAACCGACTGTAAAAATATACCTTTGAGACCCTCTGGGAAGTTTAATTATGGGCTGAGTGTTAAATATTGCTATGATCTTCATGTTTGTATCCCCTCAAATTTATATGTTGAAGTTCTAAATGTCAAGGTGATGGTATTAGGAGGTGGGGCCTTTGGGAGGTGATTAAGACACAACGGTGCAGCCCTTATGAATATGATTAGTGCTCTTATAAAAGAAATCTTAGAAAGGCCCATTGCTCTTTGCCCTGTGAAGATTATAGTGAGAAGGCAGGCCATCGAGGAAAAATGGGGCTCTTATGAGACACCAAACCTGCCAGTCGCATGATCTTGGACTTCTGAGCCTTCAGAAATGTGAGAAATAAATTCCTGTTGTTTATAATCTACCCAGCCTGAATGGACTCAGACAGATTTTAAGAAATAGTTGTCAATTTTGTTAGGTATGGTCATGTTATGTTGGTTATGAAAAATGTTACCAGATAATATGCATACCGAAGTATTTATAGGTGAAACAATATGATGTTTTGGATTTGCTTTAAAATACTCAGAAAAAAATGAGGATTAGGTGAAATAATAATGGCTATTTAAACTGGGTAATGACTCCCTTACAAAGGGACCCATTATTTTACTTTCTTCACTTTTATAGAATTTTATTTTCTATAAGAAAACAAGTTAAAGACACTATTTGTGCATTAAAAAGATCACAATGAGTGTTTTTTAAGGAACCTCAATACTGTTCTCCATAGTGGCTGTATCAATTTACATTTCCACCAACAGGGCAAGAGGGGTCCCTACCATATGACCCAGCAATCCCACTACTAGACATATACCCTGAGAAAACCATAATTCAAAAAGAGTCATGCACCACAATGTTCATTGCAGCACTATTTACAATAGCCAGGATGTGGAAGCAACCTAAGTGTCCATCAACAGATGAATGGATAAAGAAGATGTGGCACATATATACAATGGAATATTACTCAGCCATAAAAAGAAACGAAATTGAGTTATTTGTAGTGAGGTGGATGAACCTTGAGTCTGTCATACAGAGTGAAATAAGTCAGAAAGAGAAAAACAAATACTGTATGCTAACACATATATATGAAATCTAAAAAAAAAAATGGTTCTATAATCGTTTTTTCTTCATAGCCTTTTCTTGTGTTCATTTTTTCATTTGTCTTCAGGTAATTATTTTGGTCAAAGTTCATGGACTGTAAACTTCATGAGTTTCTTCATATCTAAAAACACCTTTATTTTGCCCATATATATGAGTGATTGTTTGGCTAAGTATATAATTTGCGGCTCAAAATTTTCTCTCAGAATTTAGAAGAAAGCGTGCCATTGTCTTCTGGCATTCACTATGGCAGATGAAAATTCTGAGGCAAATTTTGTTCTCAGTCCTTCATAGGTATTCTTTTCCTTTCCTGTCTCTTACAGGAAGCTTTTAGATTTCTCTTTTACTTAGAAGTCATACGTCTTTCCAAGATAGGTCTAAATGTGTTTTTCTCCTCCTGACTGGTACTTGATGTGCCCTTCTTTCAACCTGAAGACTCAAGTATCCACTAAGGGAAATTTTCTCCTATAATTTCCTTGATTATTTCTCTCCTTTCTTCAATCTCTCCTCATTTTCTGGGACTTGTGGATATATCTCCATGTCTTTACACTTTTCTCTTGTACTTTTTTCTCTTTGCCTCTTTGCGTTGCATTCTGGGAAAATCCCTCTGCTTTCTCTGCCAGTACACCTATTCACTCCTTAGCTGTCTCCATTCAGCTGTTGAGCCCAGCGTAGAGTTTTTGATTTTGGCAATGATATATTTGATTTCTATGTACTAGTTTTACTTTTTATAGCATTATGTTCTTTTATATCACCCAATTTCTGGGGATTTGAATTACAATTAAAATTCTCCCTGTTTAATCTATATTGGTAACTAGGGTGTTTTTCCTTATCCTGAATGAGCTCCCTTTTTAGCTGACAGTGACTGCAGATTCTTTTATAAGAACCCTGGGTCCATTGTTCACTTGCTTGTTGTTTGTAATTGTGGTAAAATAAGCATAAGGTAAAATTTACCATTCTAACCATTTTGAAGTGTACAATTCAGTGGCATTAAGTGTAGTCACTATATTGTGCAGCTGTCACCACTATCCATTTCCAGAATTTTAAAAATATCGCAAACAGAAACTCTGTACCCATTAAATAACTCCCTAGTCTCTTCTTCCCAAGACCCTGGTAATCTCTATGATACTTTCTGTCTCTATGAATTTGCCTCTTCTAGGTATCTTATATAAGTTGAATCATACAATATTTGTCCTTTTGTGTCTGGCTTATTTCAGTTAGCATAATGTTTTCAATATTCATCTATGTTGTAGCATATATCAGAATTTCCTTCCTTTTTAATTTAAGGCTGAATAATATTCCATTGTATATATATAATATATTTTGTTTATACAGTCATCTGTTGATGGAATGTTTAGGTTGTTTCCATCTTGGCTATTGTGAATAATGCTGCTATGAACATTGATGTGCAAGTATCTGTTCAAATGTCTGCTTTCAGTTCTTTTTTAAAAAAATTTTATTGGAGTATAGTTGATTCATAATGTTGTGTTAGTTTCAGATTTATAACAAAGTGAATCAGTTATATATATATCCACTCTTTTTTAAAAATATATTCTTTTCCCATATAGGCCATTACAAAGTATTGAGTAGAGTTCCCTGTGCTATACAGCAGGTTCTTATTAGTTATCTATTTGCTTTCACTTCTTTTGAGTATATCCCCAGAAGTGGGATTACTAGATCATATGGTAACTCTATGTTAAATTTTGAGGAACCACTCTAGTTTTCCACAGTGGCTGCACCATTTTACATTCCTACTAACAGTGCACCAGGGTTCCAATGTCTTCACATCCTCACTAACACTTGTAATTTTCCATTTTATTATTTTCTTTATTATAGTCATCCTCATGTGTGTGAAGTGACATTTCATTGTGATTTTGATTTGCATTACTCTAATGACTAGTAACATTGAGCATTTTTCATGTGCTTTTTGGCCACTTGTATATCTTCTTTGGAGAATGTCTGTTCAAGTCCTTTGCCCAGTTCTGAATTGGGTTGTTTGTGTTTTTGTTGTTGTTGAGTTGTAGAAGTTCTTTATATACTCTGGATATTAATCCCTTATGAGATATATGACTTGCAAATATTTTTCCCAGATCCAGTGGTTTTGGGGGGGGTATGGAGGTAGGAACATCTGATGGGGCAGGCTTCCTATTAGAGTTTGCAATATCTTCTCTTCTGGGTACAGAGGTGGAAGCCACTGCTTTGCTGGGTTACTGTCCCACTTCTCAGGGAGCATCTTTTCTGGGAGTCTTCATCTTCAGAAACTCTACTCTGGAGCAAAGCCTGTAATCACTTACTCTGAGAAAAAAGAATTAGATAGCTATTACCACTTACATCATATTAGAATGCTTTCAGTTGCAAATACAGAACATCCAAATGAAACTGGCTTAAACAATAAGGAAGTATATTGTCTCTCTAAGAGCAAACCCAAACAGAGGATGTGCCTCAGAACTGATTGAGAAGTTCAACAGTGTCATCAAAAGCCCAGATTCTGTTGGTTTCTCAGATTTTTCCATATACAATGTTAATTTCATCCTAACCCTCTGTTGTAGGTTGTCTGTCTTTGACAATCAGGTCTGCATACTTTTCTATCCAGCAAATATCCACTTGTCTCCTTGGCCATTTCTGAGTCACATGCTTATTCCCGAACATAAGACATGAGACTGCACTTAGACCAAAGTCTCCCACCCTTGAAGCTGAGAGGGTTGGTCTTCCCAGAGGTATATGCCCTGTTTGAGGGAGGAGTGAAACAAAATGGGGGTTCCATTAGGAAGAAGGAGCAAAGGAGTGCTGTAGGCAATCAGTAATATTCACTACACCACTATTAAATTACCAAGCTCAAAGCTCACTATTTCTCCCCTATCCTATTATCTCTAATCTTGAGGCATTCCAGGGTTCTTTTGGGAAGCTAATTTTGGGGCGAGTGTCTTTTCTGTTGTCTGTTAGGCTTAGTAGTTTTCACTATCGACCTGCTGTATATCTTCCAATAATTTCTCACTCTTCAGGGGTCTAACAACACCCCCTTTTCCTTTCCATGTTTGCCTTGAAGTCATTTTTTGTTGTTGTTTTTTTGTTTGTTTTGTTTTTTTGGTTTTTTTTTGCGGTACGCAGGCCTCTCACTGTTGTGGCCTCTCCCGTTGCAGAGCAACAGGCTCCGGATGCGCAGGCTCAGCGGCCATGGCTCACGGGCCCAGGCCCTCTGCGGTATGTGGGATCTTCCCGGACCGGGGCACGAACCCGTGTCCCCTGCATCGACAGGCGGACTCTCAACCACTGCGCCACCAGGGAAGCCCTGAAGTCATTTTTATGTTTGTATTTCCTCTATCATTCTAGTGAGATATTGGGAATGAGAGGAAACACAAGCATTTGGCTAGCCATATTGAACTGGAGGTCAACATACCTCTGAATTCAGGATTTTCCTATCTCTTACTACTGACCCAATTATTATTATTATTATTTTTTTTTTTTTTTTTGGATGAATTTGTAAGTCGAATTGTTTTCTTAATTTCTCTTTCTGATAGTTAATTATTAGTGTATAGAAATACAACAGATTTTTGTATATTGATTTTGTATCCTGCAACTCTGAATATATTTATTAGTTCTAACAGTTTTTTGGTTGAGTCTTTAGGATTATCTCTTTATAATATCATATTATCTGCAAAGCTCACGGGCCCAGCCGCTGCGCGACATGTGGGATCTTCCCAGACCGGGGCACGAACCCGTGTCCCCTGCATCGGCAGGCGGACTCTCAACCTCTGCGCCACCAGGGAAGCCCCTGACCCAATTATTTGGCTTAAAACTCTTCAGAGGGGACTTCCCTTGTGGCGCAGTGGTTACGAATCCTCCTGCCAGTACAGGGGACATGGGTTTGATCCCTGATCTGGGAAGATCCCACATGCCGTGGAGCAACTAAGCCCGCGAGCCACAACTACTGAACCTGTGCTCTAGGCCCCACAGGCCACGACTACTGAGCCCATGCGCCACAACTACTGAAGCCCACGCACCTAGAGCCTGTGCTCAGCAACAAGAGAAGCCACCGCAATGAGAAGCCTGTGCACTAGGGTCATACATCTTGTAAGTGGCAGAGCTAGGAATTGAACCTAGATAGATGAACTCAAGCCCAGATAGCCTCAGAGTCCAGCTGAGGAGTCCTTTCCATTCAGGTTTGGCAAATGCATCATGTTTTTGTGGAAAAACAAGGTCATACTCTCTGTTTGATTCTCAATACCTTTATGAAAACATCTAATAGTAGTATTTTATTATTGTTATTTTTGTTTTATTTTTCTCTTTGGCCTCAGAAGCAAAATGACTGCAAATTTGCAGCTGATTTTTCTTAAGAATTAAAGAGGCAGATTTTTTTTTAATGAGCTTATAATTGATACCTTTGAGGACACCATCTTATAAATATATTTTGATTCAAAGCCTTGAGACCACTTTAGTTTATTCCCATCTAATTAGCATTTCGTCATGTAGAAGAGTTATACATAATTAATATATATAAAATGTTAAGTAATCAATCTTGGTACTGATCCCTAGGGTACAACTAGTGTTAAAACTTCCCCACTTTCTATAATAAAAGAACCATTTAGCTTACTAATTTCATGTTTAATATGATTTTTTATCCTTGCTCTAACTGCTTGAGAATCCCAAGTGCTGTTTTTAAAAAATATCTTTTGATTAGAGAATCTTATTAGGAGTTTCTAAAAATGTAAATAAATGTTTATTTGTTCTCTTTAATTTGCATTCTTTTTGCTAAGATGACTTCTCTTATGTTGTTTTGGAAGAAAATTGATGACATCAGGTATCTGTCCCTGTTTCATGTTTATATCTGTGAATTGCTAGAGGCTTTACATTTTTTAAGTTTGTTCATCTGGGGAAAGAGGATATTGAATTGGGATATCTCTTTGGGTATTACTACCCTCCTCCAACCTGACACACAATTCTTTACATATCTATTAAATAGTGAAAAGGTAGAAATCCAAGGAAGAAAAAAATATCAAGGAAAAGAACAAAAGCTCTTCTTGGTTAGTTTTCCACTAGATTACTATAATCGGACTGTATTTGTTCCTCAGCTTCATCTAACACCATGTGGTTTCCCTGTTGCAAGGCGAAGAGTCAAGGTAATTTTGATCCAGTTAGCCAAAGGAATTAGCTAGATCCTGATATATATATGACCCAGACTTCTGAACGCCTTTTTAAAAAAAATTTATTTATTTTATTTATTTATTTTTGGCTGCATTGGGTCTTTGTTGCTGTGTGTGGGTTTTCTCTAGTTGCGGCGAGTGGAGGCTACTCTTCGTTGTGGTGCGCAGGCTTCTCATTGCGGTGGCTTCTCTTGTGGAGCACAGGCTCTAGGCACTCAGGCTTCAGTAGTTGTGGCACGTGGGCTCAGTAGTTGTGGCTCGCAGGCTCTAGAGCGCAGGCTCAGTAGTTGTGGCGCACGGGCTTAGTTGCTCCGTGGCATGTGGGATCTTCCCGGACTGGGACTTGAACCCATGTCCACTGCATTGGCAGGTGGTTTCTTAACTCTGTGCCACCAGGGAAGCCCCCTCAACTCCTTTCTTGCACCAATTTGGTAACTCAAAGAGAAAATTATCTAAGATTATAAGGAAAAACAAACCTTGAAGGACCAGTGAGGTATTGGGAAATATTTCAGTCTGGGAAGAGCAATTAGTTCCAAATTAACTTGGACTTGAGAAATTAAACAAGGAAAAATAAAATGATCTGCAGATATGTTATCCTAAAAATCATAGCTATTTCGAATTTTTTTAACCTAAAACTCTCTTTTCAAAGAAAAACAGAAAGGAGAGGTACCTTTAATTTAGATCCAGAGAAAATTGGCACAGAATATCTCAATTTAAGAGATGTGTAAGAAGGAGAGTAAAAAGGAAAATGTCAAACTCTTGGATACTTAAAACCAAACTGAGTTGCTATAGAGGTGAAGTCAGAGAAAGAATTACAGTCCAGTGAAGCATCATTGTTATAAATTGCTCTCAGCATGCTGGTCCACAAAATTCCAGGCCAGGGGAAGACAGGAAATTTGAAAACAGTCCTATTCTCTACAATTAATGCAGTCAGCTCTTTCTCTGAGTTTGTAGCAATACTTGTCTTTAAGTGAAATAAAAATATGTAGGACAGTGCCTGGCACAGAATCAGTACTCAAATTCCTTCCCCTTTTCAGGGGTAAATGGAAAATCGGGCCACTTTTAATCTTTTTTTTTTTTTTAATATATTTATTTATTTTTGGCTGTGTTGGGTCTTCGTTGCTGCGCACTGGCTTTTTCTAGTTGCGGCGAGTGGGGGCTACTCTTTCACTGCGGTGCGCAGGCTTCTCATTGCGGTGGTTTCTGTTGTTGTGGAGCACGGGCTCTAGGTATGTGGGCTTCAGTAGTTGTGGCATGCGGGCTCAGTAGTTGTGGCTCGTGAGCTCTAGAGCGCAGGCTCAGTAGTTGTGGTGCATGGCCTTAGCTGCTCCGTGGCATGTGGGATCTTCCCGGACCAGGGTTTGTGTCCCCTGCATTGGCAGGCGGATTCTTAACCACTGTGCCACCAGGGAAGCCCACCACTTTAATCTTATTAAAAGCTATTAAACTTATGAAGTGCAGTGAAGGGAGTCTCTCCAGATAGTATAGTGTCCCTCTTTTCTCTGGGGAAATGGATGATGACCAGGGTACCAACAGTGACTCTTTGATAGAGTCTAAGTATTTTCCAGCCAGCTCTAGCACAGGGACCCTGGCTTCTGATCTGTGGTGGTCTGCCTGTGGAGATCCCTGCTGTGCTGCTAGAGACAAAGGATATTAGTCAGTTGTTTCTGAAGTGTTTAATCAGATTGAGAGGTTTTAGTTGTTCCTTCATGGATTTTGTGGTTTGGGGTATGTGTATGCTCTGGGCCTAATAGTTCTCCATGTCATCTCTTTCCTTTTCTGCAAACCAGTTCAACATCTATAGCACACCTACTTTATACCAGGTTCTGTGACGGTACTAGGATTACAAAGATGAATATGACGTAGTCCATGTCCTCTAGGAGGTTAGAGTCTGGGAAGAGCCATATAGACATAGAAAGACCTCACTCTGGTTTTACAATGTGATGAGTGTAATAATCAAGATGTAAAAGTTACCATAGGAATTTAGAGGTACCACCAAACTCAAATTGGAGATCAAGGATGGCTTCCTAGAGGAAGTGCTGACTGAGGCAAAGCTTAAGGGAAGAATTGGAATTGGTGACATTGGAAGACGGAAACTGAGCCTCAGTTTTCTTATCTATAAAATGAGAGTTATACTGCCTGCCTCCCAAGACTTTTTTGCAAGGACTGATTAAGATACATATGTAAAGCACTTAGCAGAATCCTGTTGCATACTAAACACTTAGAGAAATTGTTGTGTTGATGATAATGGTATAGTTAAAAGCCAAACCCTGCATCCTATTCTAATACATACCCCAAGATAGAATTAAGTCCAGCCCAAAATACCAGAAAAACTGATGGAAAATGCTAACTTGTTCTAGAATTACTCAAACCTTTATAGCCTTCAACACACATAACTTTGTTACATGAGCTAAATAAACCTTTCCCTGAGAACTGAGAAGTGATAAGAAGCAAAGTGAAAAGTTCCCTCAAAGTAAATGACTCTGTATATTTGATTTTAGAAAGTTACTAGTTACTCCTGAATTTTTCTGTAAAGAAGCTGTATCATTTATCTATTGCCACAATAATGCTGCATAATAAACAATCACAAAACTTTAGTGGATTAATACAATAAATCTTTACTTAGCTTAGTCTGTGAGTTCAGGTGACCTGGACTGGATTCACGTGATCTTGCCTGGGCTTGCTTGTATATCTGTAGTCAACTGCAAGTTGGCTAGGTGGCTCTGCTGATCTTGGCTGTGCATGCTCATATTTCTAGGGCTTGGCTGGCTATTGGCCTATTTGGTTCATCTCAGTTGGGATTGCAGAGATTATTAGGGTGACTTAGGTGAGTCAAGGTACAAGAGAAAGAGCAAACCTGAACATGCAAACTTTTCAAGCCTTTACTTGTGTCACATTTGCTAATATCTTATTCCCAAATCAAGTCACTTTACTGAATTTGGAGTTAGAATGAGAGAGCATTACAAACATAATACATAGCAAAGGGTGTGGATAGGGAGGGGTAAAGAATTAGGGCCATTTTTATAACATCATGGTTTTCCCTTTGGCCAAAATTATTCAAATATTTCTCACATACAGAATATGTTCAAACCCTTACTAAGACCTCCAAAAGTCTCATCCAATCATGGAAGTGTGCTTGAAGTCCAGGTTCTCGTGATTTATATCAACTCTGGATGTGATTCTTCTTGATGCAGAGACTTGTGCACTAAAAAAACAAGTTATCTGCTTCCACCTACCTCACCTAAAGTGGTAAGGCAGGGACAAGATAAATGCCATAAACACTCCCATCCCCAAAGTAAAAGAATAGGTTGCACATAGTGGTTACTGGTCCATAGTAGTTCTGAAATCCTGCTGGGAAAATATTGGCAGATTCCCCTAGTCTGGGGGTGGGAAATGTTTTTTAATTAGACCCTGGTTCTGCTATCTGGGAATGGTTTGCACGTCTGTTCTCCACAATTGCTGGCTCTGCTCTCTGATAGGCCTCCACATTTTCCATTGCTCAACTTGACCTCTTCTGAAGAGGATATTAGCGAATTTGCCCTCAGAGCAATTTTTTCTGTCTGCTTCCTGTTCAGAGAAGGAGGCCGAGAGGCCTTTTTACATTTTGAACAGTCTCTGTCCCATTTAGTTTTATCTTGTGGCTACTTTTTCCATTACAGCTATCTCAATGATTTGTGTGTTTTATATAACTTGACTTAACTCCATGTTTTGAAAAACATACCCCAAATTCTTCTGGGGACATACCACTCTTTTGGATTGAATCAGTGCTAATTTGGGAATATCAGACTGCTGGGAGGCCCAGGTGCCTTTTTGTCCCACTGAGTGGGTCTACTGTGTACTACCTTGCATCTTTCAGAGTTCCCAACAAAAGTCTCATAGCCCCACCCTTGATTTGGCCTATATCCTGAGGCTATTTCTTAATTTGAAACCCATTTACTGCCTTGAAAAACTGGACATGAAAAATGATTCTCATTCCCAACTTAGCAAATTCTGGCCCCTCTAGATTCTATATAAATTCTGCCTGAAAACTGGCTAGTTCTTTTCTGAGTTCTTCTCTTTCTTGAGGTGGCTTATTTATTTATCTTCAGCAGCTAGTAAGAGCCAGTTGATACTACTTTCAACATCCTACCTGAAAATCTCTATGCTCAAGTTCCAGTGTTCATTGGATACATCTTTGTCTTCTAAGTTACCACAGGCTGTGCTTTTACCAAATATTTTTCCACCACAAAACACGGGTCACATTTCTCAAGCTAAGTGCCACAATTTTTAGGTTTTGCTACAGCAGTACTACACTTCTGTATATCAACTATCTATTGACACAAATATGTTTCAGAGCAAAGAATGACAAAATCTCAGAAGCATTCAAAATAAACATTTATTTAGTTGCAGGTGTCTGTGTAGTTAGTTACCTAATTCAGGTTGAGCTTAGGTGATCTTGGTTGGACTTGCTCACATGTTTGGGAGGTCACTGGCTTATCTAGAAGGTTCTTGGCTGGGGTAACTGGTGTAATTTAGGTGTGCTCCATGTGCCTTTTATCCTCCAGCAACCTGGGAATGTTCTTATGGGAGTCATCAAGGTGCATGAGCCAAAGAAAGCTTCCTGTACATAAACTAAGATGGATAACCTATATGGGTATAAATTGATGGATAACTCATAGGCCTGAACATGAAAACAGAACTATAAATCTTCTGAAAGAACATGGGAGAACATTTTCAAATCATAAAATAAACAATTGATAAATTGGATTTTATTAAAATAAAAAATTTCTGATCATCCAAAGATACCATTAACCGGAATTCCCCAGCAGTCCAGTGGTTAGGACTCCACACTTTCACTGCCGACGGCGTGGGTTCAATCCCTGGTTGAGGAACTGAGATCTGGCAAGCTGAGCTGCACGGCCAAAAAAAAAAAAAAAGAAACCATTAAGAATATGAATAAATTGGGAATTCCCCGGCAGTCTAGTGGTTAGGACTCTACACTTTCACTGTCGAGGGCACGGGTTCAATCCCTGGTTGGGGAACTGAGATTCCGCAAGCTGCACAGCAAGGCCAAAAATAAATAAATAAATAAATAAATAAATAAGAAAATAAACCTCTCTCTTTTGTCCCCCCTCCTTCCTTCCTTCCTTCCTTCTTTCCTTCCTTCCTCCCTCCCTCTTTCTCTCTCCCTTTCTCTCTCCCTTTCTTTCTCTTTCTTTCTTTCTTCCTTCCTTCCTTCCTTCCTTCCTTTCTTTCTTTCTTTCTTTCTTTCTCTCTCTTTTTCAATGAGCTGGAATGAAATATTAGGAAGAATATTATAGAGGAGGGCAAACCACTAAAAGCAAGATCTTTGGGCTGACTAGCACAGTGGGCCTAGGGACCAATGTCATGGAGACTCTAAGAAACCATGTAGAATGTACTTCAGAATTGTCTCTCCAAAAAACAGAAGGCAACCTCATTTGCTGAGGGTTGCCTCAAGCGGTTAATTGCCCTGTACTTCCAGTCCACTCTGGGAGGGCTGAGAAAGCTTCTGAGCTTTGATGGAAGCTCTGGAAGAGAGCTTGAGACTGCAGTTGGTATTTGAGTTGGGAAGCCTTCAGCATGCATGGACACTGTCCCCACAGCTGCAGCTGAGGTTAGGACTGAGGGGAGTGACCTAGGGCCCATTGATATCTATAACTCATGTCTTTCCGTAGTAGCACAGATAGATCTATGTCATTTTTTTTTTTTTTTTTGATGTACACGGGCCTCTCACTGTTGTGGCCTCTCCCGTTGCGGAGCACGGGCTCTGGACGTGCAGGCCCAGAGGTCATGGCTCACGGGCCCAGCCGCTCCGCAGCATGTGGGATCCTCCCGGACCGGGGCACGAACCCGTGTCCCCTCCATCGGCAGGCGGACTCTCAACCACTGCGCCACCAGGGAAGCCCTATGTCATTCTTTTAAAGGCTGTATGGCATTCCCTGGATGTACCATAATTAAATTAACCATAATTAACCAAGTATGGACATTGAGCATGTTTTCTCTTTCTTTGCTGTTAAAGTTATACTCCTCTATCACATTCTGACAAACCAGGCCAGCTGAAAGTCTTGAGTTGAAGTACCACAAAGCAGCTGAAAATGGTGTGTTGAAGTATTTGCCATTCTTCCCAAAGGAAGAATAAATATCATCTTTGACCGGCCCAGGTATCTGCCCAGCAAATGGAAAAATATACTGAAATTGAGACCAAAGACAAATCATTCCAATATTCCAATGTTTGCACCAACACAGCTTCCCATTTGATTTATCTATTCATTTGTAGAGTATAAGACAGAGTGTCTTACAACCTCTTAATAAATGATAATCTGCATTGCTTCCAAATTATATAATCATTCATTTGGACTGTCCTTTAATGTCTACCCCCAGCTTTTGTCTCTAAGTGCTACTATTTTCTCTCCAGTGTCTTTTAGCTTTCAGGCATAAATAATCCGCTATTGGGCATATTTATATTCTGATCTACTCTCACTAAAAAATATAAATAAGGAAAGCCCAATACTCTTCACAATATTAATTTGTGTTTTATCAACCAATATTAATCATTGACTGTATGCCAGGTACTGGGCTAGGCCCAAGGTCACAGTTATCTTTTTACTTTAAGAGGCGGAATCAACATTCAAACCTGGGCCCAAGTGACCCCAAAGCTTCTGGTTTATAATTTACCAAGATTTGTCATCTGTGAAACAAGTGATGTTATTAAATTTGGATGAACTACATTTGGAATAAGAAATTGGCTTAAAAATGGATCCAGAACCATGTTTCCAATATTTTCTTTAAAGAATAAAAGTTCTCCCAGCTCTGAGATCAACTGTACCTTCTTGGGTCAGGCACTTAATCTCTCTGGAATTAACTTTATTTATCTATAAAGTAGAGTATTGGACTACTTTAATATTTTATTACTCCTTTTAGGGACCTTTATACTGAACTGAATATATGTTGAAACTGGCAAATAAAGATACTCCAAAGACCATAATCCTCATTAAGAATTTAGGACTTTCTTTTAGTATTTTCTTTTTTTTTTAAGATTTATTTTATTTATTTATTTATTTATTTATTTTATTGGCTGCGTTGGGTCTTCCGTTGTGTGTGCTGGCTTTCTCTAGTTGCAGCGAGTGGGGGCTACTCTTCGTTGTGGTGTGAGGGCTTTTCACTGCAATGGCTTCTCTTGTTGTGGAGCACAGGCTCTAGGCACACAGGCTTCAGTAGTTGTGGCTCACGGGCTCAAGAGTGCAGGCTCAGTAGTTGCGCCACATGGGCTTACTTACTCCACGGCATGTGGGATCTTCCCGGACCAGGGCTCGAACCCGTGTGCCCTGCATTGGCAGGTGGATTCTTAACCACTGCACCACCAGGGAAGCCCAAGAATTTAGGACTTTTAAAACCCAATGTATGTTCAAAAGACATTACAAAGTTCTTAGATACAGGAATCAAAGATGCATGCTATGTGCCCCAGAGTGTCTCCTAAGGAATTTACATGCATTATCTCATTTAACCCTCACAAAATAATGGAGTTAAATGATATTATTGTGATCCCCATTTTTTAGTGATGGAACCTGACACCTGAAGAGATAAAACAATTTACCCAAGATCACACAGCTAGTAGGTGCCAGAACCAGTAACCATCCCAAGCCCGCTAGATTCCAGAGCGCAAGTTCTTAATCTGTATAGTAACTTTATTCCAAAGAATAATTTAGATTAAAGTTTAAAATCTTTTGCCTCCAAAGATAATTGTATTCAAATAGAGAGAGACTCTTGAAGATGCAAAGGATTTAGTTAGAATGGTGGAATATCAGACTGGCAGAGATTTTTCTTGTTCCTCAGTTTACACCAACTCTGATTATTTTCTCCTTTTTTTTTACTCTACTTTGCAAATCTTTGGTATTGTGTATATATTATTAACATTAAAAAAATATAATTCATGCCACCAAGCCACCTGATTAGCTCAGGCTTCTGTGCCATAGGTGCCTGGCACTGGCTGGTGGTAGATGAGCTGGGGTGGGCTTGCCCCCACCCCAGACAGCAGAGCCAGGCTGCCCCCTAGCTCTCCAACCAGGGCCAGCAGCAGGGCATGGGGGCCTCAGGTGTCCCAAGCAAGGGTGGTGGCATCTGAGATCATGTAGGCATCGGCCAGACCCAGTGCAATGCACAGCAGCTTGTAGCCAGTGCCCAAGGCCTCCCAAATCCCAAGTATGTACAAAGTCCAGTGCCTGCTGCAGACACCTTCTCCCCTCCACTCAGCAGGAAGCACCCCTGCCCGAGCCCACTGGGAGGGGCTGGATCAGAGACCTGCCACTAGCTACATGTTTGGGAGGGAAGGGAATGCTGGACCACCTCCTCTGAGGAAGAAAGAGGTGACACCACATCTGCCCTCAAGGAGTTTGCAAGTTTGCTGAGGAAATGACATCAGAGAAACATTTTGGAGAACAGGATATGCCAGAATATGTGGTGAAGTCTCAGTTCCTGTACTCCATGGAACAGATCATCTCTGCAAAGCTCCCCAGATTAGCCCTCCTCATCCCTACCCAACCTTCTGTCTTCACACCTGGGCCCCCAGTTTCTTGCCTCATTCCAATACAGCTCCCCAGCCCAACTCTGTCCTTACACCCAGTGCTCCATCTAATCCAAAGAGGAAACCAATGTCCCTCTGGTCTGCCTGAGAAGCCCAATCATGTTCATCCATGTATTCAATAAACATTATGTGTGCCAGGAAAAAAATTAAAAAATATAATTCATTTGTTAGAGAGACTTTAGGTTCACAGCTAAACTGTGCAGGTGGTATAGAGATTTCTCATATACCACCCCCTGTAACCACTTGGCCTAACCCTCTCTATCATCAGCACCCCCCACCAGACTGGTACACTTGTTACAATTGATGAGCCTACACTGACTCATTATTATCACTCAAAGTCCATAGTTTACATCAAAGTTCATTCTTAATGTTGTGCATTCTATAGGTTTGGACAATATATGACATGTTTCCACCATTATAGTGTCATACAGAGCAGTTTCACTGCCCTAAAAATCCTGTGTGCTCCACCTGTTCGTTCGTCTCTCCCCACCTAACCCTGGGCAACCACTGATCTTTTTACTTTCTTCATAGTTTTGCCTTTTCTAGAATGTCGTATAGTTGGAATCACACAGTATGTAGGCTTTTCAGATTGGCTTCTTTCACATAGTAATATACATTTAAGTTTCCTCTGCATATGCATTATTTTAAAATGGGAAAATATATGATATTCTTTTCTTTTTGAAAAAAAAAAAGGACCCTTCCTTAGGTGGCTGTTCTGTCTGTAAGATGGGTACCGCTCTGATTTTGCCAAAAGACTAGAGAGATGTCAGGCTAGAGCTATTTGAACCATCAGGCCAAGCCCCCTCTGAAAGGAGTTTGCAAAGTTGTCAGAAAAAAGCAAGCTAGAGGGAGAATCAAGCCTGCTGGTAAATGAGATGGGGTATGTAATCAAAGCTGACTTTAGAAGACCTATTTTTGGAAGAGTTCATGGCTCTCAAGAAGACTGAGTGAATGGCAGTGTTTTACTGAGAATAACAGCAAAGCCAGCATGACAGGAGCCTGGAGAGAAGACCTATGGAACTTTTAGACCTTCTAGAAAACCAGATGGTATTCCCTGAGTAGAATACGTTATAGCAATTTTAAATTGTGATACGTGGTGGCAGGTGAAACATGATATCTCGGGCTCTCTCCCAAGGTCACAGGTAGGAAGAACTTTTTCTTGCCTTTGCCACGTGCTCCTCTTCAGGGGCAGCTGGGTTAGGCTAGGCAAAAAGAGGAAGAAGTCTAGGTGTTTTCCATACCCCCTTCAGTCCTTTCCAGGAAGCTGAAAGTGACCTCGGCTCTCCATGTAGCTGGAAACGCTTTCAGTTTCCGTAATGAATTTCCAGTTCAGTGGCCCACATCTCTGACCGCCTGGCCTGCCAACTCCCTGGCTCTCCTGTGTTATCTTTTCTCTCCTCAGATACTTCTTCAGCCCTCAGTCCTGTCTTCCTCCCTACTCTGCCCCTCGTGCCACACACAGGGCTTGTGGGACCGAGCTGCCAGCTTGTGCCTTTAGCTTATCACTCCCCCATGGGAGCTCAGAAGAAATGAGAAGTTTCTGTCAACCTTAGAGGTGCCCTCTGCTGGTTGTTGGCAATGCAACATCAAAATTAATGTTTGGAAATAGAGTTGTTTCATTTGTTTAATAAAAATTTGGGTTGGAGACACTAGTAGGTAGGATAAAACACAGAAGAAAGGGTTGTTATGAATTATAAAAGCTACTAAATGCCACTGAATTGTGTTTGATTTACTGCGGCGTGCAGTAGAGCAGTGGTTCTCAAATGGGAGTAATTTTGCCCCCAAGGGGACATGTGGCAGTGTCTGGAGACATTTTTGGTTGTCACAACATGTAGGGGGGGTCTGCTACTGGCGTGGGGGTGGGTAGAAGACAGGGATGCAGAAGAGAGGCCTCCCCCCACCCCCCAACAGATAATTATCCAGTAGAGTGGACCTAAGTTAGATATGCCTGAGAAAGCTGAAATTAGACTTAATAGAATTTTGGGATTTGAAGTGATTTAAAGATTAGTTGAGCCATTCTCAACCTTGATAGCCCATAGGATCACGTAGAAAGCTTTAAAATACTGACACTTGGGTCCCATTCCTGGAGATTCTGATTTAATTTAATTTCTGGTTTGAGTGTGGCCTGGGCATCAGAATTTGTAAATCTTTCCAGGTGATTTTAATATTCAGCCAAAGTTGAGAACAATCAATGTTGTCCAAACCCTCATTTTTTTGGATGAGGCATCAGACCCTGGGGGATCAGGTCTCAGTGTTACAAAGTGGCAGAACTGGGACTGATACACAATCTCTTGAGGAAAAGAAGATAAGGTGGCACTAGCTTGACTACACATCACACTTCAAAAGCAAAAACTGTGAAAATATCTTATCACTTTTTTGAAAACTCTAAATCTTTTTTATGACCTATTCTTTCTTTAATAGTTTCCAAAATTTTTTCTAAAAATGACATATTTCTTTTTTAAAAATTCATGCTCAGGGAAATGCAAATTAAAACGATGAGATGCCACTGCACACTTATAGTTAAAAATTAAACACACACACACACACACACACACACACAAACACACCCAGATAACTAACAATACTAAGTGACGATGAGAAAGCAGAGCAAATGGAACTCTCACATTGCAAATGGGAATGCAAAATGGTACAGCCACTTTGGAAAACAGTTTGGCAATTTTTTATAAAGTTAAACATGTACCTACCATGTGAACTAGCATTCCTACTCTTAGGTATTTATTCAAGAGAAGTGAAAACTTACATTCACACAAAAACCATTAATACATTAATGTTTACAGTGTTTTAATTCATGATCACAAAAATAGGAGCAACCCAAATGTTCTTGAACGGGTGAATGGATTAACAAACCATGGAACGTCCTTACAATGAAAATCAGTACTAAAAGTGAACAAACCACTAATACAACAGTGTAGTTGAATCTCAAATAGATTATGCTACGTGAAAGAAGCCAGACTCAAAAGACACATACTGAATTATACCATTTCTAAGAAATTATGGAAAAGCCAAAATTATAGGAAGAGAAAATGGGTTAGTGGTTTGAGGGCCAGAGAGTGGGAGGAGGGGTTGAATGTAAAGGAGGCTCAAGAGGGAAGTTTGTGGGGTGATGAAACTCTTCCACGTCTTGATTTTGGTGGCAGTTACATGACTATGCATTTGTCTGAACTCAAAAGAACCATATACCAAAAAGGGTGAATTTTACTCTATGTAAATTTTAAAAGTGACTAAAATAATGCATAAAAGGTTGGAACATATAGAAATATAAGAAGAGACAAAAGCAGCGATTCACCCCATCCCAAAATGAGGGGGGCATTTGGTTAACTTATTTTCAAATCTCTCTCTCTCTCTCTGCATACAGATGAGAAACAGAAAAGGATCGGTAGAAATAAATACACCTTATACTCTGGAGTTCAACTCTATAATTGTGTTATAAATAGTATTGCTGTTTAATGTTACTTGAATTATACATAAAATCACACTATAAATAGTACTTTAATTTTATTCGAATTTAACAAAAGCAATAGAAACTGAAGGGGTTGGTAAATTTCAGATAATGATTTTTTTCACTACAAGGAATATTCTCTAGAATATCCCTCTAGGGTTAAGAAAAGAAATTATGAAAATCATTAAGTTGGTAACTTGTAAAATAAAATATGCTTAACTTTAGACAGTACAGATGGACTCTTTGTTGGGGGAAAGGAGGTCCTATGGATGCTTGTATTTGCTCCCATGTCCCTTTGCATTTACCTTCTGATTTTTCTTGCTCATATATTTCAACATTGTTAAGAATGATAACATTTGCATTGTGGATTACGATTGTAATTCCCCCAGTTGTTTAGTCTTCCTTGTTTATTTTTTGTTTTCCTAAGAATTTAAAAAATTTAATTAATTTAAAATTTTTTACTGAAGTAAAATTAACTTACAATACAGGTATACAGGTATACAACATAGTAACTTGATATTTTTGTACATTACAAAATGATCACCACTGTTTAATCTTAATTTAATATATACAAGACTTCTGTAATCACCATTAACCCTTTTACCATGACTTTTACATTTCTGAATTGAGTTTGAGTCAACTTTGGTTGGCTGGACTACATAGTTAAGTAGTTTTTCCAAGAAGAGTTTTATGGATTCTGTGTGATCTGAGTTCTCTAAAATTTTGAGAAGTAATATCTGCCTATTTAAACAAGAACTTTGCAGTCTGTGATATTTCTGGGTTATCCTTTCCATAGAACTTTGTAAGTATTATTCTCTTAATGTTGCTGAAGAGATTTTTGAGACTAACTCAATTGTGTCCCCCAAAGTTGGCAATCATTTTTCTCTTGGTCTATCATATTTTTTTCTTAACTTCCTTAATTTCTCTGTGTTTTTCTTCAGCATTAACTCTGATTATCTTTTCCTTCATGCCATCAATTCAAATTGTCATTGTTTCCACCTTCACGGGGAAAAGATTATCTTTCCCGTTCTACCCCTTTTAGGAGCAACATGTTGGTTTCTATCCACTTTCTGAAAACCAAGAGTGTGGGTATGGGTGTAAAGGAGGAAAGAGCTAGTCTGGACCAAGTACAGTCTTTAGCTGGGTTCTTATACGTCTGCTGAGATTTTGCGGAACCTCAGAAGAGTGAGATCAAAGAGCTCACTCCATTCGGCCAGTGGAATATCCTACTTCCAAGGGCTCTTACTCATTCCTTTGACTCAGCACAGCACCCTGGAAAATGACAAGCCCCAGCAGACCTTCCTATCTCTTCAAACCCTGACTTTGACTTTTCCCAGGACTGCTTATTCATCTCTCACTTTATTTACAAATTGAGGATAATTAATGAGTTCTTACGATGTCATTGACTTAACTTTTCCTCAGTGCTATGCTTCTATTTTTCTCTTGGTTACCAACCAAGTTTTGAAGTCTAGGGCATAAGATCAATGTTCTGTAAGATTGGAAGTATCCCAAGTGCTCTCTCATGTTTGGTACATTTTTAGATTTTCTTCTCTTTTTATTGGTTTCAGTAATGTTGCCAGTGAAGATTCTACAGTCCTGCTTTGTTGTACCATCTTTTCCTGAAATCTGTTTGTTCCACCACTTGATATCTGAGGTCCATTTTCTCATCTATACAAATAGGAGGAGAGCCATCACTAACTGGTAAAAGGTTAAAAGAGACTTAAGAAAATTCTAGCTCTCTCTCTAAATTATTTTGGGCCTAGTCACCCAACAGTGGCTCCCACTAAGGAATTCTATCGTTTACTTATTTGATCTCAAGAGCTTAGAGGTCTGTCATAAATCAGCAGTATATTCCAGATGTTGGCAAACTTTTTCTGTAAAGGGCCATGTAGTAAATAGTTTAGACTTTGCAGGCCACACAGTCTCTGTAGCAACTACTTCAAGTTGTAGTATGAAACAAGACAAGATGTAAGTGAATGAGGGTCTGTGTTCCAATAAAACTTTATTTATAGAAACCGAAATTTGAATTTCATATTATTCTCACGTCACAAAGTATTATTCTTCTCTTGATTTTTTTCCAACAAATAAAAATATGCAAAAAAAATTATTTCCTCATGGGCCATACAAAAACAGGTGGTGGGCCATATTAGGCCCACAGGATATAGTTTTCTGATCTTGGTATACCTTCAGCACTCCAGGATTTTGCTAGAGAGAATAATCTGGATCTTCACAGCTCCTATTAAAATCCCCTTTGAGAGGAACGAATTTAGGAAACAGAACTCAAAGACATACTATCTATACATTCTTCTATTAACTTTAAATTCTGTCTTTGAGTCAGGTTCAACTCCTGAAAGACTATTAACTTGGACCAACTCAGCTCAACTCTGAACAGAATCTCCTTCACTGAATTAAATGTGAATATTATGCTTTCTAATTTAATCAGTTGTTACTACAAGATAAAACAGTCTTATTTCAGCTTTTGCACTTGCAAAACAACTCCAACAAATCACTCAGTTTTCCTGTATATGGTATCCTGCAAGGAATTTGTCTCAGAATTCATTACTAGGAAAACCTCTTTCCTTTCAGGCATTTTCACAGTTTTTTCTCTCAGCTAACTACACACAATTCTTACCAAGCTTTCCTCTTTACACTGGCTTCTGGGGATCTTAGAGTCAGATTTTATTCTCAATCACAGCAACAATATTCATCCAGGGCCCCTAAATTAGGAGGCTAGTGCAGACATTTAGGTGAGAAAACTGATCTCTGGAAAAGTGAAGGCCTTCTTTCTAAATCTGAGTCTGGACCTACTTTGAAGGCCTTCTTCCCTCTACCCCTTACCCAGCTGTCTTTTATGCATCCCTAAAATAGATTATTATATTCTCTTAGAAAAATATGGCAAAGGACACTTTCTTAGAGGAAGATGGTAAAGGTCTCTCTTGAAGCTCACCTTGAAAGGACTCACTTTCCATGTTGGGTTAACTGCACAGAGAAGTGCTAGGAAAAAGCTAGAAGAAGAAACACTTGTCAGAACCTGGCAGGCCATTACTCTACTTTCCTTATGTCAAACCTAAGACAGAGGGCACCTGTTATTTGCCCTAGACTCTGAGAGGCCCTAGGTCATACAGGTCCTACCCTTACTATCCCATGAACACATGACTAAGCTTGTGCAAGATCTGATAGTTTACACAGAGGTACTCTGTAAATTTCCTAGGAAACGGTATTCATTGACTCCTCAAGCATTTCAATAATCTGAACCTTTTAGTGGTTAAGGAATAATTTTACATAGTATTTGGACTAATATCTCCAGAGTTCAGAAGGTAGTAGGGTGGTGTGTGTGTGTGTGTGTGTGTGTGTGTGTGTGTGTGTGTGTGTGTGTAGATTTGAAAAAAAATCCTTCTCTATCCTCATCTACTTTGAATTAACACTGTCTCCATGTCTGGGTGAAAGGCTACCTCTTTGTTTTCTTCTTCCTCTCAAAAGCACCCCATTGTCTGTCCTGAGATCTTTCACAGTGGGACTCTGGTTGGTTGTTCTGAATTAGGTATCAGGCCCTCTGTACTTCTGGCTACCTAGGTCAGCTGTCAGTGTGTCAAAGGAAAAATATGATTGGTTTTCCCGCTTCTGGGACTTATCAAGTGCCTCTAGGGACTGAGCATTTTTACTTACATTCCAGTTAGTTTTACTCCATGAATCAGACGTATTGGGACAGTTTAAATCAACGGTTATAAAGGCCTTTCCCCATATTTGGAGTTAGGATCCATGTTCATTATCCTTTGAGTCCAACAGTTTTTCTTGAGCTGTTGGCATTATCCGGCCAACATTTGCTTCATCCAGCCTGTTTGTGGCTCACTAATCTACTTTGGCTTGTCTCTTGGTCATCTGGGCCCCTACATGCTGTTGCACTGAGAGGGGCCTGAACCCTCTATTTGGGGAAGAAGTATACCCTATACCCACCCTTAGAAAACCAGGTAAGAACTAGAGAAATGGAGGTCTGTGGGCTGCAACTCCAAGACTTCCAGAGAATCTCTCTTTTTCTATGTTTCCTTTTGGGTTATCACACCTCCTTTCCATGAGTGGTGGGTCCAGGGGAATCGGGCCAAGAAGATGATTTTGCCAAATTTCTCTCCAAGCCACCCGACTTGCTTCTAGCCTGGACAAATGGACTCCTTTAGGTCTTTAGGTATAAGGGTGTAGAATCAATAACCAGCTAGTAAGAAAAGGGAAGTGTATGTTTAGAGTCATCTTCATTTTTTCCTCCAGCATCTGTGGTCAGTAGAGGTGTCAGTAATCTGGGATCATCAATCTTCAGCCCTTCTACCATCTTTCCCCCTTTCCCTCTTCTTTTCTCTCGAGAGCCTCTCCCTTTTTCTTCTCCCTCTCTCTCTTTCCTTCACCACTTAGAAACATGGCTCACCCAATGTATCATAATCCCTCCCAGTCGTGCTCCTCCTATGTTGCCTGTCACAGTGAATGGCGCCACCCTTCTGCCAAAACCAGGCCCTGCATATTATCCATGCCTCTTCCCTGCCCATGTCTTACTCTTTGTCATCAAATCTCATCAATTTTACCTCATCTTTAACTCTTACACCCTATACCTCTCTCATCTCTACCAGCTCCCATTTCTAGTTCATTTTCTCTCCCGCCCACAACAGCTTCTGTCCTGCTCTGCCCTTACTCATCCTTCAGGTCTCCCTTACTCAGGAAATTCATCCCATTCCTGCAAGACACTTAGGGGACTCTTATCTGTGCTTCTACAACATCCTGTACTTATTCATTTTATAAGTAGAGTTTCTTCCCCCACTGAACAGCAAGCTCTTTTTTTCTCCTTCACCCTTGTATCCCTAGTGCCCAGCCCAGATCTGACACACAGTAGATGCTCAATAACTCTTTGATAAGTGAATGAATGAGATATATAAAAGAAATTTGGAAAGTTGTGCTTTTAACTGCGGAGAGATATTGAGGCTAAGATAGTAATTTTTTCCTTTGCACAGATTTTGAGACATTATTAGCATTTCTACCTGTCTTTATTTTTTTTTCCAAGTTATACACCATTATATGGAACTGATACTTTTTTATGATTATGAAGTGCTTTTTTGGTTGTTTTCCATTCTGTAATCCACATTTTATTGAAAGAGACGCTTGGAAAGAAAGCACGTGTTTTGAATTCCCTTGATTCCCATGTGACTTTCATGCTGTCTCCCGCAGTGCCAGGACCAAGGCTGGCTTGATCAGATCTGGGCAGTGCAGGAGAGTTGACTCCTGGAGGAACTAGCCAGCTTTCTGGATTCACTAGGTGAGAATGGTTCTTAGTGAGGATGCCAGTAAATGTTGGGAAAAGATCAGTGCTGTGGAGCCAAAGTGGAGACGGCAAGCCAGGAACTGGAAATGAGATGGACCACCTCATGCACACAAGACCTGTCAGAGATTCGGATTCAAACAATAGCAGCAGGGATTATATGGCAGGGTCAGTGAAAGGATCTCACATCTGAACCAGGATTAGGCTGTACACTTTGATGCTGGTTTATGCAAATGCTAAGGAGTCTTTTAAAAGCATGGCCCAGGGAAGCCTGCCTGGCCCTGTCCAGTCTTAAAAGAGCCCATTCTGAGGATGGCCAGGGATTTTCAACAGGTCTGTACAATTTGTTCTATTTTATTAGGTGCCATGTTCAGATCTGCATTTATACTGATTTATTTATTTATTTTATTTATTTATTTTTTCCTTGCGTTATGCGGGCCTCTCACTGTTGTGGCCTCTCCCATTTGCGGAGCACAGGCTCCGGACGCGCAGGCTCAGCGGCCATGGCCCACGGGCCCAGCCGCTCCGCGGCATGTGGGATCCTCCCGAAACGGGGCACGAACCCACGTCTCCTGCAACGGCAGGCGGACCCTCAAGCACTGCGCCGCCAGGGAAGCCCCTGATTTATTTTTTATGATATACTTTCAAAAAAGGATTTGAGGTGGCTTAGAATAAAAGCACAGATACACTAAGACAAACAACCAATAATACAGCTTAAAAGGCAGAAATCCAAGTAAGAGGGGGAAAATTAATACTATATTAAAAAGTTGTGGCTGAAGAAAAATGACATCAATGACATCATTAAGATCAAAGTTTGGCCCTGAGCTTTCTTTTTTTCTTTTTCCTTCTTTTTTTTTTTAAAGCTATTGCATTTTTGGACTTCACTGGTGGCGCAGTGGTTAAGAATCTTCCTGCCAGTGCAGGGGACACGAGTTTGATCCCTGGTCCGGGAAGATCCCATGTGCTGCGGAGCAACTAAGCCCATGCGCCACAACTACTGAGCCTGTGCTCTAGAGCCCGTGAGCCACAACTACTGAAGCCCACACGCCTAGAGCCTGAGCTCTGCAACAAGAGAAGCCACTGCAATGAGAAGCCTGTACACCACAACAAAGAGTAGCCCCCGCTCGCTGCAACTAGAGGAGGCCCACACACAGCGACAAAGACCCAACACAGCCAAAAAATAAATATAAATAAATAAATAAGCTATTGCTTTTTTCATTTATTTATTTATTTATTTAGGCTGCGTTGGGTTTTCGTTGCCACACATGGGCTTTTTCTAGTTGTGGAACGAGTGGGGGCTACTCTTTGTTGCGGTGCGCGGGCTTCTCATTGTGACGGCTTCTCTTGTTCAGTAGTTGTGGCTCACAGGCTCTAGAGCACAGGCTCAGTAGTTGTGGTGCATGGGTTTAGTTGCTCCACGGCATGTGGATCTCCCTGGACTAGGGATCAAACCCGTGTCCCTTGCATTGGCAGGTGGATTCTTAACCACTGTGCCACCAGGGAAGTCCCTGGCCCTGAGCTTTCTAGTAGCCACAACAAAACAGGAACTACCTGGATTTTGTATTTTTAAATTGTTCTGAAATAGCTCTAAAGTTTTGTATAGCTAAAAAAAAGAGTATCTGTTCATCAGGAGAGGAAATTCTGTCTTAGGTGTGAGCTCTGAGAGGAATTTGCCATGCAAACCTTTAAGAGGCACTGAACAATATAATAAATTATTCGTATGTAATATATGCAGTATCCTTATTAATGCTCAATCTTTTTGATAGTGTTCTGAAAGCAGGTGATTAAAATCTTGGTTGAATCTTGATCATGGTTACATTTCTACTTTATTTTTATGTTTTTACTTTAGGTATTTATTACTATATTTGCAACATACATTCAGGATTTTTTTTGCATTATTTATTATGGCTTCTATTAATATTAGGTCCTTATTTATTGCTCTGAGTGCTGACTCTCAATGCTTTTTGCTATAAAATTGACATTATCAAATATGATCATTAAACCCTTAAATTGTCATTATGAGTTTGCTTAATTTAGCCATATTTTGCGTAATTCTTATCACAAATATTTGCTCAGTTGGTTTGATTCTCTTCTGTTCCTCCCATCAGTGTTTTTAGATTTTATACCATCTTTACATGTACATTGCTATCATTCATTCCTGC
>NW_006779719.1:415401-450114 GCF_000442215.2 Lipotes vexillifer
TATGAACTTTTGTGGCTCTTAAACTATGTATTTTCTAGATGGACTCTGCCAGTTAAACTGGGATTGTATGTACCAGCTTCAGGCAAAACTTAATTTAGAGTGAATCTCTGAAATTCCTCTTCTATTCTCCTTGGTTTATATATGATCTGAAAAGTTGATGCTAAAAGTGAACTGTGTTTTGTAATAACTCCTATTTGCCACCCCTTCTACAAATGCCTCACCAATGAGTTTTTCAAACCTCTGGCTGCTAATATTTAAATTCCTAATTGTAATCATTACTGGAGACCTCATGCATTTTGCTTAAGATCCTTTGGAACCAGAAGTCTCTGCATCTTCTCTGTCAACAAAAGTGTGTGATGAAATCACTTTATTTATAAATAATTGGCATCATTTTACAATTCATTTCCTTGCGTGTCTTAAATATACTTTTTCAACTTTATTACTGCTTGATATTGGGAAAGGGAATGATTTTGACATCAGTAGCAAAGCTATCAAGATCTTGTGTAATTTATTTTGAATTATCAGGCACAAGTCTCACTGAAATGTTGATAGTTATATTTTATATACTGCAACCAAGATGTGGAATTAACTTGCGCTCATTAAATGGATATTTCTGGATCCATACTCAGATCTACAGGAACATGCAAAATCAGACAAAAACAGAAGTGATAATAGGAAATATTCAGTAATTCAAGGTAGCTGATGATAACATCTGGACCTTTGGAGGAAGGCCACGGAGGAATGTTTTATTAGGCTGAAGAAATATAGGTAATGAAAATGTGAGTGGATATAAAGACCTTCCTAATAATGAAGGTTGTTAAGTCTTAAAATCACTTTTTAAGTGCTGATGTAATTTTCTTTGTTAAAAGGTTAGATACATAACTGGCCAGGATGAGTCTTAGGGAGTTGCTACTCAAAGTGTGGTCCACAGACCAGCAACACTAGTACCACCTGTGAACTTGTTAGAACTGTGGATCCACCACAGGTCTACCAATCAGAATCTGCATTTTAACATGATGTCCACATTATTTGTATGCACATTAACATCTGAGAAGCAAATTGCCTTGGAGCACTCTTCCCAAACTTTGCTGCATATAGGAATAAACTGGGGAGTTTTAAAAAATACTTATGCCGGGACTTCCCTGGTGGCGCAGTGGTTAAGGATCTGCCTTCCCATGCAGGGGACACGGGTTCTATCCCTGGTCCGGAAAGATCTCACTTGTCACAGAGCAACTGAGCCTGTGTGCTGCAACTACTGAAGCCCATGTGCCTAGAGCCCATGCTCGGCAACAAGAGAAGCCACTGCAATGAGAAGCCTGTGCACCACAACGAAGAGTAGCCCCTGCTCACCACAACTAGAGAAAGCCCGCGCACAGCAGCAAAGACCCAATGCAGCCAAAAATAAATAAATAAATAAATAAATAAATTTATTAAAAAAAAAAAAACTTATGCCAACCTCCAGAGATTCTGATTGACTAGGTCTGAGATGTGGTCCTGACAGTGGGAATTTTAAGTGTTCCCCAGATAATTCTAATGTGCAGCAGTTTCCACTGCCTTAGAACTATTTTAGTGTCATATGGAAATTCACTGAAACTCTGGACTCAGACATACTAATTTTTTTTTAATTGTGGTAAAACAATACATAACATATAGTTTACCATTTTAAGTGTAAAATTCAGTGGCATTAAGTACTTTCACAGTGTTGTGTAACTATCATCACTATCCATTTCCAGAACTTTTTCATCATCCCAAATAGAAGTTCTCTACCAATTCAGCAGTTATTCCTCATTCTCACCAACCCTTATTAGTCTTCTGTCTTTCTGTATTTATTATTCTGGAATGTTTCATATAAATGGAATCACACAATATGCGGCCTCTGTGTTTGACTTATTTCACTTAGGATAGTGTTTTCAAGGTTAATCCATGATATAGCACATACCAGAATTTTGTTTCTTTTTATGGCTGAAGGCCACTCTCCCCACTTTCTGATAGCAGTGTTCTGAACCTCCACAAGGCTGAGGTTGCATGGGAATTTCTTTAAGGTTGGAGACTGCCTTACCTGGTTGGGGCCCAGCAGCCTGTGGTGCAGATACAGAGTGATTGGGCTTTTGTTCACAAGGAGACACTTGAATTATCACAGGTAAGAAGGAGGGCATTTTAAGGATACAAGAGAGGTTGCATCCTTCACCATTCAAGGGAAAACAAGACACCTTGATCCTTGGGGAGACAAGAGCTTTGGGTTGGTTCTGCATCCCGAGAGGCTCTGGAGACCTCTCTCTTGAGTGAATGGAGTTTTCCTCTGGCGTGCCATCATCAATGGATCCTAGCTACTCTTTGTATGCCTGCTTCTTTCTGTTATGCACTTGTGTTCTTTCACTTTTTGATGACTATATTTCCTCTACCACAACTTCTGCTTCTTACAAATTCATTTTGCGTAAGGCTTACCAAGGCTTCTTTTAGATCCTACAGCTGCCATTGCTAACCACCTCAGTCTCTCCAGCAAAATTCTCTAGAGATACCAGAAATCTGATTGGTCCAGCTCAACTTTCTGTACCAGATAACGTCCATCACTGTCAAGCAGTGGTCCTTCTAGTCCAGTGGTTGTTTCATAGTCTCCTTGGGTGGGGGTGGGGTGGGCTGTATAGGGCAGTTGTACTTGGAAGTTGCTGGAGGGAAAGGCAGACACTATTGGTGTGTCTAGAATAGCATGTGACTTGGAGTTGGTCTCTCTGTACTTATCACTTGTGTGCTCAGGTTGATAGTGAACATATTTTTACATGGGAAAGTACTGGTTAATCATGAAGCCTGACTTTCCTACCCAGTTGTAAAGGCAAGTGTATTCTTGAAAACATATTTAAGAAACAGTGAAAATAAGACACAGGACACTTAGTTAAATTTGACCTTCAGGTAAACAATGAATAAATTTCAGTTGAGCAACATCAATGTTTGTGACATACTCACACTAAAAGATTATTCATTGTTTTTGTTGTTGTTGTTTTCTAAATCAGGCAACCCTAATGACAAGACATTTTTCAAAGGAAAAGCTATTCCTCAGGTATGTTATGAAAAAGTCGGAGAATTAGGAAATGGCCTGTGTCTGAGATATTCCAGCCTCCTTCTGCAGGTAGGGGAATGTATTGCATTACACTGTGTAGTTTGCAGTGTCTGTAAAATTCATTTGGTGCTTAACTTTATGCTCCAAATAATCTTAACTATGGCTGCTGCTGCTGCTGGGGTTGCTACTGTGGTTCCCTGGCTACTTTATCACATGATGCACGCCAGCTGGGTAATCTAATGAGAGTTTAACAAAGGGGCTATTTACAGTCCTGTGGGAAGTGTGTAGGAAACCACGAGGGAGACTGCAGTAACCCCAGGCAGGCACGGTAACCTCATCTAGGCCTGATGGCCGTGTGAACAGGACCACTTCATAGGCTTTGTGGCCACATGTCAAGGGACCTCGACAGCCCCATGGCGACCCTGCAGGTAGGGACCTGGAGAATATACATCTCACCTTCACTCTCCTTCCTTCCTTCCTCCCTCCGTTCCCCTGCCAGGGCTCTCAGGTGACTAAATCCAGGCCGAAGGCACACAGGCCAGCCTCCCCAGTGCACAGGGCGGGTGGAGAGGAGCACAGAGTGTACGGAAGGACAAATGGAAGTCTCAAGCTCAAATCCTTCCTCTGCACAGACCCTGTTAATCATTTTACGTAGTCACTTCACTTGATCTCACAGCAGTTTTATGATGAAAGTACTATTAGTGCCCCTGTTTTACTGATGTGGTTAAAGGATTAGTAATATTGAATAACTTGCTCAGGGTCACATAGCTAGTGAACAGTGTGAGAATCTAAAACCATCTATTCACCTCCATTTCACTGTACAAGACTTCCTGGTGACATCTTTTCATTGTTATTCTTTTTTTTTGTTTTAACTTTCATGGTGTTTAAAATTTTCATTGTTCACATGTCATGTTGCCAACTATTGAAAAATCCCCCCAGATATAGTTTAGCAGCTTGTATACAAAACGTGGTCACTCAGTTCATTTTCTGTTTGACTTCTGGTTTGGGGTGGCAGCAGAATCAGGGAGCCCAGGTTTAAGAGTTGGGTCAGTCAGTTGTTTCCTTGCAGGAAAGCTGATAAAAGAAGACACCTGACTCAGAATCCATGGTTCACGTGGCACAAGTGATGTCCTGACAAGTCAAGACTCTCAGACATCCCAAAGAGTAATTTTACAGAATCTTAGGTTTGGAAGGGCCCTTAAAGGTCACCTACAACCTCGACCTAATGTGTGACTCCTATTCAAGATTCAGTCCATCTCTTTGTCCCTAGTGTTGTCCTCTAAGTAAACACATCAAGAGAGTGTCTGACCAAGAGATTTTGGGAAGGGTCCTTAACTCCCTTGAGTGATTGTTTTTTTACTACCTAAGAGTTCCATTTCACTGCTGAACTTTGAACCTTGGTTTGCCCACTGATAAGACAGTGGTGGGTAATATAAAATATAATAATCTCCTTAGTCTCCTTGAAAATTTGCAGTACTTCCTGAAGAAAGTGCCAAGTTGTGCTGTTGAAATAAGTAGGAGCAAACTTAGACTCCCTAAGTTAATTTAGCTAAATTCCTGATATATATAAAAGTCAGGAGAAGGAAATGTGGGTTCGAATTTTAATTATGAGACGAAACATGAAAGATGATTCAGTTAGTGTATAATGTAATTCAAAAAGTGGAAATAATGGACTAGAGACAAGTGTTTACTTCTGGAAAATGAAACAGAAAGAGATAAAAGCCAAATGACTTTTTTTCTATAAAAACCAAGCCCATTACTCTCAAAAGCTGAAATCTTCCCATTTATTTGGATTACTTTTTTTTTTTTTTTTTTTTTTTTTTTTTTTTTTTTTTTTTTTGCGGTACACGGGCCTCTCGCTGTTGCGGCCTCTCCCGTTGCGGAGCACAGGCTCCGGACGCGCAGGCTCAGCGGCCATGGCTCACGGGCCCAGCCGCTCCGTGGCATGTGGGATCCTCCCGGACCGGGGCACAAACCCGTGTTCCCTGCATTGGCAAGCGGACTCTCAACCACTGCGCCACCAGGGAAGCCCCTTATTTGGATTTTTGAATCATTACACCCCTAGAAAAATAGTTTTTGAGTTTGCAGTTCCCATAGGATTGCATAAGTTTTTACACTATTAAATTTACTTTAATTTTATATAATTTATATATATATTTTTTTCTTCCAACTTGTATGTTTAGGGTTGTTCTAATAGTCAAAGAAGGTAGTTTGAGTTTAAAACTCGGTTTCAGAGGAAGGTTAGGTTAAGTGGGGAGAATTCTTCTGTTTGGATATGGCTTTCTCTCTCAGTCTATTATAGGAGCACAGGTGTCGTGGGCCTAAATTCTGTGTTTGCCGTTCCTATCCTGCCACCCCTGACTTCCCTCAGCTACTTTCAACCGGGGGTCCCCCTTTCTGCTCCTGTGACACCTTAGGCATGCGTCCTTATGGTACTTGTATAGGTCCTTGTACTTGTACAGTACTTGTAGAGGGTCGTGTGCGTAGAAAGGGCATCTCATTGATCTTAGTAACCGAATATGCCCGGCATGTAGTAAATGCTCAACAAATGCTTGTTGAAAGAATGAATGGATTCTTTCACTCTCTACTGAAGCCTTCCTACCTGCAGGAGCTCCACAGTACCCTCTGCATGATTGCGGGGGTGGGGGGGGGGTGGGCGGGGAGTGGGGAGGTAGTTGCCCGAGTGAATCTGGGCCACTGCATATTTTCTGCTGCCAGAAATTTCTCCCTTTGTTTCTATTTTCTTTGACTTAAGACAAATAGAAGCTTTAGTCCCACTTAAAATGCATATGTCCTTTGAAGAGGTAACTCTTTAAACTTTATGAAGATGTAAACCTCATTCTAAACCTTACAATTTAGTGTAAGTCCACTTGTGACCTCCAGTTCTTGGAAGAGGGTTTGTTATAGGAGACAGGAGAGATAGAATGAAGATACCAATAGCCTGAAAAGGGTGCAGAGAAGGGGCAGCTAGGGATACAGAGGGAAACCTCTAAATAATTTTGTGTCATCCTCACCAGACTGGTTTTTTATGTTTTTCAAAAGGTTCTTTGGGTTATGCGATAAGAAGAAAGTCCTAAAAGCATCTTCCTTTCCAGGTTTGGACTTTGTAGCAAAGTCCTTCTAAAGATAATGCCTGGGCCTTTGATGTCTAATTCTAGTTGAAAAGAAAAGTAACGTAAGGAATGACTCTAATGGTGGAAATTGCATGTCAGTAAAGAGGATAGTGCTATTAAAGTCTGGGGTAATTTGGGAGACAGAAAGCCCTTTCTGATAGCTCTTAAATTGTACAAAGTCAATGGCAGTTAGCTTAATCTGCCTGCTTGTAAGATCGGCCCTGGATAATGCCGTGACTTATTGGTGGGAAATAAGTAGAATTGTCTTGGTTTGTCTGGGACTGTCTCCATTTTCGCACTGAAAGTTCTCCGTATCTTGGGAAACCCCCAGTACAGGTCAAACCACAGCATTTGGTCACTCCAAAGGACTCAAATGTGAAGGTGCATTATGGTCTCTTAATTTTAACATTAATACAGCTTCTAACTTGGTCTCCCGTACCTGTGGGAAGAATATACATTTTTAAATAAGTAAACAAGTCACACAGTTTGGGAGGATGTCAGCTCTCCTATCCCATTTTGATAAGGCAATCTCATAATCAGCAGAGAACTCCCAAATGTGGCTATAAAAATAACAACAGTTACATAATTATACTTACCTGGTTTAAACCACTAATAAAACATTGCCAAATTTTAGCTTAGTGTGTGAAGATAAATATTTTTATCTGCAAAGATAAATATCTGCAGATGAAATATCTTCATCTGCAAGGATGTTGCATTACATGCACAAGAAGAGTTTTATTTTTCTGGCTTAGCATACTTTTAATTATGGCTTCCATCATTTTTCACCACATTAACAGAACACAGTTGATTTATTGTTGCAGGATGTAATTTCAATGGACACCTATTGCTTTTGTTTACTGAAAGCACTATACTGTGTTATTTATTTTTAAAATATATTTAATGAGGCATCCTTTCATTTATAGATTACCTGTACTTAATATAAACTTTTAAGAGTTAGTGTCATTTATAGAGCTCTAAATATATAGAGAAGAAATAGAGAGGGGAGAGACAGCCACCAGATGCCTGCTGCCTTCTAACATCTAAAGTGCTACATTTATTTATTATGTGAACATAGAGACAGTAAGACTATTCATGAATCACAAATCAATAATATCCACCAAAGCCATGCATTAAAAACAAATTGGACTTCCCTGGTGGCTCAGTGGTTGAGAGTCCGCCTGCTGACGCAGAGGACACAGGTTCGTGCCCCGGTCCGGGAAGATCCCACATGCCATGGAGCGGCTGGGCCCGTGAGCCATGGCCCCTGAGCCTGCGTTTCCGGAGGCTGTGCTCCGCAGTGGGAGAGGCCACAACAGTGAGAGGCCCGCGTACTGCAAAAAAAAAAAAAAAAAAATCAAAACACATTACTAAATAACTCTTGGGTTAAGGAGAAAATCAAATGGAAATTAAAAATCATGTAAAGATGAATGGACACAGAAGCCTTACAAAATCTGTGTAAAATCTTTACAAAATCTGTGGTTTATAGTCAACATACTACCCAAAAGGAAACCTATAGTGTTATGTATATAGAAAATAAATTAAGGGGAATTCCCTGGTGGCGCAGTGGTTAAGAATATGCCTGCCAATGCAGGGGACATTGGTTCTATCCCTCGTCCGGGAAGATCCCACATGCCGCAGAGCAACAAAGCCCATGCACCATGACTACTGAGCCTGCACTCTGGAGCCCATGAGCCACAACTACTGAGCCTGTGCGCCACAACTACTGAAGCCCATGCGCCTAGAGCCTGTACTCCGCAGCAAGAGAAGCCACCTCAATGAGAAGCCCGCACATTGCAATGAAGAGTAGCCCTCACTTGCCGCAACTAGAGAAAGCCCGCGCACAGCAACAAAAGTAAGAAATAAATAAATTAAATAAATAAATTTATTAAAAAAAGAAAATAAATTAAGCAAACTTTCAAATCAAAAGTTAACCTCCCAATTCAGCAGTCAAACAAACCAAACAAAAACCCCAAAATGAACACAAAAGAGAATGGAAAAATGTAAAAAATGTAATGGCAGAAAATGATGCAATAGAAAATGATAGTAGAGGCAGCTGAACTTGAGAAAGTTCTCCTTTTACATTAGAATCTCAGCTGCCTGTTCTCTGATTTGGATACTCAGCTCCCGGCCCAAGGAATATGGATTATGGACATTGAAACAGAAACAGAGGGAAGAGAGCAGGAAATCCATGATTACCTTTTTCTGGGAGACTGCAGAGGGGAGAAGAATAACTAACATTTACTAAGATATATGTCAAACATTAGGGTATGCAGGTTATATACATTTTTTGGTTTAATAATATATCTTACTCATTTACAGATGAGAATATTGAGGCTCAAAGTGGCTTAGTAATTTCTTCCACTTGACCAGACAGTAAGTAATGGTGCTTGAACTTGAATTCTAGAAAGGTTATTAATTGGAGTTTAATTGACCAAGTGTTGTCAGTTAAAGATGCCATTGGTTTTAGAAACACCTTGTTTTGAAAACTCATATCTGTCTGGGAAGGTCATGGGGCTACCAGTCATTCACATTTTAGAGTGAAATGGTTTAAACAAATAGCTTTCCTCTCAACACTTAGCTGAGGTTAGCTTAGCTGTATTAAAAGAATGGGACATTTGAAATGGTTGGAGAGGGAGGAGTAATGAAGTAGGAGTGGTCATGCTTGGAGGCTGAGGTCTGGATGAGACTGTAAGCAAAAGTACAGAAAGGGAAGTGGGAAGATGCCAACGATAGAGTCTGACTGTTTCAAAATTCTGGCTAGGGTCAGCCCCACCCACAAGAAGAGCAAGATGGGTTCTTCCTCTTCTCTCTCCTATACAAATCAGTCCCTATTCCTGGGACAAGAGGTCCAGGTCCAAGGGCTGCTCTAGGGAAAATAGAGTCGGAATGGACTTTAGAGGCTATGCATGCTACTCCCCATCAGGCTTCCCCCACACCCATACAGTACCCCAAACTATCCCTGACATCCTTGCTGGACCAGAGTGATAAGAAACTTGCTCCCTCAGAGGACAGCTCATATCCACCTTGAGTTTGAGTTTATTGTTAGAAAATCCTTCCTATCATTAGCAAAAATCTTGTCTCCCTTCAACTTCCCCTCATTGGTCTTACTTCTGCCCTCTGGAATTGCCCAGTCTGTGTGGTATTTGTTCAAATGGAATTTGATCTGTCATGTACTGTTGTTTTTGGCTGATTTGCTAAGTTGATTAGATTCCTCTATAAACTCAATGTTTCGGATCAAGGTAAATGTGGTAAAATGTTCTAGCAATTATTTTTTCAGAAAGACTGCCACTGCTTTCTTAAAATAAGAATGCTCCCAATTTACAGATTAATTTTGTGAGAACAGGCTTATATACAAATCTATAGACTAACCCACATAAAGCATCCACATAAAAAAGAAACAATCAGTATATTTTTCCTGTTGATAGGCACTGCCTGAAAGCTACCTCTGTTCTTGTGTGGAAAAGTAAAATAACTAGATATTGAGAAGAGATCATCTAGTTAACCAGCTTGGGAAAATGTTCCACTTCACTTTTGATTTTAAAAAGTAACAATTAAAATGATAATGAGGTACCTTTTTTCTTCCATCCATTTAGCTACAAAACAAAGCAACACCCATAGTAATATTTAATATTTGTTGGGAAGAAGTAAAATTAGTACTCTCATCCATTACCATTAGTATTGTAAAAATCTTCTAGAAATCAATTTAGTAATACATATGATTTAAAAATATCAGATCCTTTGGCCCAGTAGAATCTTCTGGGAATTTGTACTAAGGAAATAATCAAAAGATTTAAAAATATGTGATGAAAATTTGCAATCTGTTACAGAACAATTATTTGGAATCGCGAAAAATTGTTCACAATGTAAAAATCCAACAATAGGAAATGGTTATTTCGATTATGGCACATCCGTTCAGTGGGAGATTAGGCAGCCATTACAAGTAATGTTTACAAAAACAACACTTGGTGTAATCCAGATGGTCCTAGAGGAAAAATCTTAAGTAAGTCATTGGGGTGGAAGCAGAAAAATGCTGAGACTCACTAGTTTGTAGCCACATAAAAAATTCTTGCAGTATATAAAAAATCATGTATACAAAGAAATACACTGAAATTATTTTTATGATAGAAAGATGAGAGAAGAGTTTTATAATTAATCAAGATAATGACCCAGTGCCTCATTTTTAAACCAAAAAGTGCTGTATAAATTAATTTTCATCTGGACTGTTGCCAAGAACTGCATCACTAACCTTGAGCAGCAGAAATATACAACTATGACTATAATTTTGGGGGGGATGTGTCAAGAATACAAATGTAAAAGCCTGTCTCTGAAAATAAGCATCTTAGGTATATACCCAACCCCTTATTTCTTCCCATGCTACTCCTCTAACAAAACTGGGGGAGACCACAGAGTAGAAGAGGAGCTTTTCCAGAAGCAGAATTTTGAAGTACCAATAAGATGCTAACAGATAGACCCCTTCTCCTCTCCTCTAGGATACCCTGCTTACTACACTGAGCTCTGGGAGGAAAACGTACTAATGTGGCTAGTTACAAATGAAGGAGAGGAAAAGGGAGGAGTTGCTGGGAGAGTACAACACTCTGGGTCCTCTGACACCCAGAGGAAAATTCAGAGCTGGACTACATTGCTGATTCTTTGGCCAGTGGAGCGGAAGGCAGATTGCTTGGTTAAGTACAAACTTTCTTTCCTGCTCTTGCCGTTTCTATTGGACTTTTACAGAAGCTAGGATTTTCGCACATTTTGGCTGACTTCTTTATTCTGTTTTTCTTCTCCAACTTTATTATGGAAGGTTGTCTGGTGTTTCCTGTTTGTCTGAGGTCCCCATTGGTAGTAGCAAGAAACACTAGTTATTGGGATGTGCTTGATTATTTGAATCTCCAAAGCTCCTGGTCATTGCAGATTGTGGGACCAAGAGTTAACACATGGATATGACTGTCAGTCAGTTTTCAGATACGTGTATGCCACTGGGCACACCAAAATGTGGGATATATTAGTCAGCTGTTGTTACACTAAAGCTGAGTAACAGCCTCACAACTTAGTGGCTCAAAAAACAAGAATTTATTTTCCTTGTTCATGGCTCATAGATGAGCTAGCACTGCCCTGTTTCTGCAGGTCAGCTAGGCTTGTATCAAAGCTTCAGGTTGGGATCAACTGTGCTCCATGTGTCCTCAAAATCCCATTAGCTACATGAGGTACATTCTTTTCCTGATGGATCACCAAGCACAAGAGGCAGGCCAAGTCAAACCACCCATTTAGGGTCTGTACTCACATTTGCTGTTATTCAGTGGCCAAAGCAACTCACATACATGACTATACCCAACGTCATTGGGATGGGGAAATAACTCTCATTAGATGTTCATATGGCAGAGGGAGGGGGTGAAGAATTGAGAACAATTATCTAATTTACTATAAGGAACAATGTGTAAACAGATTAATTCAAATACTTCAAAAGGAAAACCCACTGACTTGCAGAATAAATAGCATTATTGCCATGTGTGAAAAATATCCATTTTTCTAATTAGACTAATGAAAACAATAAAATATCTCAGTTACCTCATATTTCTTTTAAAGAATGTACAGACTCACTACATTTTAATGACAGTTCCTGCTTATGACTATGTTGGGTGTCTGGCCAAGTAGGAGTTGGTTCACTTGTAGGTGAGTTTCTGATTTTGGATTTTACACACACCAACCCACCCACAAACACACACACACACACCCCACTTGTTTTTAGGAGTTTGTAATCAGTGAGTAAAATGTGCCCTGAAAGGAAATCACTTGGTAAGAACTGCTATATAGTAAGAAAAGGTGACTCAAGAAAAGAAGTTCCTTGTGGTTGTAAACTTTACTATGTTGTGGATCTCTACAAAAATAAGCCTTCTTTTGGGCTTCCCTGGTGGTGCAGTGGTTGGGAGTCCGCCTGCCAATGCAGGGGACGCGGGTTCGTGCCCCGGTCCGGGAGGATCCCACATGCCGTGGAGCGGCTGGGCCCGTGAGCCATGGCCGCTGAGCCTGCGCGTCCGGAGCCTGTGCTCCGCAACGGGAGAGGCCACAGCGGTGAGGGGCCCGCGTACCGCAAAAAAAAAAAAAAAATAAGCCTTCTTTTAAAAAAGAAGCTGATTTAAGGCAAAAGTTTTAAACTGGAGGTTTCTGTTTTAATTTTTCAAAATGAGAACACTTCTTAGGAAACTTTTGTATTTGTTTTAATGTAAAAAGCAAAGGCAAGGGATAAATAAAATCTGAGTTCAAGCTAGATAGGTTGCAAAAACAGCTATATTATTTTTTTTGAAAGCTAAATTCTTTTAAGATATTTTATTTATTTGTTTAGGTTGCGTCGGGTCTTAGTTGCAGGCACATGGGATCTTCGTTGAGGCATGCGGGATCTGTTTGTTGTGGCATGCGAGCTCTTCCTTGAGGCACTTGGGCTTCTGTCTAGTTGTGGCGCATGGGCTCCAGTGCACATGGGCTCTGTAGTTTGCGGCTCTTGGGCTCTCTAGTTGAAGCTCAGTAGTTGTGGCACACGGGCTTAGTTGCTCCGCGGCATGTGGGATCTTAGTTCCTGACCAGGGATCAAACCCGTATTACCTGCATTGGAATGTGAATTCTTTACCACTGGACCACCAGGGAAGTCCCGCAACTTTAAACTCTAGGGAAAAAGCTGATAGCTCAGAGTAAAAGCAAGTAATAGATTCAAAGAAAACTGGTTAGGGATTTTTTTTTTTTGGTCTGATTTTTTAAATTAACAGCGGCCTTTCTCCATATTTTTCCTGCTTTTTTAGATTCAGATTAGAAGTTGTATAGCTATGAGGGATTAGAGAATTGGTCAATAACAGAGAAAGATGGAGTAATTTCAGTTTCAGAAAGTTCATCTAGCTTTGCCTAGATGGATAAATGGGGCCACTAAAGCATGAGTCTGACATTTCTTGTCCCAGCTTAGTGGACTTCCTCCTGAAATGGAACTGGCACTTTAAAGCACATCTCTTTGCCTTTTTTCTAAAGAAAAAGGAAATTACATATTCCAATTAACCAGCAATTATCCCTCATTAATGAAGAAAGCACAATTTTCAACACTCCCCACTACTTGGCACTCTGGAAGCAATCAAGTGAGGCAAGATCCCTATAGCCTTAAGGGCTTTTTTTTCTTGAACACACAAAACTAGGGTAATTTAACGAGTAATAGCAATCATTTTTTACAATCAAAAGGATTGCAGGATTTAATTAATTCTTTGACTAATGCATAAAAGTAATATTTATGCTTTTCCAAAGGCCAGTATTCAGCATGGACTAAGAGAGGAATGTGTTTTAATAATGTTTCAGCAGAGTTTTATGACTTTAATTTTTTAAAGTGTCTTTATATCCATCATTCTATTTTATTTCATAGTATTTTGGAAAGTGAGTCAGGCATTTTAATAGCCATTTTAAAGATATCTCTAATAGGTTACATTTTCTAAATAAAGTGACAACTGCTTAGTATTAGCGCTATAGTCGGAATGTGAAGCTCTTGAGGACATCTAAACTCTGACCCATGAAATTCATATAATGCCCTATGACTGCTCAAAGAAAATGTGCTTCGAGTAATTTATCCTTATCAAAATGATTTAACTGTGACAACAAAGTTCATTTTCTCATGTCTTTAACATTTAAAATGGATTAATTGTTTAACTAGAAAGTTGTATTCCACTTAGTATAGGATGAAAAAAACACCTATTTGTTTCTTCCTCAAGGAAATGTAGGAAGTTTTAAAAATATGAAGTACATTTTTTTGTTTAAGATTAATATGTAACGTTATAAATAACTTGAAGTCTTCCAAAGTTGCAACATCTGAATTCAATTGTGTGTTTCCTATCAGGCTTTTTTATACATAGTTTTTTTCCAACATTTTATTAGGAAAATTGTCAAATATACTGAAAAACTGAAACATCTACATGGTGAATTATATATACTCATCAACTAGATTCTACAATTAGCAGTTAGTTTGCTTTATCACATATTTATCCAACCATCTATTTATTGATCCCTCCATCCATCAATCCATCTTATTTTTTGATGCATTTCAAAATAAGTTTAAACATCAGTATACTTCAGCTAGTGCTTCAGCATAGATATTATTAATGAGTTCAATATTTATTTAAGGGGTTTTTTTTGAGCTAAGAGTAAATCTTGGGAATTCACCATCTTAAGTGTACCACTCAATGAATTCTGACAAATGCATATACTTGGGTAACCTAAACCCCTATCAAAATATAAAATATTCCCACCTTACCAGACAGTTCACTCATGCTTCTTCTCAGACAATCCCCACATACCTATCCCTCAAAAGGCAACCACTACTATGATATTTTTCAGCTTAGTTTAGTAGCAGTATATAGCGTTTCAGTTGTTATACATCTTCACTGATATTTGGTATTGTCAGTCTTTTTATTTTAGCCACTCTTTATGCATTTAGAGCAGTATCTCACTGACTAATGATTTTGAGCACTTATTCATGTATTTATGGCATTCCTATATCTTCCTTTGTGAAATCTCAGTTTAAATCTTTGGTCATTTTTAATTGGGTTGTTTGCATTTTTAATATTGAATTGTAGGATTTTATATATTTTGGATAAATCTTTTGTCAGATATATGATTTGTAAATCTTTTCTCCCAGTCTGTATCTTGCCTATTCATTTGCTTAGCAGTGCCTTTTGATGCAGAATATTGGTTTACTGATTTATGTAGATCTTTCAAATGTTGACACATCTGGTTATACAAAATTTAAAAGATGACATTTATTCATAGCGCTATCAATCTTAACAGAAAAGTTTTTAAGTATTGGAAAGCTGTCAAGCTAATAATGTTGGCAGATACTAGGGTTACAAAATTCAAGAAAATGTCTGCCATTACCCAATTCCAAATAACCATAGTTTATTAGTCATTCCTTTTTTTATATACAATTTTATTTTATTATTATGTTTTTGGCTGCATTGGATCTTTGTTGCTGCGTGCAGGCTTTCTCTAGCGATGGCGAGCAGGGGCTCCTCTTCGTTGTGGTGCACGGGCTTCTCCTTGCAGTGGCTTCTCTTGTTGCCGAGCATGGGCTCTAGGCGCGTGGGCTTCAGTAGTTGTCCCACACGGGCTCAGTAGTTGTGACATGCAGGCTCTAGAGCACAGGCTCAGTAGTTGTGGCGTAGGGGCTCAGTTGCTCTGCAGCATGTGGGATCTTCCTGGACCAGGGCTGGAACCCATGTACCCTGCATTGGCAGGTGGATTCTTAACCACTGCGCCACCAGGGAAGCCCTGATTTCTTTTTTGATGTAAGCATTTACAGCTATAAATCCTACCCTAGGTTGGGCACCCCCTCCCTGGCTGCTCCCCCAAATCCCAGGGAATCCCTAGCTACCAGCCAAGGTTCTGGTGGCCTTGGTAGGAGAGGGATACAACTATTTTAGCTTGACAGAAGAATTGAGTGGAAAGTACAGAAATTTCCCATGCACCCCTGTCCCCATATAGGCACACAAAACCACCCCATTATCAACGTCCCACACCAGAGTGATGCATTTATTACAATCAGTGAGAATACATTGACACATCATCACCCAAAACCTATAGTTTACCTTAGGGATAACTCTTGGTGTTATACATTCAGTGGGTTTGGACAAATATACAGTGGCATGTATCCACCATTTTAGTATCAAACATAGTTTCACTGCTCTAAAAAAATCCTCTGTGCTTTATATCTATTCATCCCTCCCCCTACAATCCCCTGGCAACCACTGATCCTTTTATTGTTTTGTCTTTTCCAAAATGTCATATTGTTGGAATCATACAGTATGTAGCCTTTTCAGACTGGCTTTTTTATTAGTAATATTCATAGTAATAGTAATTTCATTAGTAAAATTCATTAGTAATATGAATTTAAGTATCCTCCATGTCCTTTCAGGGCTTGATAGCTCATTTCTTTTTATCACTGAATAATATCCCATTGTCCCAATGTACCAGTTTATTTATTTATTCACCTACTAAAGGACATTTTGGTTGCTTCCAAGTTTGGGCCATTATGAATAAGGGTTCTGTAAACATTTGTGTGCAGGTTTTGGTGTAAATTTTCAGCTCATTTGGGTAATACTAAGGGTCATGATTGCTAACTATTTGGTAAGGGTATGTTTAGTTTTGTAAGAAAATGCCAAACTGTCTTCCAAAGTGGCTGTTCCATTTTGCATTCCCACAAGCAATAAATGAGAATTTCTGTTGCTTCACACCCAGTATTGGGTGTTGTTAGTGTTTTGGATTTTGGTCATTCTAAAAGGTGTGGTGGTATCTCATTGTTGTTTTAATTTGCAATACCCTAGTAAATCTATGTGTCTTTGGATTTAAGACGGGTTTCTTGTGGACAGCATATAGTTGGATCTTGTTTTTTGGTCCACTTTGACACTGTCTGTCTTTTTAATTGGTATATTTAGACCATTGATGTTTAAAGTTATTTTTGATATAGTTAGATCAATATATACAATATTTGTTACTATTTTCTATTTGTTGCCCTTGTTCTTTGTTCCTACTTTTGTCTTCCATTCTTTTTCTGTCATTTGTGGTTTTAACTGAGCATTTTATATGATTCCATTTTCTCCTCTTTCTTAGCAAGTAGGTGGTACTTTTTTTTTAAACTATTTTTAGTGTTTCTCCCTAGAGTTTGCAGTATACATTTACAACTAATCCAAGTCCACTTTCATATAACATACCTCTTCATGCGTAGTACAAGTACTTTGTAATAACAAAATAATCCTAATTCCTCCCTCTCATCCCTTGTATCATTGCTAGCATTCATTTCACTTATACATAAACATGCATAAGGATATACATATATATGTTATATATTACATATATGGACATATATATTCAAATACACTGTTGCTATTTTTATTTTGAACAAATTATCTGTTAGATCAATTAAGAATAAAAAAATAAAGTTTTTATTTTATTTTCACTTATTCTTTCGCCAGTGCTCTTTCTTTCCATATGTAGATACAAGTGTCTGACATATATCATTTTCCTTCCCTCTGGGGAACTTCTTTTGACATTTCTTGCAAGGCAGATCTGTTGGTGAAAAATTCCCTCAATTCTGGTTTGTCTGAGAAAGTTTTTATTTCTCCTTCACTTTTGAAGGATAATTTCACAGTGTACCAAATTTTTAGCTGGTGGTTGTTTTCTTTCAACACTTTAAATATTTCACTCTACCCTCTTCTGCTTCAATGGTTTCTTTGGCAAAGTTGTATATAATTTTAATATAAGGCATTTTTTCTTCTGGCTTCTTGTAAGATTTTGTCTTTATCTTTGATTTTCTTCAGTTTGAATATGATATGCCTGGGAGTAGGGTTTTCTTGTTTATTTACTTGTTTGTTTTGGCATTTACCCTGCTTGGTATTCTCTGAGCTTCCTGGATATGTGGTTTGGTAGCTGACATTAACTGAGGGGAATTCTCAACAATTATTGCTTCAAATAATTCTTCTGTTTCTTTCACGTGTTATACCTTTTATAGTTGTTCCACAGTTTTGGGATATTCTGTGCTGTTTTATTTTTTCCAAAGCTTCTTTTTGTCTTTGCTTTTCCATTTGGGAAGTTATACTGACATATCCTCAAGCTCAGAGATTTTTCTTCAGCTGTGTGCACCCGACTAATGATCCCAGCAAAGGCATTCTTCAATTCTGTTACAGTGTTTTTGATCTCTCTTTTTGATTCTTTGTTACATTGCCCTTATGTTCATGCATGCTGTCTACTTTATCCATTGGATGAATGCTGTCTACTTTATCCTTAGTGTATTAATCATAATTATTTTCAATTCCCAGTCTGGTAATTCCAGCATCCCCACCATATCTGAGTTTGGTTCTGATGCTTGCTCTGTCTCTTCAAACTGTGTTTTCTGTCTTATAATATGTCATAATTTTTTGTTCTTGTTGTTGACAGCCAGACACAATGTATTCAATAAAATAATCTCTGGTAAATACGGCTTTAGTGGTGTGGTGGTAAGGTATGGGAGGGGAAGCATTCTATAGTCCTGTGATGAGGTCTTAGTCTTTTAGTGAGCCTGTGCCCCTGGACTGTGAACCTCACAAATACTTCCCAGTCTCTCTCCCTACTCCTGCCATGTTAGGTGGGACAGGATGGCTAGAGTGAGCTAGAATTGGGTATTTCCTTTCTCCCATGTGGAAGGCTACAATGGATTGGAATTGGGTATTTCCCTTCCTCAGGTCAGTTAGGCTCTGATAAAACCCCAGTAGTTTAGGCTCTGGTAAAATAGTTCCTCTTGAGGGTAGGCCTTGTTAAGAACAGTAGACTGCTGTGCCGTATTTGAAAATGGTTACTTTCCACCTGCCAGAAGCTAGAGGGGATTTTTCTCCAATATTCACTGTGAGAACAAAGTTAAGCTCTTGGAGGTAAAACTTGCGAAAATGTGGTGGCCCCCTGACTGAGTTTTGTCCCTCAAGCTTGTTCACACCGAACCTCCAGCAATTTGTCAGTTACAGTTTAGGTTTTCCTAACCTGGCACTGGTTCCCTTGAAGGTTTCTACTTGAGAGTTTCTGCTCTAGTAAGCTTTGACTGTCTGTATCTGCCTCTCTGTCACTCCAGTGTTTTGGGTGGCAGTTTGCTCTGTGAGTTCACTTCTCTGATGGGTCAAAGAAGAGTTGTTGGTCTTTTGTTTGTTCAGCTTTTTACTTGTTGTTAAGATGGAATGAGGACTTCCAAGCTCCTGGAAGTTTCTCTTTCATTTTTGAAGCTTAGTTTTGCTTTTTTTTCCTTTCAGCACTTTAAATATGTCATCCCACTGCCTCATGGCTTCATGGTTTTCAGTGGAAATTAGATTATCAGATTAATCAGATTATTATGGATTCCTTGTACATAATGAGTTTCTTCTCTCTTGCTGCTTTCAAGATTCTCCCTTTATCTTTGGCTTTTGACAATTTGACTCTAATATGTTTCTGTATGGAACTCTTTAAGTTTATCCCACCTGGAGTCACTGAGCTTTTTGGATGTGTGGATTCATATCTTTCATCAAGTTTAGGAGGGTTTTAGCCATTACTTCTTCAAATATTCTTTCTGCACTTTTCTCTCCTCTCACTCCAGGACTCTATTATGTGTACACTTGATGCCCCACAGGTCCCTTAGGTTCTGTACATTTTTCATCATCCTTTTCTCTTTCTGCTCCTAAGACTGGATAATTTCAAATGACCTATTCAAATTCACTAATTCTTTCTTCTTCCAGTTCAGCTCTGCTGTTGAACCCTTCTAGTGAATTTTTCATTATGGCTATTTTAGTTTTTAGTTCCACAATTTTAACTTATATTTCTGCTATGAATTGAATGTTTGTATTCTTCCAAAATTCATATGTTGTAATGGAATCCCCAACGTGATGGTATTTACAGGAGGGGCCTCTGTTAGGTAATTATGTCATGGGAGTTGGGCCCTGTGAATGGGATTAATGCCCTTATTAGAAGAGGCCAGATAGCTTGCTCACTCTCTTTCTGCCATGTTGAGGATACAGTGAGAAGTTGGCAGTCTGCAACCTGGTAGAGGTTTCTCACCAGAACCTGATCATACTGGCACCCTGATCTCAGACTTCTAACCCTCAGAACTGTGTGAGAAATAAATTTCTGTTGTTTATAAGCCATCCAGTCTATGATACTTTGTATAGCAGCCCAAACTGACTAACACAGTTTCTTTTTATAGTTTCTACCTCTTTATTGAGAGTCTCTGTTTGGTGAGAAATCATTCTCCTAGTTTCTTTTAGCAATTTGAGCATATTAAGATGTTGATTTAAAGTCTTTGTCTAGTAAGTCCAATGCCTGGGCTTCTTCACAGACAGTTTCTATTAATTTCTTTGTTTCCTTGAAGGAGCCATACTGACTTGTTTCTTTCATGCCTCATAATTTTTAAAAAATTAATTTATTTATTTATTTTTGGCTGTGTTGGGTCTTCGTTGCTGCATGCAGGCTTTCTCTAGTTGTGGCGAGCAGGGGCTACTCTTCATTAGAGTGCGCAGGCTTCTCATTGTGGTGGCTTCTCTTGTTGTGGAGCACAGGCTCTAGGTGCACAGGCTTCAGTAGTTGTGGCACATAGGCTTAATAGTTGTGGCTTGCGGGCTTTAGAGCGCAGGCTCAGTAGTTGTGGCGCACGGGCTTAGTTGCTCCGCAGGATGTGGGATCCTCCTGGACCAGGGCTCGAACCCGTGTCCCCTGAGGCTTCTTACTGCATCTGTGAGGTGGAGGTGGGAGAGAGGCAGGTGTGTCTATGGAAGGCACTTTTTTCCTCTTTCCCGTGGAATTAGGATGGGAAAGGAGGGGATCCTAAATAATCCCTCCCAGTTTGCTGTGGAGGAAGACCAGGATCTTTTCCAGCTGCTTCTCCCAGGCCTCAGGGCCTCAGCTTCTGATTTTTCCAGAACTCACGCATGCTGCATACTTTTTTTGTTGTTGAAAACCGGACCTTTTGAATATTATAATATGGCAACTATAGAAATATGATTCTACCCCCTCTCCAGGGTTTGTTGTTGTTCTTTGTTATGGGTTGTTGTTATTTGCTTATTAACTGACTCTTCTAAACTATTTTTCTAAAGTGTGTATTCTTTGTCATGTATGGCCACTGAAATCTGTGTTCTGTTACCTAGTCATTGGTTGTGTGTTTACAGAATTACCTTAAGTGCCTGGAACCAATGAAAGAAAAAAAGAGGGAAAAAGTCCTCTTCTAGTCTTTATAGATTGGCTCTGTGTTGGGGTACTCTGTCAATGCCTTGCTACATGATTTATAACCCTGCCTTAGCCTTTAATTTTTGCTTGCATAGAATTTGCAGGCCAGCTGAATGTGAAAGCTTTGGATCTTCTTGGGCCTTTCCTGAGCATGTGTCTTGCCCTGTATATGTTCATGGTCTTCCTGATTCCCCAGTATACATGGGAGCCTTTACAATCTCTATTCTCCTATGTATCTCCTTTCCCAATCCCTTTCTTTCCATGGCTCTCATTCTATTTCTTATCCCAAGTGTTGTCCCTTTCTCAAGGTTGCTGTGTCTAATACCTTTGACTTTAAACGCTTTCAGCAAAAACTGCCCACGAAGTGGCCCCAGCCCTGGGAATGCTCTGAGTAGGATGAAACAAAGGGAAGCCTTTATGTAGGTCCTTGATGGAGCCATCAGAGAGGTCAAGACCCATAACCATAGAAGTCTGAGAATAAGGTTTATACTGCTCCCTCTGGCACTAGCAACCTGCACCAGGACTGCAGGCTGCCATCCTCACCACCATTTTTCATTTCTTTGTTTTCTTTGTGGAAAGACTTTTGAACTCCAGATTAAATTTTGTATGGACATTGGACTATTCAGTTTATTCCTTCTTGAGTGACTTTTGGTAGTTTTTCCTGTTTCATCTAAGTTATCAAAATTACTGGCAGTATGCTGTTCATAATATTCTCTTAATACCCCTTTAACTATGTAGTATGCAGTGATGTCCCCTTTCTTACCAAAATATTGGTAGTTTTTGTCTTCTGTTTCTTCTTTTTTATTAAGTCTATCTACAGGCTTATCAATTTTATTTATTTTTAAAAATAACCAGCTTTTGTGTTTATCGATTTTCTCTGTTGTCTTCCTATTTTTAATTTTATTGCTTGAGAGTCTTATCTTTATAACTTTCTACCTTCTGTTTGCTTTGATTTTAATTTGCTCTTTTTTTCCTATTTTAATAAAGTGGAAACTTCTATTATTTTTTATTATTTTTTTTAAACTATAATTTTTCTATTCACAATCAGATCTTTAAAAAATTTTTAAATTTATTTTTGGCTGTATTAGGTCCTCGTTGCTGCACATAGGCTTTCTCTAGTTGCAGCGAGTGGGGGCTACTCTTCGTTGTGGTGCATGGGCTTCTCATTGCAGTGGCTTCTCTTGTTGTGGAGCATGGGCTCTAGGGTCACGGGCTTCAGTAGTTGCAGCACATGGGCTCAGTAGTTGTGGCTCACGGGCTATAGAGCACAGGCTCAGTAGTTGTGGCACATGGGCTTAGTTGCTCCGGGCATGTGGGATCTTCCCTGACCAGGGCTCGAACCCATATCCCCTGCATTGGCAGGCGGATTCTTAACCACTGCACCACCAGGGAAGTCCCCAAACTTCTATTATTGATTTGAGACCCTAATATAAGCAACTGATGGTATAAATTTCCCTCTAGTAACTGCATTTGCCGTACCCCACAAATTTTGATATGTAATTTTAATTTTCAGTCATTAGGTTATTTTCTGATTTCCCCTGTGATACTTTTCATTGATCCATAGATGTACTTAAAATTGTGTTGGTTGATTTCCAGTTCGTCAGTGGTTTTCCAGATAGTTTTCTATTACTGATTTTTAGTTTTAATAGTTCAAAGCTTATTGATTTTTCTTTATATGAGAGAAGGGTGTGGGTATGTAGGCACGATTTCATCTGTTCACAGGGGATGCTGATCACCATGTACACATCTATCCCACCAAGGAAGGCTCTCTCAATTTGCTACTTATCCTCAATCATTTATCACTGTTAATCTGGGACATGGGGTATGGTTGATGGGCAATTTAAAACACTGCAGCACTCTCAACATAAAGGAGCAACTTTTTTCTTCACTAAGTTTTCTGGTTGTTGTAAGTTTTTGACTAGTTTACAGAGTTCTGCAGAAGTTGATTATGACTGTTTTTTTTTTTTTTTTTTTTTTTTTTGATGACTGTTATTTTTTTAAGATTTATCTTTTACTGAGGTAACATTGGTTAATAACATTATATAAATTTCATGTGTACATTATATTTCTACTTCTATATACACTACAGCATGCTAACCACCAAAAATTTAGTTTTCATTCATTACCATACAGTTAGTCCCCTGTACCCCTTTCAACCTATCTCCTCCCCTGCCCCTTCCCCTTCTGTTCTCTGTATCTATGTGTTTATTTTTGTTTGGTTTGATTAGTTAATTTATTTTGTTTTTATATTCCACATATGAGTGAAATCGTGTATTTATCTTACTTCATCTGACATTTCAGTTAGCTTAATACCATCAAGGTCCATTCATGTTGTCGCTAATGGCAAGATTTTATCTTTTTTTATGGCTGAGTAGTATTCCATTGTATATGTATACCATATCTTCTTTATCCATTCATTTATTGATGGGAACTTAAGTTGTTTCCATATGTTGGCTATTGTAAATAATGCTGATGAACATATAGGAGTGCATATATCTTTTCAAATTAGTGTCTTTGTGTTCTTTGGATAAATACCCAGAAGATAGTGGTCTAGTTCCTTCCATCCATCCTTCCTTCCTTCCTTCCTTCTTTCCTTCCTTCCTTCCTTTTTTCCTTCCCTTCCTTCCTTCCTTTCTCTCTCTCTCTCTTTCTTTTTTTTTTTTTGGTATGTGGCTGTCAAGTTTTTCAACACCATTTATTGAAGAGGCTATCCTTTCTCCATTGCATTTTCTTTGCTCTTTTGTTGTAAACTAATTGTCCACGTATGTGTGGGTTTACTTCTGGCCTCTCAATTCTGTTTCATTGATCTGTGTATCTGTTTTTCTGCCAATACCATGCTATTTTGATTGCTATAGCTTTGTAATAGAGTTTGATTCAGGGAGTGTGATACCTCCAGCTTTGTTATTTTTTCTCAGGATTGCTTTAGCTATTCAGGGTCTTTTGTGGTTCCATATAAATTTTAGAATTTTTTATTCTATTTCTGTGAAAAATGTCCTTGGATTTTGATAGAGATTGCATCATATCTGTAGATTGCTTTAGATAATATAGACATTTTAACAACGTTAATTCTTACAATCCATGAGCACAGAATATCTTTCCTTTTATTTGTGTCTTCTTCAGTTTCTTTCAACAGTGCCTTACAGTTTTCAATATACACGTCTTTACCTCCTTGGTTAAATGTATTTCTAAGTACTTTATTCTTTTTGTTGTGATTATCAGTGGGATTGTTTTTCTAATTTCTCTTTCTGCTAGCTCATTGTTAATGTATAGAAATGCAACAGATTTTTGCATGTTGATTTTGTGCCTTTATTATATGCATTTATTAATTTCTAACAGTTTTTTGGTGGTATCTTTATGGTTCTCTCTATATAAAATCATGCTATTCACAAATAGTGATAATTTTACTTCTTCCTTTCCAATTTGAATGCCTTTTATTTCTTTTTCCTGCCTAACTGCTCTGGCTAGGACTTTGAATACTAGGTTGAATAAGAGTGGCGAGAGTGGACATCCTTGACATGTTCCTGATTTTCGAGGGATAACTTTCAGCTTTCACCATTGAATTTGATGTTAGCTCTGGGCTTGTCATATATTGCCTTCCTTATGTTGAGGTGTATGTCAAACTTTTTTTTTTTTAATTAATTAATTTATTTTTGGCTGTGTTGTGTCTTCGTTGCTGCCCGCAGGCTTTCTCTAGTTGCGGCTTTCTCTAGTTGCGGTGCATGGGCTTCTCACTGCAGTGGCTTCTCTTGTTGCGGAGCACGGGCTCTAGGCACACAGGCTTCAGTAGTTGTAGCTCAGTAGCTGTAGCTCGTGGGCTCTAGAGCACAGGGTCAGTAGTTGTGGTGCATGGGCTTAGTTGCTCTGTGGCATGTGGGATCTTCCTGGACCAGTGCTCGAACCCATGTCCCCTGCACTGGCAAGCAGATTCTTAACCACTGGGCTATCAGGGAAGTCCCTGTACTTATTTTGTTATTGAGAGTTTTTGTCATAAATGTGTGTTGAATCTTGTGATTCTAACTCTTTTAGCCAGCTCATAAGTTGCTTTTGCAGAAGGACAGAATCCTGGAGTTCTCTACTCTACCATTTTCACTCCATGGTATATATTTTAATGAACAGAATTTTGGTTGTTGAATAATATTCTATCTGGTAGATTGCCATAATTTATTTATCATTTTTCTATTATTGGATTGGACTTTTAATTTGTTTCTAATTTTTTGCTGTTTTAGATATATCTACAAGGAACATCTTTTGTACATAAAGCTTTTATCATTTCATTGGATTCTTTCTTTAGGATACATTTCAGAAGTGTAGTTACTAGGTCTGCAAGTATAACCATTTTAACATTCCTGATACTATTACTAAATTGTCAAAAGGATTATACCAATTTGCACTCCAACCTCATAAGTAATTTTAAACTTTGAATTTTTCTGCAGTGGTTCTGTAACTGACAGAAGACTTTTTGAGAAGTAATATATACTTTTACTTTCTCTTAATGTTTTAGAGAAGTGCTTCTCAAACTGCAAAAATGTGCCTAAAAGTTACCCCCAGGTCTTGTTAAAATGTGAAACCTGATGTAGTACACCTGTGTGGAGACTAAGACCATGTTTTTCTAACAAGTTCCCAAGTTGTTCTGATGCTGCTGGTCTGATCCCACTGTGAGTACTAAGGCTTGAGGCTTAAGCTGTGACAGAAAAGGAAGCAGGAGAGCCTTTCCTGAGTTTTAAAAAATAAAGCAAGTTTGAAAAATCTCACTTAAGAAAATGTTCCAAAGAAAGTAATCTCCCCAAATTATCTAAATTAGTTTGAAGATTAGGAACAGGATGAAAGTTTATTATTGATATTAGTAAAGGCAAAAGAAAAAAGAAGTAAAATTAGACATACTGCCTGTGGTTATGACTAAAAAACCCAGCTTGAGAGCTCCTCTCTTTAAGGAGTACGTTGAGGCTTAAAGCCTGATATTAAAATTAATGTTAAAGACAGTCTTTTATCCAGATAAGCAATATTTTCAGTTTTGTCATTCATGTGCATAGGCCTCTTTGGTATCATGGATTTCTCTGCAGAAATTTCACATAGTATACAAATGTGTCTAAGAATATCTTTTCCATATTAAACATGTGTTCATCAACACCTTTATTTTTCATTAGGTCAATTTTAAAGATTACTGCTAGTCTAAATAAACTCAGATTTCTTAATAGATATTTAGATATTTACTCAAGGTATACAACCCACCCTCACTCAAGACATTGGATAATTTAATCATTTACTTAATGTCCTGGAAAATAAAGGATAAAATTATGTAGAAAATTATTTTAAGTTTATATAATTGAGCCTCGTAATTTATTTATCCATTATAATCATTAACATGATAGAGGAACTTTCTTTTTTGTCCTCCCTGATGGGAGTGCTGGAAGAGTCGGGTAAAAGAGTTCTGGACATGCCATTTGGCTTTTCTGTATCTCAAGTCAATTCAATAAGTATGTATTGAGAGAGTGTTTATTATTCTAGCTTTGTGAGAACTACAACAACTATAAGATAAAGTCCTATTTTTTAGTAGCTTCCATATTACTTTGTGAAATAATTACCATGTATTCTTGTTCAGAGAGAAACTTGACAAACAAATCACTGTGACAGTCTACCTTTCAGTATTCTACAAGTTGTTTTAGGTTGGGATTTATATGAAGCACTAGAGATTTCAAGGTGAAAAAAAATTGAATGCCACTCTTTACTAGCCATATTTCTGATCACAAAAACAAATGTCAAATGTTCATTCAAGAAACAGCTGTCTTTAGATGCTCATAATTAGTAGGCTTAATACTGTGCTGCAGTGGTGAGGACAGATTCCCCTGTAGAGTAATATTTCTCAGCCTGTAATTTATGCCTCTTTTAATAAACATAACATTCACACACACACACATATACACATATCCAGTGAGGTTCTGATACTAACCTCCTTTCCCTCATTGACAAGGGTGAGTCTAGAAAGTGCTGGACCAAGCATGGTATGATAACAATGGTTATTTCCTCAGTAGCCAAGAGGCCTGGCTCCTTGAGGATTACATATTATGATCAACTATTTCAAACATGTAAAAAAAATCGAAGTAACTGCATCTAGACCTAATTTCAAGGGCCATGTCAATATTGAGTCATACCCTTAAAGTAGTGTTAATTTGCTGGTATTGTCATTGATACCTTAGAGTTCCATGTAGTACAATTCATCCCCCATGTTTGGATGATAAATGAAGGTGAGAATGCTTTTGCTCTGTTTTAAAATTTGGTCGATGATTCTGTGGAAGGTTCTGCTTCTTTCTTGTGCTTTTAATTATTTCATGGTTCCTTTTCCAGGTACTCCTAATTTTTACCTTATAGACCTGGACCTACATAGGCAGGGATGCTGGGGATTCTCATGCTGAGTCAGGCAAGGTACTGAAAGGTGAAGGAAATGGCAGAAGGACTTTGTTAGAGTAGGTTCTGGGGAAGTATTTACCAAGTTGAGTGGCTATCTTTTTTTGTGTGTGTGTGGTATGCGGGCCTCTCACTGTTGTGGCCTCTCCCGTTGCGGAGCACAGGCTCTGGACGCGCAGGCTCAGCGGCCATGGCTCACGGGCTCAGCCACTCCGCGGCATGTGGGATCTTCCCGGACCGGGGCACGAACCCGTGTACCCTGCATCAGCAGGCGGACTCTCAACCACTGCGCCACCAGGGAAGCCCTGTTTCTAGATTTTTTGATGATGGCCATTCTGACTGGTGTGAGATGATATCTCATTGTAGTTTGGATTTGCATTTCTCTAATGATTAATGATGTTGAGCATTCTTTCATGTGTTTATTGGCAGTCTGTATATCTTCTTTGGAGAAATGTCTATTTAGGTCTTCTGCCCACTTTTGGATTGGGTTCTTTGTTATTTTGTTATGAGCTGCATGAGCTGCTTATAAATTTTGGAGATTAATCCTTTGTCAGTTGTTTCATTTGCAAATATTTTCTCCCATTCTGAGGGTTGTCTTTTGGTCTTGTTTATGGTTTCTTTTGCTGTGCAAAAGCTTTGAAGTTTCATTAGGTCCCATTTGTTTATTTTTGTTTTTATTTCCATTTCTCTAGGAGGTGGGTCAAAAAGTATCTTGCTGTGATTTATGTCATAGAATGTTCTGCCTATGTGTTCCTCTAAGAGTTGATAGTTTCTGGACTTACATTTAGGTCCTTAATCCATTTTGAGCCTATTTTTGTGTATGGTGTTAGGGAGTGATCTAATCTCATACTTTTACATTACCTGTCCAGTTTTCCCAGCACCACTTATTGAAGAGGCTGTCCTTTCTCCACTGTATATTCCTGCCACCTTTATCAAAGATAAGGTGACCATATGTGTGTGGGTTTATCACTGGGCTGTCTATCCTGTTCCATTGATCTATCTTTCTGTTTTTGTGCAAGTACCATACTGTCTTGATTACTGTAGCTTTGTAGTATACTCTGAAGTCAGGGAACCTGATTCCTCCAGCTTCGTTTTTCGTTCTCAAGATTGCTTTGGCTATTCGGGGTCTTCTGTGTTTCCATACAAATTGTGAAATTTTTTGTTCTAGTTCTGTGAAAAATGCCAGTGGTAGTTTGATAGGGATTGCACTGAATCTGTAGATTGCTTTGGGTAGTAGAGTCATTTACACAATGTTGATTCTTCTAACCCAAAAACATGGTATATCTCTCCATCTATTTGTATCATCTTTTAATTTCCTTCATCAGTGTCTTATAATTTTCTGCATACAGATCTTTTGTCTCCTTGGGTAGGTTTATTCCTAGATATTTTATTCTTTTTGTTGCAATGGTAAATGGGAGTGTTTTCTTGATTTCACTTTCCGATTTTTCATCATTAGTGTATAGGAATGCCAGAGATTTCTGTGCATTAATTTTGTATCCTGCTACTTTACCAAATTCATTGATTAGCTCTAGTAGTTATCTGGTAGCATCTTTAGGATTCTCTATGTATAGTATCATGTCATCTGCAAACAGTGACAGCTTTACTTCTTCTTTTCCAATTTGGATTCCTTTTATTTCCTTTTCTTCTCTGACTGCTGTGGCTAAAACTTCCAAACTATGTTGAATAAGAGTGGTGAGAGTGGGCAACCTTCTCTTGTTCCTGATCTTAGAGGAAATGCTTTTAGTTTTTCACCATTGAGGACGATGTTGGCTGTGGGCTTGTCATATATGGCCTTTATTATGTTGGAGGAAAGTTCCCTCTACACCTACTTTCTGCAGGGTTTTTATCATAAATGGGTGTTGAATTTTGTCAAAAGCTTTCTCTGCATCTATTGAGATGATCATATGGTTTTTCTCCTTCAATTTGTTAATATGGTTTATCACATTGATAGATTTGCGTATATTGAAGAATCCTTGCATTCCTGGAATAAACCCCACTTGATCATGGTGTATGACCCTTTTAATGTGCTGTTGGATTCTGTTTGCTAGTATTTTGTTGAGGATTTTTGCATCTATGTTCATCAGTGATATTGGCCTGTAGTTTTCTTTCTTTGTGACATCCTTGTCTGGTTTTGGTATCAAGGTGATGGTGGCCTCGTAGAATGAGTTTGGGAGTGTTCCTCCCTCTGCTATATTTTGGAAGAGTTTGAGAAGAATAGGTGTTAGCTCTTCTCTAAATGTTTGATAGAATTCGCCTGTGAAGCCATCTGGTCCTGGGCTTTTGTTTGTTGGAAGATTTTTAATCACAGTTTCAATTTCAGTGTTTGTGATTGGTCTGTTCATATTTTCTATTTCTTCCTGATTCAGTCTTGGCAGTTTGTGCATTTCTAAGAATTTGTCCATTTCTTCCAGATTGTCCATTTTATTGGCATAGAGTTGCTTGTAGTAATCCCTCATGATTTTTTGTATTTCTGCAGTGTCAGTTGTTACTTCTCCTTTTTCATTTCTGATTCTATTGATTTGAGTCTTCTCCCTTATTTTCTTGATGAGTCTGGCTAATGGTTTATCAATTTTGTTAATCTTCTCAAAGAACCAGCTTTTAGTTTTATTGATCTTTGCTATTGTTTCCTTCATTTCTTTTTCATTTATTTCTGATCTGATTTTTATGATTTCTTTCCTTCTGCTAACTCTGGGGTTTTTTTGTTCTTCTTTCTCTAATTGCTTGAGGTGCAAGGTTAGGTTGTTTATTCGAGATGTTTCCTGCTTCTTAAGGTGGGCTTGTATTGCTATAAACTTCCCTCTTAGAACTGCTTTTGCTGCATCCCATAGGTTTTGGGTCGTTGTATCTCCATTGTCATTTGTTTCTAGGTATTTTTTAATTTCCTCTTTGATTTCTTCAGTGATCACTTCGTTACTAAGTAGTGTATTGTTTAGCCTCCATGTGTTTGTATTTTTTACTGCTCTTTTCCTATAATTGATATCTAATCTCATGGCGTTGTGGTCGGAAAAGATACTTGATATAATTTCAATTTTCTTAAATTTACCAAGGCTTGATTTGTGACCCAAGATATGATCTATCCTGGAGAATGTTCCATGAGCACTTGAGAAAAATGTGTATTCTGTTGTTTTTGGATGGAGTGTCCTATAAATATCAATTAAGTCCATCCTGTTTAATGTATCATTTAAAGCTTGTGTTTCCTTATTTATTTTCATTTTGGATGATCTGTCCATTGGTGAAAGTGGGGTGTTGAAGTCCCCTACTATGAATGTGTTACTGTCGATTTCCCCTTTTATGGCTGCTAGTTTTTGCCTTATGTATTGAGGTGCTCCTATGTTGGGTGCATAAATATTTACAATTGTTATATCTTCTTCTTGGATCGATCCCTTAATCATTATGTAGTGTCCTTCTTTGTCTCTTCTGATAGTCCTTATTTTAAAGTCTATTTTGTCTGATATGAGAATTGCTACTCCAGCTTTCTTTTGGTTTCCATTTGCATGGAATATCTTTTTCCATCCCCTTACTTTCAGTCTGTATGTGTCTCTAGGTCTGAAGTGGGTCTCTTGTAGACAGCATATATATGGGTCTTGTTTTTGTATCCATTCAGCCAATCTGTGTCTTTTGGTGGGAGCATTTAGTCCATTTACATTTAAGGTAATTATCGATATGTATGTTCCTATTCCCATTTTCTAAATTGTTTTGGGTTCGTTATTATAGGACTTTTCCTTCTCTTGTGTTTTTGTCTAGAGAAGTTCCTTTAGCATTTGTTGTAAAGCTGGTTTGGTGGTGCTGAACTCTCTCAGCTTTTGCTTGTCTGTAAAGGTTTTAATTTCTCCATCAAATCTGAATGAGATCCTTGCTGGGTAGAGTAATCTTGGTTGCAGGTTTTTCTCCTTCATCACTTTCAGTATGTCCTGCCACTCCCTTCTGGCTTGTAGAGTTTCTGCTGAGAGATCAGCTGTTAACCTTATGGGGATTCCCTTGTGTGTTATTTGTTGTTTTTCCCTTGCTGCTTTTAATATGCTTTCTTTGTATTTAGTTTTTGACAGTTTGATTAATATGTGTCTTGGCGTATTTCTCCTTGAATTTATCCTGTATGGGACTCTCTGTGCTTCCTGGACTTGATTAACGATTTCCTTTCCCATATTAGGGAAGTTTTCAACTATAATCTCTTCAAATATTTTCTCAGTCCCTTTCTTTTTCTCTTCTTCTTCTGGAACCCCTATAATTCGAATGTTGGTGCGTTTAATGTTGTCCCAGAGGTCTCTGAGACTGTCCTCAGTTCTTTTCATTCTTTTTTCTTTATTCTGCTCTGCAGTAGTTATTTCCACTATTTTATCTTCCAGGTCACTTATCCGTTCTTCTGCCTCATTTATTCTGCTATTGATCCCATCTAGAGTATTTTTCATTTCATTTATTGTGTTGTTCATCATTGTCTGTTTCATCTTTATTTCTTCTAGGTCCTTGTTAACTGCTTCTTGCATTTTGTCCATTCTATTTCCAAGATTTTTTTTCTTTATCTTCTCAAAGAACCAGCTTTTAGTTTTATTGATCTTTGCTATTGTTTCCTTCATTTCTTTTTCATTTATTTCTGATCTGATTTTTATGATTTCTTTCCTTCTGCTAACTTTGGGGTTTTTTGTTCTTCTTTCTCTAATTGCTTTAGGTGCAAGGTTAGGTTGTTTGAGATGTTTCCTGTTTCTTAAGGTAGGATTGTATTGCTATAAACTTCCCTGTTAGAACTGCTTTTGCTGCATCCCATAGGTTTGGGGTCATCGTGTCTCCATTGTCATTTGTTTCTAGGTATTTCTTGATTTCCTCTTTGACTTCTTTAGTGATAACTTCGTTATTAAGTAGTCTATTGTTTAGCCTCCATGTGTTTGTATATTTTACAGATCTTTTCCTGTAATTGATATCTAGACTCATAGTGTTGTGGTTGGAGAAGATACTTGATACAATTTCAATTTTATTAAATTTACCAAGGCTTGATTTGTGACCCAAGATATGATCTATCCTGTGAATGTTCCATGAGCACTTGAGAAAAATGTGTATTCTGTTGTTTTTGTTATTGTTTTTGTTTTTGTTGTTGTTGTTGGCGGTACATCAGCCTCTCACTGTTGTGGCCTCTCCCGTTGTGGAGCACAGGCTCTGGACGCGCAGGCTCAGTGGCCATGGCTCACGGGCCCAGCCGCTCCGCGGCATGTGGGATCTTCCCGGACCAGGGCACGAACCCGTGTCCCCTGCATCGGCAGGTGGACTCTCAACCACTGCGCCACCAGGGAAGCCCTATTCTGTTGTTTTTGGATGGAATGTTCTATAAATATCAGTTAAGTCCATATTGTTTAATGTATCATTTAAAACTTGTGTTTCCGTATTTATTTTCATTTTGGATGATCTGTCCATTGGTGAAAGTGGGGTGTTAAAGTCCCTTACTATGAATGTGTTACTGTCGATTTCCCCTTTTATGGCTGTTAGTATTTGCCTTATGTATTGAGGTGCTCCTATGTTGAGTGCTTAAATATTTACAATTGTTATATCTTCTTCTTGGATCGATCCCTTGATCATTATGTAGTGTCCTTCTTTGTGTCTTCTAATAGTCTTTATTTTAAAGTCTATTTTGTCTGATATGAGAATTGCTACTCCAGCTTTCTTTTGGTTTCTATTTGCCTGGAATAGCTTTTTCCATCCCCTTACTTTCAATCTGTATGTGTCTCTAGGTCTGAAGTGGGTCTCTTGTAGACAGCATATATATGGGTCTTGTTTTTGTATCCATTCAGCCAATCTGTGTCTTTTGGTGGGAGCATTTAGTCCATTTACATTTAAGGTAATTATCGATATGTATGATCCTATTCCCATTTTCTAAATTGTTTGGGTTCGTTATTGTAGGGTTTTTCCTTGTCTTGTGTTTCTTGCCTAGAGAAGTTCCTTTAGCATTTGTTGTAAAGCTGGTTTTGTGGTGCTGAACTCTCTCAGCTTTTGCTTGTCTGTAAAGGTTTTAATTTCTCCATCAAATCTGAATGAGATCCTTGCTGGGTAGAGTAATCTTGGTTGCAGGTTTTTCTCCTTCATCTCTTCAGTATGTCCTGCCAGTCCCTTCTGGCTTGTAGAGTTTCTGCTGAGAGATCAGCTGTTAACTTTATGGGGATTCCCTTGTGTGTTATTTGTTGTTTTTCCCTTGCTGCTTTTAATATGTTTTCTTTGTATTTAATTTTTGACAGTTTGATTAATATGTGTCTTGGCGTATATCTCCTTGGATTTATCCTATATGTGACTCGCTGTGCTTCCTGGACTTGATTAACTATTTCCTTTCCCATATTAGGGAAGTTTTCAACTATAATCTCTTCAAATATTTTCTCAGTCCCTTTCTTTATCTCTTCTTCTTCCAGAACCCCTATAATTCGAATGTTGGTGCGTTTAATGTTGTTCCAGAGGTCTCTGAGACTGTCCTCAGTTCTTCTCATTCTTTTTTCTTTATTCTGCTCTGCAGTAGTTATTTCCACTATTTTATCTTCCAGGTCACTTATCTGTTCTTCTGCCTCAGTTATTCTGGTATTGATCCCATCTACAGTACTTTTAATTTCATTTATTGTGTTGTTCACCGTTGCTTGTTTCATCTTTAGTTCTTCTAGGTCCTTGTTAAATATTTCTTGCATTTTGTCTATTTTATTTCCAAGATTTTGGATCATCTTTACTATCATTATTCTGAATTCTTTTTCAGGTAGACTGCCTATTTCCTCTTCATTTGTTAGGTCTGGTGGGTTTTTATCTTGCTCCTTCATCTGCTGTGTGTTTTTCTGTCTTCTCATTTTGCTTAACTTACTGTGTTTGGGGTCTTCTTTTTGCAGGCTCCAGGTTCGTAGTTCCAGTTGTTTTTGGTGTCTGTCCCCAGTGGCTAAAGTTGGTTCAGTAGGCTGTGTAGGCTTACTGGTGGAGGAGACTAGTGCCTGTGTTCTGGTGGATGAGGCTGCATCTTGTCTTTCTGGTGGGCAGGTCCACGTCTGGTGGTGTGTTTTGGGGTGTCTGTGGACTTATTATGATTTTAGGCAGCCTCTCTCTTAATGGGTGGGGCTGTGTTCCTGTCTTGCTAGTTGTTTGGTATAGGGTGTCCGGCAATGTAGCTTGCTGGTCGTTGAGTGAAGCTGGGTGTTGGTGTTGAGATGGAAATCTCTGGGAGATTTTTGCTGTTTGATATTATGTGGAGCTGGGAGGTCTCTTGTGGACCAGTGTCCTGAAGTTGGCTCTCCCACCTCAGAGGCAGAGTCCTGACTCCTGGCTACAGCACCAAGAGCCTTTCATCCACACGGCTCAGAAGAAAAGGGAGAAAAAGTAGAAAGAAAAAAAGAATGAAAGAGAGAAAGAGAGAAAGAGAGAAAGAGAGAAAGAGAGAGAGAGAGAGGGAGGGAGAGAGGGAGGGAG
>NW_006779719.1:450132-474563 GCF_000442215.2 Lipotes vexillifer
AGGGAGGAAGGAAGGAAAGAAAGAAAGAAGAAAGAAGATAAAATAAAATAAAATAAGATAAAATAAAGTTATTAAAATAAATAATTATTAAGAAAAAAAAAATTTTTTTAAAGAAAAAAAAAACGGACGGATAGAACCCTAGGACACATGGTGGAAGCAAAGCTATACCGACAAAATTTCACACAGAAGCATACACATACACACTCTCAAAAAGAGGAAAGGGGGAAAAAAATCATAAATCTTGCTCTCAGAGTCCACCTGCTCAATTTGGGATGATTCGTTGTCTATTCATGTATTCCACAGATGCAGGATACATCAAGTTGATTGTGGAGTTTCAATCCGCTGCTTCTGTGGCTGCTGGGAGAGATTTCCCTTTCTCTTCTTTATTCTCACAGCTCCCGGGGCTCAGCTTTGGATTTGGTCCCGCCTCTGCGTGTAGGTCACCTGAGGGCGTCTGTTCTTCGCTCAGACAGGACGGGGTTAAAGGAGCAGCTGCTTCGGCGACTCTGGCTCACTCAGGCCGGGGGAGGGAGGGGTACAGAGTGCGGGGCGAGCCTGCGGCGGCAAAGGCCCGCGTGACGTTGCACCAGCCTGAGGCGCACCGTGCGTTCTCCCGGGAAAGTTGTCCCTGGATCCTGGGACCCTGGCAGTGGCGGGCTGCACAGGCTCCCCGGAAGGGGGTGTGTGGATAGTGACCTGTGCTGGCACACAGGCTTCTTGGTGGCGGCAGCAGCAGCCTTAGTGTCTCATGCCCGTCTCTGGGGTCCGTGCTTTTAGCCGCGGCTCGCGCCCATCTCTGGACCTCCTTTAAGCAGCGCTCTTAATCCCCTCTCCTCACGCACCAGGAAATAAGGAGGGAAGAAAAAGTCTCTTGCCTCTTCGGCAGGTCCAGACCTTTCCCCGGACTCCCTCCCGGCCAGCCGTGGTGCCCTAACCCCCTGCTGGCTGTGTTCACGCCGCCAACCCCAGTCCTCTCCCTGCGCTCCGACTGAAGCCCGAGCCTCAGCTCCCAGCCCCGCCCAACCCGGTGGGTGAGCAGACAAGCCTCTTGGGCTGGTGAGTGCCGGTCGGCGCCGATCCTCTGTGCGGGAATCTCTCCGCTTTGCCCTCCGCACCCCCGTTGCTGCGCTCTCCTCCGCGGCTCCGAAGCTCGCGGCTCCGAAGCTCGCGGCCCCGAAGCTCCCCGCTCCGCCTCCCGCAGTCTCCGCCCGCGAAGGGGCTTCCTAGTGTGTGGAGACCTTTCCTCCTTCACAGCTCCCTCCCACTGGTGCAGGTCCCGTCCCTATCCTTTTGTCTCTGTTTATTATTTTTTCTTTTGCCCTACCCAGGTACGTGGGGAGTTTCTTGACTTTTGGGAGGTCTGAGGTCTTCTGCCAGCGTTCAGTAGGTGTTCTGTAGGAGTTGCTCCACGTTTAGATGTATTTTGGTGTATCTGTGGGGAGGAAGGTGATCTCCGCATCTTACTCTTCCGCCATCTTCCCCTCCAGCACTGGTATTTTTAAAAAGCTCCTTAAGTGACTCTCACATGCAACCACACATTAGGAACCTTTAATTTAGAGAAATGATTCTCAAACTCACCTGCACATTAGAATCACCAGGGGAATTTAAAAATATCCAGATACTCAGGCTTCACCCTGGGCCAATTGAGTCAGAATCTGTGGGAGTGAGACCCAGGCACCAGTATTTTTTTTTTTTTACTCTCCCCAGATAATTAAAATGTGTGGCCAAGTTTGGTGACCTTTTGAAAACATCCTCCTCTTCTCCATGTAAATTAGTTCACGCCTAATACGGCTATGCTCTTTGCTCTGAATTAATTATATCAGTGCTTCTCAAACATATATGTTCATACATGTTTTTTCATATGTTCATATATGTTCATATGTTCATGTATGTATACCTTGGGATCTTGTTAAAATGCATATTCTGAATCAGCAGGGGCGGCCCTGAGATTCTGCATTTCCAACGAGATCTCAGGTGATACCAGTGCTGCTGGTTACGTGGACCACACTTTGAGTAGCAGTGAGTCTTGCCATTGTATGGCCATCTGGATGAAACTTCAATTAAAAAAATAAAAAGATAGAACATAGGATTTTATATAGAGGTCCGTACTTTAAGATAGTTAATTATAATTAATTAGCCTACACTTAAAATTCTGGTAAATGATATTTTATTTGGGAAACTTAATTAAACAATTAGGGAAAAATGTGTTGTCCCAGATAACATTGAAATGTTTCAGATAGAACCACTTGTCAGACAGGTTTTAAAAAAGATTCAAGCATTGGGTGGTTCACCGTACTAGAGCAGTGGCAAAGTTCTTTAAAAATTTATCTGCAAAACCCATTGTATAAAGCAGACATAATAATTATACAAATTTTACAATGCTGTTTAAATTTTTTTTCTTTGATGGGAAGATATGCCAGTGTTTCTGGAAAGCCTGAACCGTTTCCATACAACCTCTGATCCCTCTGAGCACAGACTGGAATCCTTTGATTCAGTGTACAGAGAATACAAGAAATCTATTCTGAGGAATTCAATTAGACTTAAGTGGAGCATACATTTGGAAATCTTCATTTATATAATAGCTTGTAGCCATTAGGTAAATTTAGTTCGTGATTTATTAAAAAAACTTTCATTGTTGACTTTTTATGAGTCAGCCATAATTCTAGGAAATGGAGATACCAGTGAGAAGATCTATTCAAAATTAACAGAGAAAATAATTTTTATTCCCAAATTGAAATATATGTGATTATGCAAAAATTCAGAAGAACTTGCATTAAAGTACAAGGTGAAGCAGAAAGCACTGATGTAGAAGCTGCAGCAGGTTATCCAGATCTAGCTAAGATGAAGGTGGCTACACTAAAAAACAGATTTTCAATGTAGATGAAACAGCCTTACTTTGGAAGAAGATGGCATCTAGAACTTTCATAGCTAGAGAGGAGAAGTCAATGCCTGGCTTCAAAGCTTCAAGGACAGGCTGACTGTCTTGTTAGGGGCTAATGCAGCTGGTGACTAATTTGAAGCCAGTCTTTGTTTACCATTCTGATAATCCTAAGACCGTTACGAATTATGCTGGGGACTTCCCTGGTGGCACAGTGGTTGGGAATCCACCTGCCAATACAGGGGACATGGGTTCAAGCCCTGGTCTGGGAAGATCCCACATGCCGCAGGGCAACTAAGCCCGTGTGCCACAACTACTGAGCCTGTGCTCTAGAGCCCGCGAGCCACAGCTACTGACCCTGTGCGCCACAACTACTGAGCCTGCATTGTAGAGCACAGAAGCCACAACTGCTGAGCCCGCATGCCACAAATTCTGACGCCCGCATGCCTAGAGCCCATGCTACGTAACAGGAGAAGCCACTGCAATGAGAAGCCCATGCACCACAATAAAGAGTGGGCCCCACTCACCACAACTGAAGAGGGCCCGCATGCAGCAGTGAAGACCCAACACAGCTAAAAAACAAATAAATAAATATTTATCTCTCAAACCTATACACTTAAAAAAAAAAAGAATTATGCTAAATCTACCCTGTCTGTGCTCCATAAATGGAACCACAAAGCCTGAGCAATAGCACGTCTGTTCACAACGTCATTTACTGAGTACTTTAAGCCCTCTGTGGAGACATACTGCGCAGAAAAAAGATACCTTTCAAAATATTACTGCTCATTGACAGTGCAGCTGGTCACCCCAGGAGCTCTGAGGTACAATGAGATTAATGTTGTTTTCATGCCTGCTAACACAACATACATTCTGAAGCCATGGATCAAGGAGTCACTTTGACCTCAAGCCTTATAAGAAATACATTTTGTAAGGCTATAGCTACTCCTCTGTTGGATCTGGGCCAAGCCAACTGAAAACCTTCTGGGAAGGATTGACCATTCTAGATGCCATTAAGAACATTCATAATTCATGGGAAGAGGTCAAAATAATCAACATTTACAGGAGTTTGGGAGACTTTGATTCCAACCCTGATGGATGACTTTGAGGGGTTCAAGACTTCAGTGGAGGAAGGAAATGCAGATGTGGTGGAAGTAGCAAGGGAATTAGAATCAGAAGTGGAGCTTGAGGATGTGACAGACCTGCTGCAGTCTCATGACAAAACTTTAATGGATGAGCACTAGCTTCTTATGGATGAGCAAAGAAAGTGGTTTCTTGAGATGGAAGCTACTCCTGGTGAAGGTGCTGTGGAGATTGTTGCAATGACAACAAAGGATTTAGAATACCATACAAACTTAGTTGATAAAGCAGCAGCAGGGTTTGAGAGGACTGACTCCAATTTTGAAGGAAGTTTTACTGTGGGTAAAATGCTATCAAACATCATTGTGGGCTACAGAGAAATAGTTCGTGAAAGGAAGAGTCAATCAATGCGGCAAACTTCATTGTTGTCTTATTTTAATAAATGGCCACAGCTGTCCTAACCTTCAGCAACCACTACCCTGATCAGTCAGCAGCCGTCAACATCGAGGCAAGATCCTCAACAAGCAAAAATATTATGACTTGCTAAAGGTTAAGATGATGGTTAGCATTTTTTAGCAATAAAGTATTTTTAAAATAAGGTATATACATTGTTTTTTTAGACATAATGCTATTGCATAATTAGTAGACTACAGTTTAGTGTAAGCATAACTTTTATATGCGCTGGGAAGCCAAAAAATTTATGTGACGTGCCACCACAGCCAAAACCTCAACATCTTAGAGGTATGCCTGTAATCGTGAAGCAAAAATTTGAGGAGGGACTGTGTGAGAGAAGACTCCTCATGGCTGCTGAACTCAGACTAGGTCAGCAGACGTGAGCTCTCCAAAGCATGAGGCACAGGCAAAACCTGTTTGGAGTATAGTTGGCCCTCTGTATCCATCGGTTCTGCATCCGTGGATTCAACCAACCGCGGATTAAGAATATTAGAAAAAAAATACCAGAAAGTTCCAAAAAGCAAAACTTGAATTTGTCACGTGCAGGCAACTATTTACATAGCATTTACATGGTATTTACAACTATTTACATAACATTTAGATTGTATTAAGTATTATAAGTCATACAGATGATTTAAAGTATACAGAAGGGTGTACATAGGTTATGTCTAAATTCTATGCCATTTTATATAAGGGACTTGAGCATCCACAGATTTTTGGTATCTGAGTGTGTCCTGGAACCAATCCCCCTTGGTTACTGAGGGATGACTGGAATAGGAATAGAGCTGGAAAGCTGACAGCAGAAGCTTCCCTGAAACCCTACTACCTTCTGTAGTTCCACCTCCTCTGTTTCTAGGTCACTCTCTCAGGTACCCTAACTCCAAGAGTCCTTCAAACACTCCCCTACTGGACAAACCACTAATTCTTTTCTGTTGCTGTCACCTAACTCATATCTTCACTTCCTTGCTTACCGAATTAAAATTCCATGATCAACTATTATAGTCAGTTATTTGCATACACCCTCAACTTCCTTACCTCTTTTTCACTTCCTCTTAGTCATCCAGGAAAACTTCAACACTGTTTTAATTAAACTTTCTCTATTCTGAGCTTTGTCTCATGCAGCTGAATGTGGGTGGAGAAAAACCCACAACCATGCTGATGAGTCTAACTTTGAATTCTTGCCGTCTAGTGGGCTCTTAACACTGCCTGGTTTTCAAACTACATCTCCTTGGTCTTTTCATCCTTCTATTCTTCTAGATGACTTCTTCGTGCCTTCTCTTTTATCTTCAAACCTCAACATCTCTACCCCCTCCCACCCAAATTCACTGTTGGTTGATGATCTTGCTTCCTATGCATAGGAAAAAAAAATGAGAATCAGTTGGTGAACAGAAGCCTCAACTGTCCGTATTGTACCCATGTAACCTGCTTTCTTTTACTTTGGGCAGCCATGGAGGTGCTCTGCTGAAGGGAACCTGCTGGGAGCTGTGGAGTTGGCTTACGGGTTCCAGTTGGTCCACTTTTAGTTTTACTGCAGAGTTGACAGTGAGAGCCCTCCTCTGCAGCTCTCTCAGGCTTCTCCTAGCCAGTGACTCAGCATGGTAGGAGTACCAGAGATGGGTCATTTTTGCTCCACGTGCAATTCCTCTAATAGGCAGTCTCTGCTTGAAGACTCCCTATTGACCCAGTCACGACTTTCTGGGTGGTACTGCAGTTTTGAGACTTGCTACCCAATCCTCTATTTTTCTTTCTCATTTAAAAAATCTTTATGGGACTTCCCTGGTGGCGCAGTGGTTGAGAGTCTGCCTGCCGATGCAGGGCACACGGGTTCGTGCCCCGGTCCGGGAAGATCCCACATGCCGCGGAGTGGCTGGGCCCGTGAGCCATGGCCGCTGAGCCTGCGCGTCTGGAGCCTGTGCTCCACAACGGGAGAGGCTGCAACAGTGAGAGGCCCGTGTACCGCAAAAAAAAAAAAAAATCTTTACGGAGATATAATTCACATACCATACATTTCATCTATTTACAGTGTACAGTTCAATCATTTTCATTCTATTCACAGAGTTGTACAACCATCACCACAATCAATTTTAGAAAATTTTCGTTACACCCACCCCATGCCCTTTAGCTGTCACTCTCCAAATTCCCCATCCCCCACAGCCTTAATTTACTTAATTTACTTTTTGTCTCTATAGATTTGCGCCTTCTGGATAATTCATACAAGAGCAGTCATATACTATGTGGTCATTTGTGACCGGCTTCTTTCCCTTAGCATGTTTTAAAGGCTCATCCATGTTGTAGCATGTAGCCGTACTTCCTTTTTATTGCTGAAAATATTTAATTGTAGGGATGCACCACAGTTTATTTATTCACCCATCAGTTGATAGACATTTGGGTTGTTTACACTTTTTGCCTATCATGAATAATGTTTTTGTGAACATTTGTGTACAAGTTTTTGAAAGGATATTTGTTTTCATTTCTTTTGTGTCTATACCTAGGAGTGGAATTGTTGGTCCATATAACTCTGTGTTTAACCCTTTGAGGAACTACCCAATCCTCCTTTATTCCTTCTATTTTTTTTTTTTAAGAAAGTCATCAGTAGTGAATTCCTCTCTTTATTTTATTTTTTAATTAAAAAAATTTTTTTTTACAGAATGGTTTTTAATTTTATTTATTTATTTATGGCTGTGTTGGGTCTTTGTTTCTGTGTGAGGGCTTTCTCCAGTTGCGGCAAGCGGGGGCCACTCTTCATCATGGTGCTCTGGCCTCTCACTCTGGCGGCCTCTCTTGTTGTGGAGCACAGGCTCCAGACGCGCAGGCTCAGTAGTTGTGGCTCACGGGCCTAGTTGCTCTGCGGCATGTGGAATCCTCCCAGACCAGGGCTCGAACCCATGTCCCCTGCATTAGCAGGCAGACTCTCAACCACTGCGCCACCAGGGAAGCCCCATATTCCTTCTATTTTTCACCAGGTCTCAGGCTTTCATCATCGTCTGAAGGCTTTTCCCATCTACTCCTGCTCTCTTTTCCCTTTACCCTTCACAAATGTTTCTCCTAATAAATCTCTTGCACATCTAATTTTATCCTGGCATCTGCTTCTCATAGGACCCTAACTTATATATCCTAGTTCCCCTGAGCCCTTCTAGGGTGTTTTTTTTTTTGACCACACTGCACAGTTTGCAGGATCTTAGTTCCTTGACCAGGGATCAAACCAGGGATCAAACCAGACATCAAACCTGGGCCCCGGCAGTGAAAGCACCAAGTCCTAACCACTGGACTGCCAGGGAATTCCCTCCTGAGCCCTTCTAGAAGAAACTAAAGGATGAACTGAGAGATGAAGAAACTATAGCAGAATGACTGATGAATGTTGAATCTCTTTTACTGTAGAACTAAGAATAGAGTAACATGAAGGTTATAGCTACAGAACATAATGTAAATTTTTAAAAGAAACAATATAAGTTATGAAAATTGTCCAGTACTGCCCACTTTTTAAGCTCAAATGGCATCCACTTTAAGAGGACATCTTTGTGGGGAGACAGAGCTAGCTTCAAATAGCAACTTTAATATTGGGTTGGCCAAAAAGTTCGTTTGGGTTTTTCCATAAGAGGTTATGGGAAAACACGAATGAACCTTTTGGCCAACCCAATACTTAGTGGCTATGTTACTTTGGGCCACTTAACTTTGCTGAGTTTCATTTCTTGTCTGTAAAATAGAGATATTACTTACCTAATAGAATGTATAGCAAAAATATACATGAATGAAAAGTTCACTCATTCAATAGATGTTTATTGGCACCTACTATGTACCATGCACTGTCCTAGGTGCTAAGGCATATAGTATGAATATAACAGACATGGAACTCACTTTCTACTTGAGGGAAGACAGACAAACAAATAAATGAAATATATTGTGTGTGAACTGGTAATGAGTGTCATGGAGAAAAACAGATCAGGGTGCTGGTGTAGGGAGTGCTGGGGGCTGGGAGATATTGCAGTTTCAATTACATCTCACCTGAAGGACGTGATGGAGCAAGACATGTGGATATAGGAAGGTAGGGAGGGGCCCAGGGAAGGTCACTACCCCAATTCCTGGCTGCAGCTATGGTTGCTGTTGTAGCTCTTGTAATGACCCATTTTGGCTTCCCTGAAGCAGCAACTCTGACTTCTACAACTTCAGACCAAGGTCTTCCAGTGGGATATCTCCCTGGTTGTGGTCTGTAACTGAGCCACAAAAAGCTCTACCTCGATAGATAGCTAGTGGGAAGCAGCCACATAGCACAGGGAGATCAGCCTCGTGCTTTGTGACCGCCTGGAGAGGTGGGATATGGAGGGTGGGAGGGAGGGAGATGCAAGCGGGAAGAGATATGGGAACATATGTATATATATATAACTGATTCATTTTGTTGTGAAGCTGAAACTAACATACCTTTGTAAAGCAATTATACTCCAATAAAGATGTTAAAATTAAAAAAATTAAAAAAAAAGAGCTCTACCTTGAGCTTTCAGTTTCTTATAAAGGCCCTGGATATATCAGTATTTTATTTGACATGTTCTTGATTACAGTCCTCTCTCGCCATTCCCTTCCTGACCGTGACACAGGTGCTGGATGGCTGGGCTGGAGGGCAATCTAGAACAGCAGCATCCTGTGCTTAACTCAGTTATCACTCATCACACTTCCTGATACTCAGTTATTTTCTCCAGACTAAACTTCTGAACCTCAAAGTCTTTCCTTAAGGTGAGTAACTTACATATCCAGACCTCTGCCCAGGGAGTAAAGTGGTAACTTTTCTCCCGATAGCTTAGGGTATTATTGGTACAGAGGATTTGGTCACTGAACGCTCATATTTGTCCTGACGTTGTTCTTTTTCATTAATTCACTTATATGAAAAGATTTTTTTAGCACCTATGACATGTCAAACTTTGATTGATACTGGATATGTGGTGGGGAAAGAAACAGGTATATTTCCTGCCTTCACAGTCTACAAGGATACCTTGTGAGTACTTATGCAATAGACTCTTCCTACCCTACTGACAAAAAATAGGTACATTGCTTGGGCTGCATCATCTTTACAGCCTCTGTAACTTGTAGAATATGATATTTGGACTTGATGATTGTATCTTCTCAGTGATCTATATAATCTGTAAGGTTATTCAGCATCAACCCTTTCTGATTTTAGAATTTGATTTGTATTGTTTACTCAATGTTATTGATTTAAATTCATTGCATTATAACAATGTAATCTTAATAAAACTAGGGGCTCCTATATGGTCTAGGCCTTATATAGTAACTATATTCAAATAAGTTCAAGTTAATAGCCAAGAGTAATTGAAGAGAAAATTTGAGGTTTTTTTAAAGGGTATGAAAGTGTACACAATTTATAACATAAAGCAAAATGTTTTGAAATTCTCTTTGCCATCTATCTCTTATTTCCTTCCACATACTACAGAAACTTGAAATAAAGATCTCTTCTTTTTGTTCATCCCTCAAGTCAGATACTATACCTGGGCCTCATGCATCTTTCATCTTTCCCCCCTCCCTCTCTTCTCTGCATGACTTGTTTATTATGAATGTCATCCTAAGCTCTCTGGCTTACTTTTTTTCTTTCCATTTAACACATTACATGGATTCTCTACAATAGTCGTTTGTTTGTTTTTTGTTTTGTTTTGTTTTTTGAGTGGAGAAAGGTTTATTGCAATGCTAAGCAAGGAGAACAGAATGGCTTATGCTCAAAAGACCTGGACTCAGTGGTTCTTAACTTTAGCATGCCTCAGAATCATATGAAAGTCTTGTTTAGAACACAAGTGACTGGGCCTCACCTCCAGAGTTTGATACAGGAGGTCCAAGTTGGGGCTCAAGAATTTACATTTCTAACAAGTTCCCAGGTAGCACTGTTACTGCTGGTCCAAGGATCACATTCTGAGAACTAGTACTCTACAACATAGGAGCCAGCAGCTGTTCCAGCAAACAAGAATTTATCCCTGGGTAAAGAAGGCTTTGTTATACATTATATATAAATAATGTTACCTGATTCCTTATATGTTAATACAAAGCTTAAGAATTTAATGATTCTCAAACTCTTCCAAAATATAGCAGAGGGAGGAACACTCCCAAACTCATTCTACGAGGCCACTGTCACCCTGATACCAAAACCAGACACAGATATCAAAAAGAAAGAAAACTACAGGCCAATATCACTGATGAACATAGATGCAAAAATCCTCAACAAAATACTAGCAAACAGAATCCAACAGCACATCAAAAGGATCATACACCATGATCAAGTGGGGTTTATCCCAGGAATGCAAGGATTCTTCAATATTAGCAAATCAGCCAATGTGATACACCATATTAACACATTGAAGGAGAAAAACCATATGATCATCTCAATAGATGCAGAAAAAGCTTTCAACAAAATTCAACACCGATTTATGATAAAAACCCTCCAGAAAGTAGGAGGAGGCCATATTAAAGGCCATATGACAAACCCACAGCCAACATCGTTCTCAGTGGTGAAAAACTGAAAGCATTTCCTCTAAGATCAGGAACAAGACAAGGTTGTCCACTCTCACCACTATTATTCAACGTAGTGGAAGTTGGAAGTTTTAACCACAGCAATCAGAGAAGAAAAAGAAATAAAAGGAATCCAAATCGGAAAAGAAGAAGTAAAGCTGTCACTGTTTACAGGTGACATGGTATTATACATAGAGAATCCTAAAGATGCTACCAGAAAACTACTAGAGCTAATCAATGAATTTGGTAAAGTAGCAGGATACAAAATTAATGTGCAGAAATCTCTTCCATTCCTATACACTAATGATGAAAAGTCTGAAAGAGAAATTAAGGGAACACTCCCATTTACCACTGCAACAAAAAGAATAAAATATCTAGGAATAAACCTACCTAAGGAGACAAAAACCTGTATGCAGAAAACTATAAGACACTGATGAAAGAATTTGAAGATGATACAAACAGATGGAGAGATATATCATGTTCTTGGATTGGAAGAATTAACACTGTGAAAATGACTCTGCTACCCAAAGCAATCTACAGATTCAGTGCAATCACTGTTAAACTACCAGTGGCATTTTTCACAGAACTAGAACAAAAAATTTCACAATTTGTATGGAAACACAAAAGACCCCAAATAGCCAAAGCAATCTTGAGAAAGAAAAATGGAGCTGGAGGAATTAGGCTTATGGACTTCAGACTATACTACAAAGCTACAGTAATTAAGACAGTATGGTACTGGCACAAAAAGAGAAATATAGATCAATGGAGCAGGATAGAAAGCCCAGAAATAAACCTACATACATATGGTCACCTTATTTTTGATAAAGGAGGCAAGGATATACAATGGAGAAAAGACAGCCTCTTCTATAAGTGGTGCTGGGAAAACTGGAGAGCTACATGTAAAAGAATGAAATTAGAACACTCCCTAACACCATACACAAAAATAAACTCAAAATGGATTAAAGACCGAAATGTAAGGCCAGACGCTGTAAAACTCTTAGAGGAAAATATAGGCAGAACACTCTGTGACATAAATCACAGCAAGATCCTTTTTGACCCACCTCCTAGAGAAATGGAAATAAAAACAAAAATAAACAAATGGGACCTAATGAAACTTCAAAGCTTTTGCACAGCAAAAGAAACCATAAACAAGACCAAAAAACAACCCTCAGAATGGGAGAAAATATTTTCAAATGAAGCGACTGACAAAGGATTAATTTCCAAAATTTACAAGCTGCTCATGCAGCTCAATGTCAAAAAACCAAACAACCCAATCCAAAAATGGGCAGAAGACCTAAATAGACATTTCTCCAAAGAAGATATACAGACTGCCAACAAACACATGAAAGAATGCTCAACATCATTAATAATTAGAGAAATGCAAATCCAAACTACAATGAGATATCATCTCACACCAGTCAGAATGTCCATCATCAAAAAATCTAGAAATAATAAATGCTGGAGAGGGTGTGGAGAAAAGGGAATCCTCTTGCACTGTTGGTGGGAATGTAAATTGATACAGCCACTATGGAGAACAGTATGGAGGTTCCTTAAAAAACTACAAATAGAACTACCATATGACCCAGCAATCCCACTACTGGGTGTATACCCTGAGAAAAACATAATTCAAAAAGAGTCATGTACCACAATGTTCATTGCAGCTCTATTTACAATAGCCAGGACATGGAAGCAACCTAAGTGTCCATTGACAGATGAATGGGTAAAGAAGATGTGGCACATATATACAATGGAATATTACTCCGCCATAAAACGAAATGAAATTGAGTTATTTGTAGTGAGGTGGATGGACCTAACAACTGTCATACAGAGTGAAGTAACTCAGAAAGAGAAAAACAAATACCGTATGCTAACTCATATATATGGACTGTAAAAAAAAAAAAAAAAAATGTTCTGAAGAACCTAGGGGCAGGACAGGAATAAAGACACAGATGTAGAGAATGGACTTGAGGACATGGGGAGGGGGAAGGGTAAGCTGGGATGAAGTTAGAAAGTGGCATGGATTTATATATACTACCAAATGTAAAATAGCTAGTGGGAAGCCGCCGCACAGCACAGGGAGATCAGCTCAGTGCTTTGTGACCACCTAGAGGGCTGGGATAGGGAGGGTGGGAGGGAGATGCAAGGGGGAGGAGATATGGGGATATATGTGTAAGTATAGCTGATTCACTTTGTAATAAAGCAGAAACTAACACACCATTGTAAAGCAATTATACTCCAATAAAGATGTTTTAAAAAATAAATAAAGTAAAAAAAAAAATTGACCAGAATGTAAAAAAAAAGTAGATGTGGCACATATATACAATGGAATATTACTCAGCCATAAAAGGAAACGAAATTGAGTTATTTGTATGAGGTGGATGGACCTAGAGTCTGTTATACAGAGTGAAGTAAGTCAGAAAGAGAAAAGCATATACTGTATGCTAACACATATATATGGAATCTAAAAGAAAAAAAAGGTTCTGAAGTATCTAGGGGCAGGACAGGAATAAAGATGCAGATGTAGAGAATGGACTTGAGGACATGGGGAGGGGGAATGGCAAGCTGGGACGAAGTGAGAGAGTGGTATGGACATATATACACTACCAAATATAAAGTAGATAGCTAGTGGGAAGCAGCTGCATAGCACAGGGAGATCAGCTCGGTGATTTGTGACCACCTAGAGGGGTGGGATAGGGAGGGTGCGAGGGAGACACAAGAGGGAGGGGATATGGGTCTATATGTATTCATATAGCTGATTCACTTTGTTATACAGCAGAAACTAACACACCATTGTAAAGCAATTATATTCCAATTAAGATGTTAAAAAAAAAGAATATAATGAATCATCTTCTATCAGCATATTTACCATCCTGTAGGTAGGGATGTGTATCTCATAGACTCTGGTATAATGCTCGAAGAATAAAGGAAATAATATTTATTGCTTGATTACCTCTACAGGAGACAGTATAGTGGAGTTGGTATGAGAGTTATCTCTGAAGCCAGGTCTTCTGGGATTCAGTCTTGCCTCTGCAGAGTTTCTGGAAGGCCCTGGGAAAGTTCTTCTCTGGTCTCAATTTCTTATTTTTGAAATGAAGATAACAGAGGTAGCTATCTCTTAGAGTTGTTGTGAGGCTCAGATGAGTTAATACATATAAAGCTCTTGAAGAATGATTGGCGTATTGCACGCACTCTGACGTTACCTATTACCATCAGGAATTTGTTGTTTTCTCTATGTTATCTCATTAAAACCTGAAATTAGTTCTAAAAGGTACCCATATTATTCTCATTGTGGACACTAGGAAACAAAAGTTCAGAAAGGTTGAATAAAGAATCCCCAGCTAGGGGACTTCCTGGTGGTCCAGTGGTTAAGACTCCATGCTCCCAATGCGGGGGGCCCAGGCTCGATCCTTGGTCAGGGAACTAGATCCTGCATGCTGCAACTAAGATCCTATGTGCCACAACTAAGACCCGGTGCAGCCAAATAAATAAGTAAATAAATATTAAAAAAAAAAAAAGAATCCCCAGCTAGTAAAAATCTCTGGCCTTTGTTATTTCACCAGCATTTTCCCAAAGGAATCATTTTCTCCCATAAGAAAAATGGTACAAGGAAGCTAATTTCAAAACTGTATTTGAATATGATTGAATAATTGCTTGATCAAGATGGTTGGTGAATTTTATAATTTAATGTTATGTCTACTTTAAAATGTATTAAAGAGGCAAGGATAGGTAGAATAGTGGCTGTGTAACAAACTAGTGAGTGTCTAACATTTGCAGACTACCTGTCATATAATAGGTGTTTTAAAAAATATATGTTGATTGACTGGAATGAATGTTATTTGGAATTTAAAAGACCTAAAATTAAAGATTCATAATATCCAGAGTTAGTGAGATTATAGAGAAATGGGCATTGATATACTAATATGAGATTTTTGAAAGTCAATTTGGCAATAGCCACCAAATTTTTTTTTTTTTTTTGCGGTACTCGGGCCTCTCACTGTTGTGGCCTCTCACTGTTGTGGCCTCTTCCGTTGCAGAGCACAGACTCCGGACGCACAGGCTCAGCGGCCATGGCTTACGGGCCCAGCCGCTCCGCGGCATGTGGGATCTTCCCGGACCGGGGCACGAACCCGTGTCCCCTGCATCGGCAGGCGGACTCTCAACCACTGCGCCACCAGGGAAGCCCCAATAGCCACCAAATTTTAAATATATATTTCTTTTGGCTCAGAGAGTCTACTTGTCTATCCTAGGGAATACTTTTGTGCCCATGGAATGTATGTACAATGACGTTCAAATTTAGCACTTTTTCTAAAAAAATTAATTATTTATTTTTTATTTTTGGCTGCGTTGGGTCTTTGTTGTTGCGCGTGGGCTTTCTCTAATTGAGGCGAGAGGGGGCTCCTCTTTGTTGTGGTGTGCGGGCTTCTCATTGCGGTGGCTTCTCTTGTTGCGGAGCATGGGCTCTAGGGACGTGGGCTTCAGTAACTGTGGCAGGCGGGCTCAGTAGTTGTGGCACGTGGGCTCAGTAGTTGTGGCACATGAGCTTAGTTGCTCCGCGGCATGTGAGATCTTCCTGGACCAGGGCTCGAACCCGTGTCCCCTTCATTGGCAGGCGGATTCTTAACCACTGTGCCACCAGGGAAGTCCTAGCACTGTTTTTAATTGTGAAAATTACAAACCTAAGTGTTCATAAATGGGGGAATTATTTGGTAAGTGATGACCCATTTTGTTCAACACTGTGTAAAAAGTTTAAAAGAATGAGGGAAAGCAATAAATGTTGAAATGAATGGTCTCCAGAAGGTGTTAAGTGAAAAAATGGTAACACAAAAAGTATAGAATTATCTATTTGATTTATAGAGTTCAAAACTAAATCTATAGGAAATAAGTAGGAAAATGCTTAGAAATAATTCTGAAAAGTTACACACGAAATAGTTATCAGTGGTTACCTCTGGGAAGTAAAGAGGGCTAGGAAAAGAGGATCAAGAGGAACTTCCACTTGTATACTTTATCTTCCTTATTAGTTGGATTTACCACAAGTAGTATGTATTAATGTTTACTTTGGGATCAAAAAGGAAAAAAGTAGCTTGCTCAACAAATATAAGCCCTTTAATGAGGATAGTAGATGCTAAAATGTACAAGACAACCTTTCAAAAGTCTTAAAACATGTCTATTCCAGTAATTAGCGGTTATTTAAAAAATTTTCCAAAGTTATCATTCCTACTAAAAACTTTATCACTTGTAGTGCTGTTGATCCCCAGAGCATTTCCTGTGGGTAGTAAAAGAGGTGAATTGGTATCTAAGTGGAAAGCACACAATACTAAAATTCTTGTAGCATTAGAATACCTAGCCAGAGAGTTTGCCTGAGGACTAGTACATCATTTCATGCTTGATTTATAACAGATGAAGGCGACAGAGGAAAAAAAAACAAACCAAAACAAAACAAAAGTCAAAAAAACAAAACCACTATTACACAAAAGGAGAAACCAAAGAAATAGTATTTGTTTTTTTTCTCCAAATGAATGGTTATATCATTGTTCAGTGGGAGACAATATTAGGTGTGGATGAAAGAAGAAAGTTATTCTCCTGGTTTTTCTCAGTTTCAGTTTGAGGAATGTAGGGTAGTATATTAGTATATAGGAGTGGAAGTTAAAATTGAGAACTATGTCATGCAGCATTTTCTGGTCCATTTATGTATTTCATAGGTAACACTGAAATTCAGAGTATTTAACCACATCATTATGATGCTTTAATATCAAATCAGATTTTCCTTTGGTCAGTAGTGTAGATAGCGTGGAGTGACCACAGCAATTATTATAACTATGGCCCAGAAGACTCACAAAATTATTGTTTCAGAGAAGGTAGAGTGAAGCAACTTAGAAAAGAAAATTGAACAGTGGTGACAGGAGTATTGTTTTATAGGAGTAGGTATCTTTATTTTCTGCTAACCCATGGGTTCTGTGTAATGTCTTAGATTGTGACTAATACTTGTATAGTTATGCTTGACCTTATGATTGAAGATAGAATTGCAAAATTGGTGGGCAAATTGGATTTTTAAAAGACATACAGTACAGCACATGGAATATAGACAACATTTTATAATAACTTTAAATGGAGTATAATCTACAAAAATTTTGAATCACAAAAAAATAAATGAGAGGAGCTCATATTACAAAAAAAAAAAAGATATACATTTTCCCTGTTGTAATTTGAAGAATATTTTTTTCTTTTCTTTTTCTTTTCTTCTCATCAGTGTACTATAATATCTGTTTCACTCCAGATTATTTCATTGCAAGTACTCTGACACTACTAGATCTGACACTACTAGATCTGGTTCAAGTAAAAAGGGGAAATTTGTCATAAGGAAGTATTTTCAAGATACCAAATACAGGAAGTTTCTTTGGGCCTTATAAGGAAGAGCAAGCTGAAAAGCTAAGAGGATTCATTCCTGGTGAACTCTTTTTTTTCTCTCTTCTGTCTGTGTCAGTTCTTTTCTCCCAAAGCAAGTCAGCTTTCTGTGCAACTCCATGTACATGAATATAGATGGCAGCCATAATTTTAGAGCATGGGTAACTTCACTTTAAGAGAACAAAAAAGTCTGAGCAACTGTCTTTGAATCCCAGTTCCAACTTCCTCAGGAGGGAGATCATGAATGGCTCAGCTTGAGTCAGGTGACAACTCATGGTGCGATCAAGGGGTGTGGGTAGCAGGGTCACAAACCGTAACACAGGGGCTAGAGGCTGACTACTCTGGGTGAAGAGGACAGTTCTCAAAGAAAGAAGGCAGAATCCTTAATCTAAATAAGGACTCAGGAATTAACGCTCTGTACACTGATAATTATGCGACGGGAATTTCTATTTTGAACAGTGAATCTTGGTATGGATCCTTTTATAAAGAAAAATATTTTTAGTGAATTGGTACTATACCTCAAATGTTTTAAGTTAAATTTTTTTGTAAAGTACAGCATAATTATAATAGACATTTTTCATATTTTGCCAAATAATCATCCTTACCTGAAGGAGGTTATTAATTCCTGGCTTACAGATGGGGAAATTATTTTAGTTTTTATGCACCAACATTAAACTTATTCAGTTATCTCAAGGGAAGGAGGGACCTGCTTGCCAGGAACACTTTTTCTTTGGGACTATAATGAAGAATGAAAGAATTGATGTAGAGATATAGATATGATAAAGGGCAGAGGAAATATTGAAAAAATTTTTTGCCATATCCAACCAAACTTTGAAATGAATAGTCCTAAAATATCTGGATGATTCAAAGTAAAAAACATTGCTTGCTTGTCCGTCTACCTGATTCACACTCCTGACTTTGTCTTTTGGTTTATATTACTAGACCTGGGATAAATTAGCCTCTCTCCATAGCTGATACCTTCAGAAAAGTACATCTTCTCTACCCTGGAAGGAAACTAACTTGTGGATCTATCCCCAGTCTTTTGCTTGAGCCTGTTTCTCCTTCCAAGGGGAAGGACTGTCCTATATCTTTTTCTGCTCTCACATTTATGCTCCTCTTGAGAATGTTTTCATTATTTCATCAGTTAATGGCATAGTTTTGTTTTTTTTTTAATACAAATGCAGGTCTTTGCATTTATCTCTGTTACAACCCAGCCCTTATCATTCCTGCCCACACAGTTCCATGTCACACAATAAACTGTGACAAATGTTTCAGGATTACTGAGAAAATCCAGCGTATTTCTTATACCCCCCAGCTTGGGGATATCTATAAATTGTCCCCACCACAACCATAATAGGCATTTAATAACTGTGCTAAGGGTTTAAAAATACTTTTTCATCTAATCTTCAAAACAGCTCTTCAAAGAAGATATTCTTATCCTCATTATACTGATGACGAAATGGAAGCTTAGAAAATTTAAATGACTTCCTTGGTGAAAACAGTGATTCAAACCTGAGTCAGCCAGACTCTCAACCTTAAGTTCCTAAACGCTGAGCCATGGATTTCCAACCTTTGCAATGAAACCACTTAAGGACTTTAAAAAGAAGTGAATGCCAAAGCCCTATCTAACACATTCTGTCAGTCTTGTTGCAGGTGTGGGTTAGGAATGGCAGTCAGGAGCCACTGCCACCATATTGACAACTGGCTGCTAATTTTTACTTCGAGATATGGCCATACAATCAGTTTTGAATCTAAATGTGTTATTATCCAAGCCAACTCACATTTCTTGTTTCTCCATGTTGTGTGAAAGAATGTCTTGAAAGACTTGGTCAAATGTCTTGGAATCCTCTTTTACCATTATCAAAGAATAGAGGAAAGTTTCTGAAATATTCGCCCTGGGAGCAAATTTCTAGCTATGTCACTACCAGGGATCACATAAAGAGTTAAAAAGTTCTCTACAGAGTGAAAAGAGCTAAACATTTCAGGGTAATATTGGCTTGAAATCATAGTATTTTTGGTAAGGAGAAAGGCTTTCACTAGTAGAATGACACTAAGCAAGTCACCTTAACTCTCTGTATGGGTAGATTGATTTCTCGTCTACAAGCCTGTGATTAATATATTTCCCTTGCCCACCCTGTCTTCCCTATCCAAATCACTATTATAAAAAAGAATCCCTTCCCCCACAAGAAACCCTCAATATTTACTATTTCCAAATGGCCTTTCCCTCCAAAAAGGCAGTGGTTCCCTACAAAAAGGCAGTGGAGTAACAGATACCATGCCTGGTTGAATAGACACATCATTACAAAATATAAAAACATCATTTACTACAATGAATGTATCTGTACTGTTTAGAGTTCTTAAACAGGCTTTTGCCCCCCACTCCTCCCAAAGAGAATGCTTCCATTTCCACAGTTCAGACGACTTTCATTTTAACCCTAACATTAAAGCCGCCTTCAGCACTTTATGTTCTTTACGTGGGTCTGTGTTCTGGTTTCTAGTCCAGTTAACAGTTTTTGTTTGCAGGAAAAGGGAACTCTCATGGTGGTTGCTGCTTGTAATTTCAACCTTAACATTCTAAGCAGATTTTAGATTTGCTGTTGACTCACAACTCCTATTTCTAATTTCTTTTTAGAAATTAAACGACAACAACAAAACCCAAGAACTCTCCAGCATATTTTGCTTGTCAGACAGTAGCCATAGGACTGCAGTTCCCCTGTAAATCCCTTCTCAGGAGAAAACAGGGCTCTAGTTCACTACTTACTTTAAAGAAGTCAGTGTGAATTCAAGTCATTTCCGATCCTGCTATCATTTGCTCAAAGACCTTTTGCAATGGGTCTTATGTAAGAAGAAATGCAGGAGTTGCTTTGGTGAGGTTTATTTAAAGAAACCATTAAATACAAGCTTGACCTGAATCGCAGCATCATTTGTATGGGGAAACAGGGGCTATAAATGCATGTTTTTTGTTTTTTGTTTTTCAGATTGACAGAAAGAAGGCTGATGATGAGTAAAAAAGGCCCTACACAGTTGGGTCACAGGCTACTTCTTCGGCCTCACCTCTTACCACTGCCCCTTCCTTCACTGTCCTCCAGCCAGCGACTTCTTTCCCGGTCCTTTGAACTTGCCAAGCACCTCCCCTTTGCCTTTGCTAGTGTTTCTGCATGAAACTCTTTTCCCAGATAGCTCATTCTCATCCTTCGGATCTCTGCTCAAACGTTAGTTTCTCTGGGAGGTCTTTCCTGGCCATTATAACTAAAATAGCACACTGCCTCCTCACTTCCTGCTCCTTTACTTTTCCTAGCGGCAGTTATACTCTGGCACATTATACTGATAAATTAAAAGCATTTTTGTCGCGTTATCAGAATACAAGCTCCCATGGGGTCAAGAGTATGTGGGTTGTATTCACATATCATCCTTGGGGTCCTACAGCCTGGCACACAGTAGGTGCTCTGTAAATATTTGTTGAATGAATGAATGAGGCTCTTTGGGATGGTGGAAGTTGTTTCTCTTCCTTTGCCAGGCCTTGCCGCCATTCCACAGGCATCTGGGCACCTCATCCCACCCTCATCTCTTTCCAGCAGAGGTGACTGGTTGGAATCAGGCGCACGGAATTGCATTGGCGCGAAACGGTGCGTATGAACGCGTTGCCCCAACCCTCGGCGCTACTTCTCTCGGCCTAGCGGCCTGGACTGTGAAGGGGCAGGTTTGCTGCACCTCGAACGTGGGAGCAAAAGCAGAAAAAGACAACAGTGCGCGGGAGGGGAAAGTCTCTGTGCGGTGCCAGGTTGTGCGCCGGGGGCGCCTTCCCGGCGTGGCTAACTCATTCCCAGCCGCCTCCGGCCACACACAAGGCCGTCTGCGGAGGGCCCGGCCCAGCCCAGTTCAAGTCCCCCCACCCCGCCCCGGCCCGCTCACGCCCAGGGGCCACTGCGGGAATCTCCGCGCACGCTCGCCGGCTTCCCGAGAAGCCACGGTCCTGCGTAGCCAGTCCCCGTCGGCCCCTCCGTGCGCGCCGCGGAAAGCGCGGCCTGGGTGGAGAGGCACACGCGCGCACGCGCAGGCCGGGGGCGCACGCCAGGCGCCCGCGCCCGCCCCCGCCCCGCCCCCGCCCCGCTCCGAGGCTGCCTCAGCCAGCCGTGAACCGGCCGCCGGACCCGAGGCCAACTGGGAGGCTGAGTTGGACGTAAATAGGACGTCCCAGACATTGTCGCCTGCGGCGCTGAGAAGACGGTGTGGCTTGGGAGAGGGTGGAGACGACGACTGTGACGGGCTTCCCGGCTGCCCGAAGTGGGAGTGGTGTGGGCTACCGGAAGGAGAGAGGAAGAGGAGCAGAAGGGGGCAAGCAGCGGCCTCCGCTAACGGCCTCCCGGGGCGCTGAGAGGCTGGGCCGCCTCCCGGCTCGCTCGTCAGTTCGTGCCGCCGCCTCGGCCCCTCGGCCCCGGGGCCCGGACTTGCGGCGCGCGTGGGGGCGGAGGGCTGCTATCGCCGCGCAGGGAGAGGCCCGGTCCTCGCCGCCGAGGGATGTGAGTGGGAGCAGAACCCGCACGGGAGGGCCCCCGAGGGCCCAGCCTGGCGGACGCTCGGACCCTTGCCCGCTCCAGGGGCTTCGAAGATCGTGGCCGGGCGGAGGCGCCGGGTAGGAGCAGTCCCTGCGGCCTCGGGGCGCGTCCTCGTCGCCTGATCCGTGCAGCGGGTGGGTGTTATTGCTGCCTGGGCTCCGGCAGCAGTTCTCTCTTCACCCTCCCTCCCACCTCCTGATCCCCGGTTTCCCCTCGCTAGTGGCAGTAAACTTCTCGGCAAGAAAATCCTCCTCTTTAAAAGGGAACCTACAACGGAGTGTCTTGCGTTGATATTTGCATCCTTATGTGTCTGATATTCCTCCTCCCCCTTTACTTATTCCTCTTTAAAATTTTCTAGACATCTGAACAGCCTAGAAAAGAGCATCTATTCCCCCTGGATTTCTGCGGTACTAACTGCTGCTTTTTTTTTTTTTTTTTAGGTTTCGGAAGCAGGCAAGGCAACAAGATGTGATCTGTTTCTCTCTTCTGCAGAAGAGGCCTTTCCTCCCCTTCCCGCGAAGGTGGGTATGCGATCCTGGCTGCTGTCTTTTTTCGCTGCAGTAAAGACGAGGGTGTCTCGAGCTGTTGTGCGTAGGAAGGTTGGAAGTGTGTGTCGACAGGCAGGTCTCATTGTTGCTTACTCCTTTGAAAATGGCAGTACTGAACTTTGAATATTGCTCTGGGAGGGTAATTTTGGGGGTTATTGTTGCTCTTGGATCCTTTAAGAAACGTTAATTGTTTGTTTCTCTGCTGATTGTACATTGTCTTTCTTTGCAGAGAAAACGTTGTCCGTTACGCTTTCTCCTCAAGCAGCCAAAGATTGTTAATCTTTGAACGAGGAACATTTTCAAGTAATAAGAGATACCTATTGAGAGGACGGACACGTTAGCTGCTCTTGTTGGGGTTTCTGCCGTGAACCGCGCCGGACCCGAGGCCAACTGGGAGGCTGAGTTGGACGTAAATAGGACGTCCCAGACATTGTCGCCTGCGGCGCTGAGAAGACGGTGTGGCTTGGGAGAGGGTGGAGACGACGACTGTGACGGGCTTCCCGGCTGCCCGAAGTGGGAGTGGTGTGGGCTACCGGAAGGAGAGAGGAAGAGGAGCAGAAGGGGGCAAGCAGCGGCCTCCGCTAACGGCCTCCCGGGGCGCTGAGAGGCTGGGCCGCCTCCCGGCTCGCTCGTCAGTTCGTGCCGCCGCCTCGGCCCCTCGGCCCCGGGGCCCGGACTTGCGGCGCGCGTGGGGGCGGAGGGCTGCTATCGCCGCGCAGGGAGAGGCCCGGTCCTCGCCGCCGAGGGATGTGAGTGGGAGCAGAACCCGCACGGGAGGGCCCCCGAGGGCCCAGCCTGGCGGACGCTCGGACCCTTGCCCGCTCCAGGGGCTTCGAAGATCGTGGCCGGGCGGAGGCGCCGGGTAGGAGCAGTCCCTGCGGCCTCGGGGCGCGTCCTCGTCGCCTGATCCGTGCAGCGGGTGGGTGTTATTGCTGCCTGGGCTCCGGCAGCAGTTCTCTCTTCACCCTCCCTCCCACCTCCTGATCCCCGGTTTCCCCTCGCTAGTGGCAGTAAACTTCTCGGCAAGAAAATCCTCCTCTTTAAAAGGGAACCTACAACGGAGTGTCTTGCGTTGATATTTGCATCCTTATGTGTCTGATATTCCTCCTCCCCCTTTACTTATTCCTCTTTAAAATTTTCTAGACATCTGAACAGCCTAGAAAAGAGCATCTATTCCCCCTGGATTTCTGCGGTACTAACTGCTGCTTTTTTTTTTTTTTTTTAGGTTTCGGAAGCAGGCAAGGCAACAAGATGTGATCTGTTTCTCTCTTCTGCAGAAGAGGCCTTTCCTCCCCTTCCCGCGAAGGTGGGTATGCGATCCTGGCTGCTGTCTTTTTTCGCTGCAGTAAAGACGAGGGTGTCTCGAGCTGTTGTGCGTAGGAAGGTTGGAAGTGTGTGTCGACAGGCAGGTCTCATTGTTGCTTACTCCTTTGAAAATGGCAGTACTGAACTTTGAATATTGCTCTGGGAGGGTAATTTTGGGGGTTATTGTTGCTCTTGGATCCTTTAAGAAACGTTAATTGTTTGTTTCTCTGCTGATTGTACATTGTCTTTCTTTGCAGAGAAAACGTTGTCCGTTACGCTTTCTCCTCAAGCAGCCAAAGATTGTTAATCTTTGAACGAGGAACATTTTCAAGTAATAAGAGATACCTATTGAGAGGACGGACACGTTAGCTGCTCTTGTTGGGGTTTCTGCTACCACACTGAATGCTTCGTGAATGGTTTTATCTGCTTAAGTTTGCCGTGTCGGTTGAATTTACCCATTTTGCTTTCCGGTGGTTATTAATCTGTCAGGAGAAACTCCTTTTCTCTGAATGAAAGGATAGAGGCAGCTGAGTATGTCACAGAGGGGAGGAAAAATGTGGAGAAGGAAACAAGTGGGAATAAGAGCGATGACGATTGCTTTTGGTTTCATAATAGGTTTGTACAAGTGAGTTGTTGGGCTACTGCAGATATTCTGATATAACACCCAATAGATATGAAGATAAGTAATCAACCTTTGCCCTACCTTTCCCT
>NW_006779719.1:474573-525411 GCF_000442215.2 Lipotes vexillifer
ACCACTTTAGGTATGAGAATCACTTGCTTGTATGTGCACATGTCTTTTAGTGTGTAACATATCTGCAAAGCAGATGTGTCCAACATTTGCCTTAACAAGTATTTACCTGTACAGGAAAGCTACAGTACTTGCTGACTAGTTAAGCATATAATGCTTGTTTTGGCTCTGAGTGTCCTGTGTTTGGAGCTATTTAGCATGTTTTAGGAACCTGTTAAGGAATAGTTTGTTTCATTTACTGGTTTTTCTTAGTGATTTGAGACAGGTGTCTCAGGTATAGGATGGGAACATGATCTTTTCTCTACTTCACCTGGTTATTGCTGAAAGGTGAGATGCTTTTGAGGCAGAATAGGGAAGGACATTGGCTTTGGGGTCAGATCTGGGTTTGAATTCTGGTGTTCCTGCCACTTAATAGTGGTATTATTTAAAATCTCTTTGAGTCTCACTTTCTTATAAGATTGTTGTGAGGATTGAATAAGATTATGCATGCAAAGTAGTACATTGCTTGGCTACTGTGAAAGTCATGGCTGGGCAGGCAAAGGAGGATATTCAGAGAAGGGCACAATGACTGCATAAGGTGATCTGCCAGTGACCAGTGTTTCTTCCTCTTTAGTATAAGGAGAAAAAGGACTTTTATGTCTTGAAGTGGTTAAGGAGTCTTAGAGCCTTTTTATGGAAAGGTTTGACCCTTATCATCTCTCCCCACCCCCCCTCCCCCCCACATTTTTGCCGCCCCTACCAACTGTTGTGCTGCCCTCTTGTGGTTAACCATGCTAATAAGAACTTTCTTTTGCTCCTCTCCCATTATTTTTTATTCTTCTCTTTTTTAGGCCCCTTCCCTTTGCTCCCAGTTTCCTAAACTGTGTGCTGAGGTGGCCCAGAGTGCCACTGAACTCAAGCATGAACTGATAGTTTGAGGTAGTTCACAGTTTCAACATTAGATTGACATATTCCTTTCTACAATGCCATGTTTTTGCAAAGCTGTATTTTTAGAGGTTGCTCTGATAAAAAGCAACTACTGTATGAAACAGGATACTACAGTGTCAAATGTTGTCCAATTTGATTCCAGGTTTGAGAGTTTGTACAGTGTCCAACAAGCACTAAGTTATAAGGACATTAACACTTAAGTGGTTTGAACCCACCTACTTAAGTATTTCTTTTGGCCTAAGGGTGCTATGAAAAAATTACTAAGACTAAGAATTTCCTAAATGGAGAAAGTTTGGGAACCTTTGCCTTAGCTTTTGGTTGGCTTTTCTGGTAAATTTTTTTAAATGGGAAAACTGCATTTTTTAATGTTGGTCATTAATTGATTCCCCTCCCCACCAAAATTATTGATACAACTATTGATACAGCCAGTTATCAATTTATTGATAAAGCCAGTACTAGCTGATCATAGCTTAGTATATTTACTCTCCTATTTAATATCTTTATAGCTTCTGTCTAGCTCTTTCATTTTAGGCTAATCCTATTGATTGTCATTCTAGTTACTTTCTGGTTTTTCCAGTACTGTTTTTCTACTAGTATTTTTGACCATCTCCTTAAACATAACATACCTTAAATGAAAATCATCTTTTTATACCCCTTTGTAATTTCCTTCTCTCCTAGCCGTATAGGCTTTAAATTAGATGTCATCTTTAAACTACCTCTTTCATTTACCTCGAATATTAATCCATTCAACATGTCCTATTCATATTTATTTTGTCATTCATATCTCTGCTTCCCCCACTTTTACCACCTGAATCCCGGGACTCTTATCCTCAGCCTAGAATATTGAAAGTCATATCAACCTCTTAGAATCCAGAGTAGTAAGAAATCAGGTTGAAAATGTGGATTGGAATTAGATTATGGATGGTTTTAAGTGCTAGGATGAGAAGAATGTATCAACACTTTGCTTCATAGGTAATAGACAAGCTTTAAAAGTTTCAGATTGAGAAGGAACTTGCTTAAAAAAGTATTTTAAGAAAATCACAGTGGCACCAGCACTGGGTAGAATATGAGTTGGGAAGAGAAGTGATAAAGCTAGGAAACTAATCTGGGCCTGAGGTAATGAGGATTTGGCTTTAGTGAAAATACGACTGGAGAGATGTCACACAAGGCTTAATTCTGGACTGAATAAGAAAGGAAGATGTAGTGGGGGGAGGGAGAGGAGTAATCAAAAATGACTGAACTTTTGATCTTCAGTGACAGAGGAAATCAAAGAGTGTTGAAACTCTTAAGATATCTGAGAACATGTGCATTAGGAAACCCAGAGAGGTTTAAAAATGTGGCCAAAGTTACTCACCTAGTTGGTGACAAAAAAAGAACTAGGGTTTTATTAATGACAGTACTGACAGAAATAGGTACGAGGTATTAGTAGCTGGTTGATGGGATACAGACAACTGGGCTTATATATTGGATATGTTGAGTTTGAGGTGACAGTGGGGTAAGTAAGTGAAAATGGATAGCCAGACAGTGGGACAATATGACTAGAACGTAATAGAGAAATTTAAGGCTGGAATTGTGCTTAGAGAGAAGAGCAGTGCATCTGAGATTGAGCCTTGGGAATTGCACATAATTAGAGAATGGGTGAAAGAAGAGGAATTGGCAAAGGCGACAAAGATGGAGCAGTCAGTGTGAGAAGCAGGTGGGTGGGTAGGTTAAGAAGGTGGGATTGATTAACAAGTTTACCATTGTTGATCACTGCCAAGAAGTGAGAAGAATCAGAATTTTAAAAGGTCTTGGGACTTCCCTGGTGGCACAGTGGTTAAGAATCCGCCTGCCAATTCAGGGGACACAGGTTCGAGCCCTGGTCCGGGAAGATCCCACGTGCCACAGAGCAACTAAGCCCATGCACTACAAGTACTGAGCATGTATCTAGAACCCTCGAGCCACAACTACTGAGCCCACGTGCCACAACTACTGAAGACCGTGCACCTAGAGCCCATGCTCCGCAACAAGAGAAGCCACCGCAATGAGAAGCCTGCACACCGCAATGAAGAGTAGCCCCCTTTTGCCACAACTAGAAAAAGCCCGTGCACAGCAACGAACACCCAATGCAGCCAAAAATAAATAAATTAATTAATTTTTAAAAAAAGAAAAAGGTCTTAAAAATGTGTACTGCTGTTTTTCCTAATATAAAACCTAGAAAAGCAGAAGAAAGAATAAAATTGCTTATGGTTTCCCCATGCAGAAATAACCATTGCAAATATTTTGTTCTCTCTAGTATAACAAAAAACTGTTGAATTTGACTTTTGGTTGATCAGTGGAGACTTCTATTCAAAGCTCTCCATCCCTGGGACTAATGATGAGAATTTTAGACACAATAAAGACTAGGAGGTATTTTTTTGACAGAATGTTTATTATTCATCTGTGTCCTCTCATATCACACTACACAGGGACCCATATTCCTTATGGGCATTAGCCCTGCATTTATATTATTTGAATGAGTAGACATTCAGTGGTTACCATTAGACATTCATTGGTCTGTCAGTTTAGACAAATAACCTCTAGGTGCAATTGTAAGATCTGAATAAAATGATAAGATATTAATTGTTAAAAGGAAAGAGAAATTCTTGGTAGATAACTTATAAAACCGAAGGTAGCATAATTAAGAGTATTCAGATTAGGAGAATTGGAAAGGACAAAGGAAGTGTTACCTGTTTTTGAAGCCTGTACAGTATAGCTATTCTAAAGGTGAATGAGGTAGAGATAGTCCATGGCTATTTGTTTTGCTTGAATGAGTATTTTGATCTTCACAAGGACACTCTTCTGCCTTTTTTGGTATCAGTCCTTGAGAATAGGGCATTCATTATTGCTTACTAGGTTATTTTAATAAATTCTGATTATGAAATATGCCAGTAGGTAATATTTTTATAATATAAGAGGTAGTGTGTTGTGAGGAAGTACACTGTTTTGAAATCAGGGGATCAAGGACTGACTGCTGTCAATATAGTGTGTGATTTTGAGCAAGTCACATAATCAGTGAGTCTTGTTTTTTCCTCATTTGGAAAATGAAGGAGTGGACTAAATTTTTTAAAAAGCACTTTACTTTAAAAAGGTGAAATCACATGGTAAAGTGTGTATAAAGTTTAAGAAGTAAATGGTTTGAATGTTTATAACAAAAAACAGCAGCCCCTTGCCTCTGCCCCCCTCCCCCCATCTCTGATTCTTGTTCTCCAGGAAACCACTTTCAAATCTTAAAACAGTGTCTTCTGGTACTTAGCTCCATATGTGTAAATAACACAATCCACCATCAATAGGCCCCTTTCCTCCAATTCTGTATCTGTACCTGTACTCTGCCCTTCCCTCCTTTACAATGTATGTACTATTCAGTGTCCCATGTAAGACTTCTTCATCTATTTGGGTAGAGGAAACCATCCCCTTTTGCCTTCAAGGACTTTAGCACCTCTCCTTTTCTTGCATTCTCAATTTTTCCCTCTACTGGATCATTTCTATTAGTATGTATTATAGTTGCTATTACTTTGTGACAAAACCACCCCAAAACTTAGTGATGAAAAATAACTACTTTATTAGACTCATATTACGAGTCAGTATTTCAGATAGGGCACACCAGAGATGACTTGTTTCCACACTACAGTGTCTAGGACCTCAGTTGGGAAGAGTTGCTGGCTGGGGGTAATTTGAAGGTAGAGGGCTAGAATCATCTGGAGGTGTCTTCACTCACATGACTGGTAATTGACACTGGCTGTTGACTCAGATCTTAGCTGGGGCTCTTAACTGGTTGTACATGTGGCTTGGACTTCCTTAAAATATCGGGGCCTCAGGGTAGTTGGCTTTCTTACCTGGTGAGTCAGGGTTTAAAAGTGAGTATTTCAGTGAACATGGCGAGGTGGGGGTGGGGAATAGACTCTGCTTCTTGTGTTACCGAACCAGGTTCCTTTGCCTGATGTGCAGGAAGCCACATGCTGAGATGCTGAGGTTTGCAGCAGAGAAAATGTTTACTCATGGGGCAGCCAAGTGAGGAGACTGGAGAACAAATCTCAAATCTGCCTTCCCAGAGGTGAAGCGCTTGGGATATTTATGGAATAAAGGAGAATGGTGGTCTGAGGCATGGGGAAAGGTGATTGGAAGCAGGAAAAAAGTGCTGTAATTGAAGTTCTGCATATGCACAACTGAGCTGCATGCTTCTTCATGGGGTGCATGTTCAGAAAATGGTGGCATTAGTGTGATCTGAGGGTGGAGCTTTTGGTCTTCTGACATGAAAAGGTGATCCATTGGACAATCAGGCAGTCCCAGTTGAATGGGTGGTGGTCTCAGCTGGGTTGAGCTGGTCAAGAACTAGCTCCTGAAAAACAACTTAGGCAAGCATTATTATAGTGACTTATAGTCTAAGGTATTATCTATGAGAAAGCTGTTGGGAGTTTAGATATATTGCTTGGCTAATGACTGTTAGCTATATGGATTTTAAAATCAACTAAAGGCAGGCGATTAAAAGCAAGTGAGTCAGGTTAGGTTTGGTGGACCTAATCAGGTTAGCCCTCGGTATAAACTGGGGAGTGGCAAGGTCACATTGTGGAAGAAAACATGGGATAGGAGATTTTGTTATGGCTATCTCTGGACAATATTATTGCCGTAATTGCCATTTTGCCACACTTCACATCCCTTCTATTCCAAAATACACTAACCCCTTCCTCAGAGACCTCTAATTCACATCCCATAATGACATTGCTCAAAATCCAGTATCTCATCATTGAAATCAGGTCCAGATGAAGATGAGGTTCCTTGGGTATGGTTTCTTGAGAATGATTCCTTTTTAACTGAAGACCTGTGAAAAGACAAGTAATATGCCCTCACATAATTAAACTACAAGATTGGAAAGGCATGCATTAACTGCATTAGACATTCCTGTTCAAAAAAGAGGGAAAAAGGGAGTCACATGGCATTCTATAGCAATTCTGAAACCTGGCTGTGTGCATGATGGCAGTTCCTTGATTAGGGTTCAGTCCTGTTCCCTGGAAGTTGTTCTTAGTGAGCCGTGGCATCTTCTTTTGATCTTTGGCTTCACCTTCTGAATCATTTTTTTTTTCCCCAGAAGAACTGATCTTGTTTACCACTGAGTAAGCTTCTGAGCTTGCTTCCTGCCTGTAGTAGTTTGGGGTCCAAATGCCTCCTTTTATTTTACATTATTACTTTCCCTTTCATTCTAAGCTAATGTAACTCCAGTAAAAACTTTGTGGACTTCCTGTGTGTCAGTTCATAATCTACTCCATCAGATAAAAGTCATACCCACAAATCTGTTTTGAGAGGAACTTTTTGCTACCTTAGGCTTCTGTGAAGCTGCTGTAGAACAATATCCTTAAGATCCTAAGGTAATCTCTTGTTTGAAAGGATCTGTGAGGTACTGGTTCAGATCTTTCTGAGGTCTGAACAGTGGTCCCACTCTAGATTTGGTTTTTGCCTTGAGGCCCTTTCTTTAAGAACATTTTGCTGGCTGAAAAGAGTGTTCTTAGCCCTTTACATTTCATTGAAATTCCACTCAGGAAGTGAATAGCTCATTTTTTATTTCCTCTTGCTGCTCTTTCACTTATAAAGGCAGATAGAAGAAGCTAGCTGTTTCTTCAACATTCTACCTAGAATCTTCTTAATTTATTAAGTATATGTTTTATTTTCCATGTTACCATAGGTGATAGTTTTGCTAAACTTTACTATATAACAAGGATCTCCTTTTATTTAGCTTTCAGTAGCATTTTCATCATTTTCCTTTAAGCCCTCACTGACAGCCTCCTTGAGGCCAGTTAAGTTTCCATTAAATCTCTTCAAGGCCCTTTAAATTTGTGAATACAAACTCCAGATGGGTCCCTGTCTGTTTCTGGCCTTACTAGAACTGTTCCCTTACCCAGTAGTTCTTTTTTTTTTTTTTTTTTTTTTTTTTTTTTTTTTGTGGGCTTTGTGGTATGCGGGCCTCTTACTGTTGTGGCCTCTCCCGTTGCAGAACATAGGCTCCGGACGCGCAGGCTCAGTGGCCATGGCTCACGGGCCCAGCCACTCCGTGGCATGTGGGATCTTCCCGGACCGGGGCACGAACCCGTGTCCCCTGCATCGGCAGGTGGACTCTCAACCACTGCGCCACCAGGGAAGCGCCCCCAGTAGTTCTTAATCAGAATTACCTAGAGGTCTTGTTTACACACAGTTTGCTGGGCCCTGTGCCCAGAGTTTCTGATTCATTAGGTCTGTAGTGGGACCTGAGAATTTGCATTTCTGATAGGTTCCCAAGTGATGCTGATGATGTTAGTTTGGGTACCAAACTGTGAGAGTTACTGATTTAAACCAGGATTTGGCAGTATTTCTCTTAAAGAACAGAGAGTAAACATTTTGGGCTTTTCAGGCAAGATTGTCTCTAATGCAACTACTCAACTCTACCATTGTGGTGCAAAAGCAGCCATAAATGAAGAGACATGTAAAGCTTTATATATGAAACAGGCAGTTTTGTAAAGCTTTCTTTACAAAAACAGGTAACTGTCTGAATTTGACCTGTGAGCTGTAGTTTGCCAATTCCTAATTTATACCATTACTTGACTCCATATTGTCTTCAAGCTACTGCCCCATTTCTACTGCATTTTGGAGCACAGCTCTTTGGAACAGTTGTCTCTATTTGTCTCTTCTTTTTATTCTCTCTTAAAATGTTTATGTCCTGCTGCCTGGCTCTTTGGTGGGGCTAATGGCGGACTCTGGGAGGGCTCATGCCAAGGAGTACTTCCCAGAACTTCTGCTGCCAGTGTCCTTGTCCTCACGGTGAGCCACAGCCACCTGCCACCTCTGCAGGAGACCCTCCAGCACTAGCAGGCCGCACCACAAGACTTGCAGGATCTTAGTTCCCCGACCAGGGATTGAACCTGCGCTCTCTGCAGTGGAAGTGTGGAGTCTTAACCACTGGACTGCCAGATGAGGACACCACGTTAGTTAAATTGGCAAAGAAGGATTCAATCCCAGACAGTTGACTCAGCAAGGTCACCCACCATCCTAGAAGTCTTGCTCCTGGTAGCTGCCAAGCCTACATCTGACTAAATTTAATTCATCTTCTAAAATCTTTTTTAGAAACTCTGAGCCCTGGTCTTGACTATGATGGACAAGTCTTCAAGGAGGATTCCAAACAACTAATATGGCACTCAATCTCAACTTAAATACAGAAATGAGCTGAAAAATGGTTCCAGTAAAGGATTCTTCATGTTGAATAATCAAGCCATTATTATAGCATTATGACAAAATGAAGACTCATCTTGGTCTAATATTTAACTGAAGGTAAAATCAGAATATTTATGATGACTGTAAATTTATTATATCTAATTTTTTAAGTACTAGGTTCCCAGAGTTCCTTCAATAATTTTTCTGGGATAGCCTCATCCATCAGAGGGCAGACAGCAGAAGCAAGAAGAACTACAGTCCTGCAGCCTGTGGAACAAAAACCATATTCACAGAAAAATAGACAAGATGAAAAGGCAGAGGGCTATGTATCAGATGAAGGAACAAGATAAAACCCCAGAAAAACAACTTAATGAAGTGGAGATAGGCAACCTTCCAGAAAAAGAATTCAGAATAATGATAGTGAAGATGATCCAGGACCTCGGAAAAAGAATGGAGGCAAAGATCGAGAAGATGCAAAAAATGTTTAACAAAGACCTAGAAGAATTAAAGAACAAACAAACAGAGATGAACAATACAATAAATGAAACGAAAACTACACTAGAAGGAATCAATAGCAGAGTAACTGAGGCAGAAGAATGGATAAGTCACCTGGAAGACAGAATGGTGGAATTCACTGATGGGAACAGAATAAGGAAACAAGAATGAAAAGAAATGAAGACAGCCTAAGAGACCTCTGGGATAACATTAAACAGCAGCATTCACATTATAGGGGTCCCAGAAGGAGAAGAGAGAGAGAAAGGACCCAAGAAAATATTTGAAGAGATTATAGTGGAAAACTTCCCTAACATGGGAAAGGAAATAGCCATCCATGTCCAGGAAGTGCAGAGAGTCCCATACAGGATAAACCTAAGGAGGAACACGCTGAGACACATAGTAATCAAATTGGCAAAAATTAAAGACAAAGAAAAATTATTGAAAGCAGCAAGGGAAAAACAACAAATAACATACAAGGGAACTCCCATAAGGTTAACAGCTGATTTCTCAGCAGAAACTCTAGAAGCCAGAAGGGACTGGCATGACATAAAGTGATGAAAGGGAAGAACCTACAACCAAGATTACTCTACCTGGCAATGATCTCATTCAGATTCGATGGAGAAATCAAAAGCTTTACAGATAAGGAAAAGCTGAGAGAATTCACCACCATCAAACCAGCTCTACAGCAAATGCTCAAGGAACTTCTGTAAGTGGGAAACACAAGAGAAGAAAAGGACCTACAAAAACAAACTGAAAACACTTAAGAAAATGGTAATAGGAACATACATGTCGATAATTACCTTAAACGTGAATGGATTAAATGCTCCAGCCAAAAGACACAGGCTTGCTGAATGGATACAAAAACAAGACCCATATATATGCTGTCTACAAGAGACCCACTTCAGACCTACGGACACATACAGACTGAAAGTGAGGGGTTGGAAGAATATATTCCATGCAACTGGAAATCAAAAGAAAGCTGGAGTAGCAATACTCATATCAGATAAAATAGACTTTAAAATAAAGAATGTTACAGGAGACAAGGAAGGACACTACATAATGATCAAGGGATCAATCCAAGAAGAAGATATAACAATTATACATGCACCCAACATAGGAGCACCTCAGTACATAAGGCAACTGCTAACTGCTCTAAAAGAGGAAATCGATGGTTAACACAATAATAGTGGGGGACTTTAACACCTCACTTACACCAATGGACATATCATTCAAACAGAAAATTAAGAAGGAAACACAAGCTTTAAATGAAACAATAGGCCAGATAGATTTAATTGATATTTATAGGACCTTCCATTCCAAAACAGCAGATTACACTTTCTTCTCAAGTGTGCATGGAACATTCTCCAGGATAGATCACACCTTGGGTCACAAACCAAGCCTCAGTAAATTTAAGAAAACTGAAATCATATCAAGCATCTTTTCTGACCACAATGCTATGAGATTAGAAATCAGTTACATGGGAAAAAAATGTAAAATACACAAACACCTGGAGGCTAAAAGTACGTTACTAAATAGCCAAGAGATCACTGAAGAACTCGAAGAGGAAATCAAAAAATACCTAGAGACAAATGACAATGAAACCACAATGATCCAAAACCTATGGGATGCAGGAAAAGCAGTTCTAAGAGGGAAGTTTATAGCTATACAAGTCTACTTCAAGAAACAAGAAAAATCTCAAATAAACAATCTAACCTTACACCTAAAGGAACTAGAGAAAGAAGGACAAACAAAACCCAAAGTTAGCAGAAGGAAAGAAATCATAAAGATCAGAGCAGAAATAAATGAAATAGAAACAAAGAAAACAATAGCAAAGATCAATAAAAATAAAAGCTGGTTCTTTGAGAAGATAAACAAAATTGATAAACCGTTAGCCAGACTCATCAAGAAAAAGAGGGAGAGGACTCAAATCAATAAAATTAGAAATGAAAAAGGAGAAGTTACAACAGACACCGCAGAAATACAAAGCATCCTAAGAGACTACTACAAGCAACTCTATGCCAACAAAATGGACAACATGGAAGAAATGGACAAATTCTTAGAAAGGTATAACCTTCCAAGACTGAACCAGGAAGAAATAGAAAATATGAACAGACCAGTCACAAGTAATGAAATTGAAACTGTGATTAAAAATCTTCCAACAAACAAAAGTCCAGGACCAGATGGCTTCACAGGTGAATTCTGTCAAAAACTTAGAGAAGAGCTAACACCCATCCTTCTTAAACTCTTCCAAAAAATTTCAGAGGAAGGAACACTCCCAAACTCATTCTATGAGGCCACCATCACCCTGATACCAAAACCAGGCAAATATACTACAACAAAAGAAAATTACAGACCTATATCACTGATGAATATAGATGCAAAAATCCTCAACAAAATACTAGCAAACATAATCCAGCAACACATCAAAAGGATCATACACCATGAGCAAGTGTGATTTATCCCAGAGATGCAAGGATTCTTCAATATACGCAAATCAATCAATGTGATACACCATATTAACAAATTGAAGAATAAAGACCATATGATCATCTCAATAGATGCAGAAAAAGCTTTTGACAAAATTCAACACCCATTTGTGATAAAAACTCTGCAGAAAGTGGGCATAGAGGGAACCAACTTCAACATAATAAAGGCCATATACGGCAAACCCACAGCAAACATCGTTCTCAATGGTGAAAAACTGAAAGCATTTCCTCTAAGATCAGGAAAAAGACAAGGATGTCCACTCTCACCACTGTTATTCCACATAGTTTTGGAAGTCCTAGCCATGGCAATCATAGAAGAAAAAGAAATAAAAGGAATACAAATTGGAAAAGAAGAAGTAAAACTGTTTGCAGATGACATGATAATGTACATGGAGAATCCTAAAGATGCCACCAGAAAACTACTAGAGCTAATCAATGAATTTGGTAATGTTGTAGGATACAAAATTAATGCACATAAATCTCTTGCATTCCTATACACTAATGATGAAAAATCTGGAAGAGAAATTAAGGAAACTGTCCCATTTACCATTGCAACAAAAAGAATAAAAATACCTAGGAATAAACCTACCTAGGGAGACAAAAGACCTGTATGCAGAAAACTACAAGCCACTGATGAAAGAAATTAAAGATAACATAAACAGATGTAGAGATATACCATTTTCTTGGATTGGAAGAATCAATATTGTGAAAATGACTATACTACCCAAAGCAATCTACAGATTCAGTGCAATCCCTATCAAATTACCATTGGCATTTTCTTACAGAACTAGAACAAAAAATCTTAAAATTTGTATGGAGACACAAAAACCCCAAATAGCCAAAGCAGTCTTGAGGGAAAAAAACGGAGCTGGAGGAATCAGACTCCCTGACATTAGACTATACTACAAAGCTACAGTAATCAAGACAATATGGTACTGGCACAAAAACAGAAATAAAGATCAATGGAACAGGATACAAAGCCCAGAGTTAAACCCACGCACCTATGGTCAACTAATATATGACAAAGGAGACAAGGATATACAATGGAGAAAAGACAATCTCTTCAGTAAGTGGTGCTGGGAAAACTGGACAACTCCATGTAAAAGAATGAAATTAGAACACTCCCTAACACCATCCACAAAAATAAACTCAAAATGGATTAGAGACCTAAATGTAAGCCCGAGCAGTATAAAACTCTTAGAGGAAAACATAGGCAGAACATTCTTTGACATAAATCACAGCAAGATATTTTTTGATCCACCTCCTAGAGTAATGGAAAGAAAAAGAAAAACAGATGAGACCTAATGAAACTTAAAAGCTTTTTCACAGCAAAGGAAACCATGAACAAGACAAAAAGACAACCCTCAGAATGGGAGAAAATATTTGCAAATGAATCTTTGGACAAAGGATTAATCTCCAAAATATATAAACAACTCATGCAGCTCAATATTAAAAAAACAACCCAATCCAAAAATGAGCAGAAGACCTAAATAGACATTTCTCCAAAGAAGACATGTAGATAGTCAAGAAGCACATGAAAATCTGCTCAGCATCACTAATTATTAGAGAAATGCAAATCAAAACTACCATGAGGTATCACCTCACACCAGTTAGAATGGGCATCATCAGAAAATCTACAAACAACAAATGCAGGAGAGGGTGTGGAGAAAAGGGAACCCTCTCGTACTGTTCGTGGGAATGTAAATTGATACAGCCACTCTGGAGAACCATATGGAGGTTCCTTAAAGAAATAAAAATAGAATTACCATATTACCCAGCAATCCCACTACTGGGCATATACCCAGAGAAAACCATAATTCAAAAAGACAGATGCACCCCAATGTTCATTGCAGCACTATTTACAATAGCCATGTCATGGAAGTAACGTTAAATGCCCTTCGACAGACGAATGGATAAAGAAGTTGTGTTACATATATACAATGGAATATTGAAACGAAATTGGGTCATTTGTAGAGACATGGATGGATCTAGAGACTGTCATACAGAGTGAAGTAAGTCAGAAAGAGAAGAACAAGTATCGCGTATTAATGCATCAATGTGGAACCTAGAAAATCGTATAGATGAACCGGTTTGCTGAGCAGAAATTGAGACACAGAAGTAGAGAAAAAACATACGGACAGCAAGGGGAGAAGTGGTAGGGGGTGGGGGTTGTGGTGTGATGAATTGGGAGATTGGGATTGACATGTATTCACTGATGTGTATAAAATGGATGACTAATAAGAAAAAAATAATTTTTCTGATCTTAAAAAAATAGTTATGTGCTTTTTGAATAGGTAACACATTTAAATGTGTTTAAATTCAATTTAAATTCAAAAAGTAGTATCTTTGTACATAAGTCAGTTTGTGTGTATGTGACTATAAATATAGGTTAAATAAATAGAAGAGGAATTGCTGATTTAAAAGTGGTATGTGTTATTTATTTCTATAAATATTGCCAAGTTTACCTCCATAGAAATGCCAATTTATACTTTTCTACACTTTTCAGGTGGTTTGATCTTTGCCAATTTGAGATGTGAAAAATGGAATCTCATTATAATTTTAACTTTAAATTTTCTTTTCCTGGGAGCTGTTCACTCTCATCCTGGCTCATTTTCTGTTGGGTTGTTGACCTTTTACTTTGATTTGTGAGAGTTTTTTTTATACTAGGGAAAATAACTCTGTGTTTGGGAAATGCATTGTAAATATTTTCTCCACGTTGTATTTTTATCTTTTTTGCTTCTCTTTATAGTGTGATTTTGTTTTGCCATGCATATGTTTTTATTTTTCATTTCTTTTCAGTCCTTTTTGTCAGTTATCAGTCTTTTATTTGTTTTTAATCATACTTCATTAGGTCCCTCTCATCCCTGAAATCATGTTTTTGAAACTTTCCCATGTTTTCTTGATTCAGCTGGTATTTATATTGGTGCAAGGTATAAGGTGGAATCCAACCTTCTCCTCCAGATCGTTGTCTGATTGTTCCAACACTATCTGTTGAATAATCAATCTTTTCTCTGCTGTTGTGAAATGGTAGTGTTTTAAACTGTGTATATAGCTGGGTTTATTTCCTGACTTTGTTTCAACAAAGGCTCCTGTGAAACTGTACTGTGAGTTCTAGGTCAGGGAATATTTCTATTAGTTTCTTCATTTTCAGGTCCTATATAGTATTTGGCATGCAGGAGGTATTCAAATGTTTGAAAATAAAATGAACAAGTCAACAGTTTAGAGACATAAGCAGATCTTTGTGTCAATTATGCAATTTAATTCTATTTAATTTCCCTTTTTATTGTTTTTTTAAAAAAATATTTATTTATTTATTTGGCTGAGCCAGGTCTTAGTTGTGGCACACCAGATGTTTGTTGTGGCATGTGGGGTCTTTAGTTGCAGCATGTGGGATCTAGTTCCCTGACCAGAGATCATACTTGGGCCCCCTGCATTGGGAGCGTGGAGTCTTAGCCACTGGACCACCAGGGAAGTCCCGTTTTTCTTATTTTTAAACTTGGATCTGACTTTGGTTTTTCCGTTTCTCTTTTACCTTTTTTTTTTGGCTTTATTGTGAGGTCTTATTTTTTGTATTTGATGAATGGATTTTTGCTAACTTAAGATCTTTTCTTCTTTTCCTAATCTATTTTTGGCCTTTAATTGTTGTTAATAATTTAACAGTGGCTAAATTGTGGTTTTATCTGTATCACATTTGCCTACCAAGAGAAGTTTGTCACTTCATAATGGCAGTCCATAGCCTAGGGTGAATCATTTGAGAACTGGAATACCCAAGGAAAAATTAATTTAAGGACTGATTATTACATCTGTGGATAATTGACCAGAACAGAAACGATAGAATTAAAGGTGAGTCTGGTTTTATAACTTAATATTTTGAAAAACTGAACTTAAGCTTTTGTAATGGATGGATACTACTTTGTATATAAAATATATATAAACAAGAGAATCAAAGTAGTAGCCTGTCTTGTTAAAAAATATTATTCCTGCTTTTACCCCCAACTCTCCTTCCCACAGACTTTTTAAAGGCAAATATTCAGTGATAATTGGAATATATTTATTACCTGGAACATTTTAAATTATTAATAATAAAATAAGTACGCCTTTCATTGTAATAAGTTTCACAGTGTGGCTGATTATGGTGGTCAGTAAATAGAACATTGTATTAGGAACAGTCTTCATGGTAGGAGTTATTTCTCTCCTTTGATACTACTTTCCTTCCTCTACCTCTCACCCTTTGTTTATAGGCAACCATTAGATATATTGGTTTAACAAAGGTTTAACTTGGAAAGATTTGTTCCGAGAGGATTTCAGCACTTGGGGAATGACCAGAGAAGAAAATAGTAAATTATGGTACAAGTTTGTTTGATTTATGATGGTTAATGTGGAAGTGGAAATCCATCCAAACTAGAAAATACTTTAGTGTCTAGAAAATTAAATTTCATTTCCATGTTTATGTATTCCTGATTCTTGTTTATGCATAAGTGGTTTATTTTTTATCTGACGCATTATAATCTTTACAGAATTACTTCATTAGAATGTCTAAAATAGTATTTTTCTAAAATGATAGTATTTTAAAAATCAGTATGAACTTAAATTCATACTGATTTAAATAACTTTAGATTTTTTGAATGTCAATAGCGAAAAATAGTGTTAAGTACTTCAGTAGTAGAATTAGTTAAATATCCTGTGCAATTTTATTTTCTATAGGCAAACTCATCGCTTGTTAATATAAAAAAATTTCTTGGTAGTATAAGCTTGGAGTATGATGGTTTTGAAATGAAATCTTAAGGGTCACTCCTCCCCTCCCCCATGATGCACAGCACTTTCAGAGATCTATTCAAAGACTTTCCCCCATCTTTATTTTCACCTTTTCCTATGTAGTCATCATGAAGCATGATTCTGAGGAGTGGCTCAAAATGTGTTCCTAGGACGAAAAATAGGGAAAGGAGATAAATTTGCTGAAGAATTTACATTTTCTCTGCTTTCTATTTGTATATAATCCATGGTATCAAGTTTCTTAGGAGATCTTTTAAATTATTGCTTGTCATGCATATATTTCTGTGACTGACCCAGGGTAAAATGATGAAGTTTGACTTCATTGTCCTTTAAATGTGTACCTGTTCTCATCCTTTTCTTCTCTAAAACCTCAAAGTTGAGTAAATATTCATCTCAAATCCATTACTTCTTATGTGAAAGAATCATGATGTTGTTTTAAAATACATACATTTGCATATATTTTATACACGGTTTTAAGAGTCAATATTAGAGTAATGTACATGTGTTGAACAGTATCTCTTCAAACAGAAAAAGTCAGGTGCATAAACGTGGTCATCTAAAAATTACATTCATTAATCAAAGGGGAAAAAAAGATTACAGGTCCTTTAGTGATTGGTTTAATAAATTGCTTAATAAATTTTAGTATCTTTCTGGATTTTTAATTTAATTTAATTTTTTTGCACTTAATGGTTTTTAAAAAATTTTTTATTGGGGATATAGTTGATTTACAGTGTTGTGTTAGTTTCAGGTGTACAGCAAGTGAATCTGTTATACATATACATATATCCACTCTTTTTTAGATACTTTTCCCATATAGGCCATTACAGAGTATTGAGTAGAGTTCCCTGTGCTATACATTCGGTCCTTACTAGTTATCTGTTTTATATATAGTAGTGTGTATGTGTCAATCCCAATCTTTCAGTTTATCCCTCCCCCCGCCTTATCCCCTGGTAACCATAGGTTAATTTTCTACATCTGTAACTCTATTTGTGTTTTGTAGATAAGTTCATTTGTAGCCTTTTTCAGATTCCACATGTAAGTACTATCATATGATATTTGTCTTTCTCTGACTTACTTCACTCAGTATGACAATCTCTAGGTCCATCCATATTGCTGCAAATGGCATTATTTTGTTCTTTTTTATGGTTGAGTAATATTCCATTGTATATATGTACCACATCTTCTTTATCCATTCCTCTGTTGATGAACATTTAGGTTGCTTCCATATCTTGGTGGCTATTGTAAATAGTGCTGCAATGAACATTGGGGTGTGTGTATCTTTTTGAATTATGGGTTTCTTTGGGTGTATGCCCAGGAGTGGGATTGCTGGATCACATGGTAGCTCTATTTTTAGTTTTTTAAGGAACCTCCATACTGTTCTTCATAGTGGCTGTACCAGTTTGCATTCCCATCAACAGTGCAAGAGGGTTCCCTTTTCTCCACACCCGCTCCAGCATTTATTGTTTGTAGATATTTTGATCATGGCCATTTTGACCGGTGTGAAGTGATACCTCATTGTAGTTTTGATTTGTATTTCTCTAATAATTAGTGATGTTGAGCATCTTATCGTGTACTTTTTAACCACCTGTATGTTTCTTTGGAGAAACGTCTATTTAGATCTTCTGCCCATTTTTTGATTGGGTTATTTGTTTTTTTGATATTGAGCTGCCTGAGCTGTTTGTATATTTTGGAGATTAATCCTTTGTTGGTTGTTTCATTTGCAAATATTTTCTCCCATTCTGAGGGTTGTCTTTTCACTTTGTTTATGGTTTCTTTTGCTTGCTGTGCAAAAGCTTTTAATTAGGTTCCATTTGTTTATTTTTGTTTTTATTTTCTTTACTCTAGGAGGTGGATTGAAAAAGACCTTGCTGCAGTTTATGTCAGAGAGTATTCTACCTATGTTTTCCTCTAACAGTTTTGTAGTATCTGGTCTTACATTTAAGTCTTTAATCCATTTTGAGTTTATTTTTGTGTGTAGTGTTAGGGTGTGTTCTAATTTTGTTCTTTCACATGTAGCTGTCCAGTTTTCCCAGCACCACTTATTTAAGAGAGTGTCTTTTCTCCACTGTATATTCTTGCCTCATTTGTCTTAGATTAAGTGACCATAAGTGTGTGGGTTTATTTGTGGACTTTCTATCCTGTTCCATTGATCTGTATTTCTGTTTTTGTGCCAGTACCATACTGTCTTGATTACTGTAGCTTTGTAGTATAGTCTGAAGTCTGGGAGCCTGATTCCTCCAGCTCGTTTTTCTTTCTCAAGATTGCTTTGGCTATTCAGGGTGTTTTGTGTTTCCATATAAATTGTACAATTTTTTGTTCTAATTCTGTGAAAAATGCCATTGGTAATTTGATATGGATTGCATTGAGTCTGTAGATTGCTTTGGGTAGTGTAGTCATTTTGACAATATTGATTCTTCCAATCCAAGAACATTGTATATTTGTCCATCTGTTTGCGTCATCTTTTATTTTTTTCATCAGTATCTTACAGTTTTCTGAGTATAGGTCTTTTGCCTCCTTAGGTGGGTTTATTCCTAGTATTTGATTTTTAATGTGTCAAGTACAGTTTTAAATTAACAGGGTCATCCCATTCATTCTAATTTGTGCCATTTTAACTCAAGAGTGTGCATTGTAGAGACTTTTCCATTTCAGTGATTAGAGATTCATTCATTAATTCATTTTTTCATTTAGTCCTTTCCTTATTCAGTCAGAGGGTCACTCAACTCAGTCTGTCACTCATTTGGTTAGTTGGTTACTCTCTTGGCTGATCATGCACTCACTCACACATTCATCCTATCAGTCACTTATTTAGCTGGTCAGTCAGTCATTCAGGTCACTCAGTGGGTCAGTTGGTCACTCAGTGTCAATCAGTCCCTCACCCACCTATGTACTCAATCATATCAATCAGCATTTAATCAATCATCCATTAAATAAATAATACAGTCAATCATTCAGTATATACTTAGTGTCCATTTTAAGCTAGGCACTGCATATAATGCTAAGGATAAGTCAGTGGACATCATTTTTAATGTCCTTACAGTATTCTCTTTGCTAAGTATACCATAGTTAATTGATCAGATCCCTTTAAGGTCATTGAAACTTCTTTTCATTATTATAACCAGTTTTTCATACAATTCTTAGTATGCATATTACTGCTCTTATCCTTTTTAAATGGAAAAAATTTAGATATTGTTTTTTTAATATCTTTGTCAACACTGGGTATTGCAGATCTTTTTAACCTATGCCACTGTGATAGGCAAGAAACAGTATTTCATAATTATTTACTTTTCTCTGATTATTAATCATGTTGACCATGTTTTCAGTTTAGGGAATATTTGTGTTTCTTTTGTGAAATGCCTATTCATGTTCTTTATCCATTTTCTTACTGATTTGTAACGGTTGTATAAATACATTAAACCTTTGTAACACATTTTTCTCTCAATTTTACAAAAACTTTTGATTATGATATTTATAATTTTATGTAGTCCAATTCTGTATCAGTCTTTATTTCCTTTATTTCATTTTTTTTTGCTTAGATGTTGGGTTTGGAAAGGATGTACATATGTGAAAGATTTTTGGGTAAGAAATAAAGTGGTAAGGTAGATAGCTAGTGGGAAGCAGCCGCATAGCACAGGGAGATCAGCTCGGTGCTTTGTGACCACCTGGAGGGGTGGGATAGGGAGGGTGGGAGGGAGGGAGACGCCAGAGGGAAGAGATATGGGAACATATGTATATATATGACTGATTCATTTTGTTGTAAAGCAGAAACTAACACACCATTGTAATACACCATTGCAATTATACTCCAATAAAGATGTTTAAAAAAAAAAGTGGATGGATTTAAAATAAACCAAAGAAATTGCTGGAAATGTCCAACTTAAAATGTGTAAGGGTACAAAGAACAACATGAGGAAGAGTAAACAGCAATGATTTTTTTTGTTTTGTTTTTTGTTTTTTCGCGGTACGCAGGCCTCTCACTGTTGTGGCCTCTCCCGTTGCGGAGCACAGGCTCCAGACGCGCAGGCTCAGTGGCCATGGCTCACGGGCCCAGCTGCTCTGGGGCATGTGGGATCTTCCTGGACCGGGGCATGAACCCGCGTCCCCTGCATCGGCAGGCCGTCTCTCAACCACTGCGCCACCAGGGAAGCCCAGCAATGATTTTTAAAGAGAGTATTTATAAGCACTTGAAAATGTTTTAAATCATTTTGAAGGAGTAGGATCCAAATATAAAGAGAAATATAATATGGAAATGAAATAAAGGCATATACTCATTGCACAGATTGTTTCCTAGTGACAGTTATAATAACTTAGAGGTAATTTTTATATTTTTATATGCCTTTTAGGAGTTTCTTTTCTTAAAATTTTGCAAGCATACATGTATGTGTATATATATATGTTTCATTGGGATCAGTTTTTATAAATGGTCCGTATGTGCTCAAAATTATATATTTTAGGTGGAAAGCTGTAATATATTTGTCATTTTGTAGTGGATTGTTTGTCTTTTTTCAGTTTGTGGAGCTCTTTGTGTATTAGAGATATTGTTTGAGAAATGAATTGCAAATATTTCCCTAAGTCTGTTTGTCTCTTGGTTTTGTTCATGGTCCCTTTTCTGTAGAGAAATTGAAAATTTAATATAATAGATCTTTTTCTTTATTGTAGAGGTAGAAAACTTGAATAACTTCAGTGTCATTAATGAGTATAAAGAGGCTTGTTATGGAAGATAGTAGGGAGAAGTGGAGACCATGGGGAACTGGAGAGTGCCTGTCTGGCCTAATGCATTGAAATTCAAGTGGGAATTAAAAAAACACTTTATTAGTCTAGGAAACTGTGGACTTAGGTAGCCAATTTGTGTGACTTTTGTTATATGGATGTTGCGTTTCCCATTTTGTGTAAGAAAGTTTTTCCATCCCAGGTAAAGTCCTCTCAAAGATTCTTCTAGTATTTTCATTGTTTTATTTTTTACATTAAACACTTAATTCTTATATAATTTATTTTTATATAAAGTATATAGTAATAGCATGTTTTCTCCAGTTACACTATCAGTTATGCCAGTGCCTTTTGTAAAAAAAAAAAAAATCCTTTTCTACTGTATAGAAATGTCATCATTATCATATTAAGTTCCTATATATACTTGGATTTATTTCTGGTTGCTCTTTTGGTCCACTGATCTGTCTAGTGCATACCAATACTATTTTGGCTAGGGTTGTTTTATAGTAAGTTTTAATATCTGATAGGGTAAATATTTTCCTGTAATTTTCCTGACAAATGTATTAAGAGTTTTGATAGATTAATTATAAACACACAAATATGCCAAAAGACAAGAAAAAGACTGAAACCGTTCATAAATCTACATGGACAACAAATATAATCATCCTTTCCAGTAATAAGGAGAATTCAATTAAAATAGAACTAACTTCCTCCCTCCCTCCCTTCCTTTTTTTCCTTTGCAGTACAATATTTCTAATAGCTTGAATTACAAGCCATACAAAAAAAATCCCATTCACAATAGTAAGAACTTTTAAATGCCTGTGAAATACATTCAAACAATTTAACAGGGTCTATATTAAAAAAAATTTTTCTCTTGAATTTAATCGTGTTTATAGGACATAGACAAAAATTTTTTTTTAAATTGTAGTATAGTTGATAATACAGTGTTGTCTTAATGTCTGCTGTACAGCAGAGTGACTCAGTTATACATATATATGCATACTTTTCTTAAATATTCTTTTCCATTATGGTTTATCACAGGATATTCAATATAGTTCCCTGTGCTATACATTAGGACCTTGTTGTTTATCCATTCTAAATCTAATAGTTTGCATCTACCAACCCCAACCCCATTCCAGTCCATCCCTCTCCCCCTGCACCTTGGCAACCACAAGTCTGTTCTCTATGTCTGTGAGTCTGTTTCTGTTTTGCAGATAGGTTCATTTGTGCCATATTTTAGATTCCACTTACAAGTGATATCATATGATATTTGTCTTTCTCTTTTTTATTTACTTCACTTAGTATGATAATTTCTAGTTGCATCCATGTTGCTGCAAATGGCATTATTTTGTTCTTTTTTATGGCCAAGTAGTATTCCGTTGTATATATGTACCTCATCTTCTTTATTCATTCATCTGTCGATGGACATGTAGGTTGTTTTTATGCTTTGGCTATTGTGAAACATGCTACTATGAACATACGGGTGCATGCATATTTTTGAAGTACAGTTTTGTCTGTGTATATTCCCAGGAATGGGATTGCTGGATCATATGGTAATTCTATTTTTAGTTTTCTTCAGAACCTCCATACTGTTTTCCATAGTGGCTGTACCAACTTACATTCCTACCAACAGTGTAGGAAGGTTCCCTTTTCTCCATATCCTGTCCAGCAGTTGTTATTTGTAGACTTTTTAATGATGGCCATTCTGACTGGTGTGAGTGGTACCTCACTGTAGTTTTTTTTTTGCGGTAAGCGGGCCTCTCACTGTTGCGGCCTCTCTCGTTGTGGAGCACAGGCTCCGGAGCGCAGGCTCAGCAACCATGGCTCACGGGCCCACCCGCTCCGCGGCATGTGGGATCTTCCTGGACCGGGGCACGAACCCATGTCCCCTGCATTGGCAGGCGGACTCTCAACCACTGCGCCACCAGGGAAGCCCAAAGACATGCCTATTTTAATGAAACCAACAACCTTAAGCTAGCTTTCATTAACTAAAATTTAATGCTAGATCATGGGAACTTTAAAAAAAAAATTATTTATTTTATTTATTTATTTTCGGCTGTGTTGGCTCTTCGTTGCTCCATGCGGGCTTTCTCTCGTTGCAGTGAGCGAGGGCTACTCTTTGTTGAGGCGCGCAGGCTTCTCATTGCAGTGGCTTCTCTTGTTGCAGAGCACAGGTTCTAGGTGCACGGGCTTCAGTAATTCTGGCACATGGGTTCAGTAGTTGTGGCTCACAGGCTCTAGAGTGCAGGGTCAGTTGTTGTGGTGCGTGGGTTTAGTTGCTCCGTGACATGTGGGATCTTCCCAGACCAGGGCTTAAACCCGTGTCCCCTGCATTGGCAGGTGGGCTGCACCACCAGGGAAGCCTGATCATGTGAATTTGAAAAGGTTTTGGGTTAGTTTCTGTAATATTTCTTTAATTCTTATAAGTGCTTGTGTTTTGGGTTTTTTTTTTAGCATCTTTATTGGAGTATAATTGCTTTACAATGGTGTGTTAGTTTCTGCTTTATAACCAAGTGAACCAGCTATACATATACATATATCCCCATATTTCCTTCCTTTTGTGTAAGCCAATTAAATAGAACTCTTTTACAAGTAAATTTTAGCAATACCTTCTGAAGGTAGAAAAGAAAAAATACAACATGTTCTACAGCATGTGTATATATACACGTGTTGTAAAGATATATATTTGCAACATGTGTATACCCACATGAACATGCAGGCAGATGCAAATAGGGACCATGTAATTTCATTAAAAATTTTTCGTGTGCTGATACAATTTGTATTTGTGTGCTGTAAGGATCTTTTTAGAGCTGTTTTTGGAGTCAGTTTGTCTTTTAGAAGCTTCTGCTTACCAATCAAAAAATGCATTACATTGTCTCCCAAGAGGTTTGGAATCCTCTCTTTTAAGGGTGCCTCTAAAGGTGGACTTATTTAAAACAAGTGTTTCCCCTTTTGAACAGGTTGGGTGACTTACCAAAAGACTTTAACAAAGAGAAACAGAAAGCAAGTCTTCTTCTAGGAGTTTTGGAGTATATTTGCCTATTACCAAAAATCTGGTGCAATTACTGTTTGAAATTTTTCTTCCAGTTGTTTATTTGCTCAAGTTAACTTAGAAACAGTAGTTAGGAGTCTAGCATTTGCATCTTCAGAGGGTCCAATTTTAAAGGGGTAGGTTTTTGAAGAGGAAGAAAAAGATGGCATGGGGGTGGGGCTGAGCACAAGATGGCTGCTGGGGTGGACTCTGAGACAAATGGGTGGTCAGGGAAGACACACAAGGTGGCTCCTGACACAAAGAAGTTGGGGGAGGGGAACACAAGGAGCATGAGGCTTCAGAAGCCATTTTGTTCTTTTTAATTTTTTTTTGTTTCATCTAATTTAGAAATGCTGTCTTGCAAAGTGGAAATTTTAGAGTTTTGTGCACATTTGGATATATTCTGTTTAATTTTAGAAAGGCGGTGTTCCAATTTAATCTGAAGAAAAACAAGTTTGGGGAGATTGAATGTTCCCTATGCTGGCCGTTGTAATTCCAATTACTTGTAGTTTGTTCAGGTTACATAGTTAAAAATGTGCATGTCGGGGGTCCATAGTTTTTAAATATGAAACTGGCTGGAGTCCTCAGATGGCTCTGCTCAAAGCATTTACTTAACCAGAATCCCATTTCTCTAATATGACCTGAGAACCCAAGAAGTTTGATAGAGTCCTAGCCAAGACTCCAAAAGGAATAAAATAAATTCTTTTTTTTTCATTTACTTTCTTTTTTTTTTTTTAACATCTTTATTGGGGTATAATTGCTTTACAATGGTGTGTTAGTTTCTGCTTTATAACAGACTGAATCAGTTATACATATACATATGTTCCCATATCTCTTCCCTCTTTGACTCCCTCCCTCCCACCCTCCCTATCCCACCCCTCCAGGCAGCCACAAAGAACCGATCTGGTATCCCTGTGCCTTGCTGCTGTTTCCCACTGGCTTTTTTTTTCTTAAATTCCATATATATGTGTTAGCATACGGTATTTGTCCTTCTCTTTCTGACTTACTTCACTCTGTATGACAGACTCTAGATCTATCCACCTCATTACAAATAGCTCAATTTCGTTTCTTTTTATGGCTGAGTAATATTCCATTGTATATATGTGCCACATCTTCTTTATCCATTCATCCGACGACGGGCACTTAGGTTGTTTCCATCTCCGGGCTATTGTAAATAGAGCTGCAATGAACATTTTGGTACATGACTCTTTCTGAATTCTGGTTTCCTCAGGGTATATACCTAGTAGTGGGATTGCTGGGTCATATGGTAGTTCTATTTGTAGTTTTTTAAGGAACCTCCATACTGTTCTCCATAGTGGCTGAACCAATTCACATTCCCACCAGCAGTGCAAGAGTGTTCCCTTTTCTCCACACCCTCTCCAGCATTTATTGTTTCTAGATTTTTTGATGATGGCCATTCTGACTGGTGTGAGATGATATCTCATTGTAGTTTTGATTTGCATTTCTCTAATGATTAATGATGTTGAGCATTCTTTCATGTGTTTGTTGGCAGTCTGTATATCTTCTTTGGAGAAATGTCTATTTAGGTCTTCTGCCCATTTTTGGATTGGGTTGTTTATTTTTTTGTTATTGAGCTGCATGAGCTGCCTGTAAATTTTAGAGATTAATCCTTTGTCAGTTGATTCATTTGCAAATATTTTCTCCCATTCTGAGGGTTGTCTTTTGGTCTTGTTTATGGTTTCCTTTGCTGTGCAAAAGCTTTGAAGTTTCATTAGGTCCCATTTGTTTATTTTTGTTTTTATCTCCATTACTCTAGGAGATGGGTCAAGAAGGATCTTGCTGTGATTTATGTCATAGAGTGTTCTGCCTATGTAGTGTTCTGCCTATGTTTTCCTCTAAGAGTTTGATAGTTTCTGGCCTTACATTTAGGTCTTTAATCCATTTTGAGCTTATTTTTGTGTATGGTGTTGGGGAGTGCTCTAATCTCATACTTTTACATGTAGCTGTCCAGTTTCCCCAGCACCACTTATAGAAGAGGCTGTCCTTTCTCCACTGTATATTCCTGCCACCTTTATCAAAGATAAGATGTCCATATCTGGGCTTTCTATCCTATTCCATTGATCTATCTTTCTGTTTTTGTGCCAGTACCATACTGTATTGATTACTGTAGCTCTTGATTACTGTAGCTTTGTAGTATAGTCTGAAGTCAGGCAGCCTGATTCCTCCAGCTCCATTTTTTGTTCTCAAGATTGCTTTGGCTATTCGGGGTCTTTTGTGTTTCCATACAAATTGTGAAATTTTTTGTTCTAGTTCTGTGAAAAATGCCAGTGGTAGTTTGATAGGGATTGCATTGAATCTATAGATTGCTTTGGGAAGTAGAGTCATTTTCACAATGTTGATTCTTCCAATCCAAGAACATGGTATATCTCTCCATCTGTTTGTATCATCTTTAATTTCTTTCATCAGTGTCTTATAATTTTCTGCATACAGGTCTTTTGTCTCCTTAGGTAGGTTTATTCCTAGATATTTTATTCTTTTTGTTGCAATGGTAAATGGGAGTGTTTTCTTGATTTCACTTTCAGATTTTTCATCGTGGGATCTTCCCAGACCGGGGCACGAACCCGTGTCCCCTGCATCGGCAGGCTGACTCTCAAGCACTGCGCCACCAGGGAAGCCCCCCACCTCTTTTTTTATTACTGAATTAGAGGAGTTTCTGTTGTCATGAAGATATTCTCCATTTTTCTCTGGAATCTTTATTCCAGAAAAATGTCTGTTCCTTGTTTATTCCTTGTATATATATTCATTATTTTTTAGATTCTATATGTAAGTGATATCATACAGTATTTGTCTTTCTCTTATTTCATGAAGCACAACTTTCTCTAGGTCCATCCACATTGCTGTAAATGGCAGAATTTCACGTTTTTTTTTCTTGCTGAGTAACATTCCATTGTGTATATATACCACATCTTTTTTATCCATTCATCTGTTGCTGGGCATTTGGGTTGCTTCCATATCTTGGCTGTTGTAAATATTGCTGCTGTGAATGTAGGGGTGCATGTAGCTTTTCGAATTAATCTTTGTTTTTTCTGAGTATATATGCAGGAGTGGAATTGCTGGATCAGGTGGTCATTCTATTTTTAGTTTTTTGAGGAAACTCCACATTGTTTTCCATAGAGGCTGCACCAATTTACATTCCCACCAACATTGTAGGAGGGTTTTCTTTTCTCCACATCCTCTCCAACATTTATTATTGGTAGCTTTTTTTTTTTTTTTTTTTTTTTAATACGTGGGCCTCTCACTGTCGTGGCCTCTCCCCTTGCCGGACGCGCAAGCTCAGCGGCCATGGCTCCGCGGCATGTGGGATCCTCCCGGACCGGGGCACGAACCCATATCCCCTGCATCGGCAGGTGGACTCCCAACCACTGCGCCACCAGGGAGGCCCATTGGTAGCTTTTTGATGATAGCCATTCTGACCCCCCTGGACCGGGGCACGAACCCATGTCCCCTGCATCGGCAGGTGGACTCCCAACCACTGCGCCACCAGGGAGGCCCATTGGTAGCTTTTTGATGATAGCCATTCTGACAGGTGTGAGGTGATATCTCATTGTTTTGATTTGCATTTCTCTAATAATTAGCAGTGTTGAGTACCTTTTCATGTGCCTGTTAGCCATCTCTATGTCTTCTTTAGGAAAATGTTTATTCAGGTTTTCTGGCCTTTTTTTTTTTCTAACAATGTTTTAGTAGTTTTTATTGCAGAGTTCTTGCAGATTTTTCCATAGATTTGTTCCTAGATATTTGACTTTTTGTTTAGTGTTGTTTACTGTTATATTGGTTTAGAATGTTCATTTTTTAATTGTTTCTGGTATATGGTATTACAATAGATTTTTATATATTGATTTTGTATCTTGTGACCTTACTAAATTCACTTAGTAATTTGTATTTATTTTTTTTAAGGAAACTTTATTTTTGTTTATTTATTTATTTATTGGCTGCATTGGGTCTTCATTGCTGCCTGGGCTTTCTTTAGTTGCAGCGAGCGGGGGCTACTCTTCAGTTGCAGTGTGCGGGGCTTCTCCTTGTGGTGACTTCTCTTGCTGCAGAGCACAGGCTATAGGTGTGTGGGCTCAGTAGTGGCCCTAGAGTGCAGGCTCAGTAGTTGTGGCCCACAGGCTTAGTTGCTCCGCGGCATGTGGGATCTTCCTGGACCAGGGCTCAAACCTGTGTCCCCTGCCTTGTCAGGTGGATTCTTAACCACTGCACCACCAGGGAAGCCCACTTGGTAATTTTTAGATTCTTTTAAGTTTTCTATGTACATAGTCATATCGTGTGTGAATAATGATAGTTTTACTTCTTCCTTTCTAATCATTATACTTTTAATTTCTTTTTCTTGCGATATTGCACTGGCCACAATCTCCACTACAATGTTGAATAGAAGTCCTGATTTTGGACATGCATATTAAGTTTTTGAACTCAAGAAGAACAAGGTCAATATTTTGCCATTAAGTAATTAATTTTAGGTCTTTTGTAGTTACTGTCAATCAGAATGAAGAAGTTTGCTTTTATTTCTAGTTTGCTGAGTTTTTTTTTATCATGAACTCTTGTATAATTTTAATAGAGGCAATTTTGGCATTTTTTGAAATGACTGTATGTTACTTTTCTCATTTATTCTAATAATGTGGTAAATTATATTGATGGAATTTTGATTGTTCAGTTAACCTTGCATTTCTGTTGTAAATAACTTAGTCGAGGTTTTTTCTGTTTTTTGTTTTTTTTCCTGCACCACATGGCTTGCAGGATCTTAGTTCCCTGACCAGGGATTGAACCTGGGTCCTGGCAGTGAGAGTGAGTGCCAAGCCCTAACCACTGGACCACCAGGGAATTCCCAGACTGAGTAAAGATTTATTATTCTTTTAAAAATTACTGGATTCAGGGGCTTCCCTGGTGGCGCAGTGGTTGGGAGTCCGCCTGCCGATGCAGGGGACACGGGTTCATGCCCCGGTCCGGGAAGATCCCACATGCCGCGGAGCGGCTGGGCCCGTGAGCCATGGCCGCTGGGCCTGTGCGTCCGGAGCCTGTGCTCCTCAGCGGGAGAGGCCACAGCAGTGAGAGGCCCGCGTAACGCAAAAAAAAAAAAAAAAAAAAAAAAAATTACTGGATTCAATTTGCCAGTGTTTTTTTGTTGTTGGTTTTTGTTTTGGTTTGTTTTTTTTTTAGTATTTTTACTTATATGCTTTATGAGAGTTATTTAGCCACAATTTTCTTTTCTTGTCATATCCTTATTACATTTTGGTGTCATGTCTGTGCTCTCTTAAAATGTGTAGAGAAATGTTTTTTAATTTTTGTTTACTGAGTTTGTGTAAGCTCATTGTTTATTTGTTCATCAGATGTTTGGAAAAACTCACCGAGAATGTCACTGGGCATTCATTGAGTATTCTTTGTAGAAAAATTTTAAATTATACATTCAAGTCATATTAAAAATTTAGAATTTTATATTTTTTCCTGTGTCAGTTTTAATAAGTTGTGTTTCTAAAGAAACTTGCCCAGTTTCTTGGAAGTTTTCAGACTTATTGCAGAATGTTGTTATACTCTTAAACATTTTTAATATTTAAGTTTTGGTAATGATGTCAACTCTTCAATTCCTGATTTGGGTAATTTATGTTTTCTCTCTCTTTTTTCTTTATCAGTCTTTCTAGTATTTAAAAGCAGTTTATTAATGCTTCTAAAAAGCCAGCTTTTAAAGTTTGCTTTGGTCTATTTTCCTTTTCACTGATATCTGCTTATATATTTTTCCTTCTGTGGTCCTTAGCTGATTTGTTCTTTTCCTGGCTTGTTGAAACAAAAGCTCATTAAATAATTTTGTTCAATCTTTCTTTTTAATTGCATTTCACTCATTTTTTGGTTATCATTGAATTTAAAGTATTTTCTAACTTTTTCTTTGTCCCATGGATTATTTAAAATTATGTTGCTTAATTTCTGAATATATGGGGATTTTCTAATTATTTTTCTGTTATTGATTTTTAGTTTAATCCCATTGTGATCAGAGAACATTATGGAAAATAAGTACATGTTGTGATACGTTTATCAGTGGCTATATTTTTTATAAGAAATTTTTAATTTACGTGCCATTGGTAAGTTTACATCAGTTCAAATGCAGATCTTTATATTTTTCAGTGTTGTTTGGTCTTGTTGAAGTATTAAAAATAGCACGAATTTACAGAATACTGAGTATTATTGACTTTTTAAAAATAATTTAATATACTTTGTAACTGGAAAAATTTTCATCAAACTGTTAAGAGTGTTGATACACACTTTGCTGCACAGCAGAAATTAACACAACATTGTGAATCAACTGTGCTTCAATAAAATTTTTAAAAAAGAGTGTTGATTCAGAGAATGAAAAGAATAGGTAGTGATAAAGCTGACTTTCACATTTTTCCGTGGTCCTTTTCAGTGTTGTTATTTCTTCAATATTTTAAAGAATTACATAAGTTAATCATGGTCTCTAACATTTAATCAACATTATGGGTCTTAAATAGATAAAATAGTTGCTTGCTCCATTGTTTATATTTTGAATGGAAGTCATATAGAGTATGATTCCTTTAGCATTTGTTGATAATTGCTTTGTGGCCTAACATGTGGTCTACTTTCATAAATATTTCAGCCACATTTGAAAAGGATGTATGTTCATCAGTTGTTAGGTGTTTCCTTTTGATTGCTTGTATTTCTCAGTGAAATGTAGGAAGTGGAAATTAAGAATGGGGGTTGCAGTTTTGGTGATTGAGGAGACAGGAAAAGGTATGAGTTGTCTAGAATGAAAGTAAATGAACTAAGGAAATATAAAATGATAGGTGAGCAGCACTAAAGACCCATTTGAGGTTATCATTTATGAATTTAAAGAGCTATCAATCTGAATTCATGTATGTTTCCATCAACCATAATTATATGTGTAGGTGGAAAATCTGAATAGTCAGAATTAGATTGAACTCTTTTAGAGTTTCCCCATTGTCTTTGGTGTTCTAACCCTTTGCTTTGATCTGTGCAAGTATAAGTCTTTTTAAAATTAATCTTTATCTCAGAAGATTCTTTTAATATGAGCCGAGGTATCTTTAACACCAATTAAGTTTCTTCTTTTATTAAAAAATTTTTTTCTTCACTGTGTTCTTTTTCTTTCTCTATCTAGAGCTCTTAGAGTTGTACTTTCTGTGTTGATCCTCTACATTTCTTAGTTTTTTGCCTCTCTTTCTCTCTATCTCTGATACAGGAAACTGGGAGTTTGTCTTGACTTTGTCTTCCAGATTATTACTTGTTCTCTTTAGTTGTATTCAACCCTTTCATTGAAATGTAATTGTTTAAAAAAATGTAAACTGTTTTTTATTTTCTGCTCCTTTTTGATGATCATCTAATGATACTTCGTATTTTCAAAATCTTCTGCAATCTCTCTGAGGGTAACAAGTAGAATATTTTTTAAAAACTCTTCCTGTATTATCTCTGTTTCTTTTGGGGTCAGTTCTGCTCTTCATTTAAAAATTTATTTATATTATTTTTATTTTTGGCTGTGTTGGGTCTTCATTGCTGTGTGCGGGCTTTCTCTAGTTGCGGCGACTGGGGGCTACTCTTTGTTGTGGTGCACGGGCTTCTTATTGCGGTGGCTTCTCTTGTTGCAGGGCACAGGCTCTAGGCACACGGGCTTCAGTAGTTGTGGCACATGAGCTCAGTAGTTGTGACTCACAGGCTCTAGAGCACAGGCTCAGTAGTTCTGGCGCACGGGCTTACTTGCTCAGCGGCATGTGGGATCTTCCTAGACCAGGGATCGAACCCATGTCCCCTGCATAGGCAGGCGGATTCTTGACCACTGTGCCTCCAGGGAAGCCCTGCTCTTCATTTTGATTTGACTTTTTTATGCTTCCTTCCTCTACCCCAGCTCCCAGTAGATGATGATCTTTGATTATCTTTGGATATTTGTGTTTTTTTATGTGTGCAAAAAACTTTTTTTATGCTTGTTGATGCTTTCTTCTGTGTACTTTAAATAGAGTGTATTTCCTCTGCTCTCTGTCACCTGTTCCTATCTATTTTTAATCTTTCAGGAATTCTTCTACATTTCTGATTTGCTGCTGGCACCTTTTCTTCTTTTTCCAAGCTATCATGAATTTATTTGTATAAAGATTTTGTTTAATTCCGTTTCATCCTTTTTAGCTATTGATGTCGTCTGTTTTACTTTGACATGTATTATAAGCTACATCATACCTTATTATCATTAATGCTTTAAACAATTGTCAGTTGTCCTTTAAAAATTTTAAGAAATGAAAGGAAATAGTCTGATTATCCACATATGTATTATTTTGGGGTTCTTCATTCATTTTTGCAAATATGAATTTGTATCTGGTATCATCTCCCTTTAATCCAGAGAATTTCCTTGAGCATTTCTTGTAGTTTGGGTTTGTTGGTGCTGTGTTCACGCAGCATTCATTTATCCAAAAATAATCTTTGTTTTGCCATAAATTTTGAAGGTTATTTTTTGTGGGTCATAGAATTTTAGGCTAACAGCTTTCTTTCCTCCCTACCAGCACTTTGCCTTCTGACCTCCAGTCTTTCTGAAGAGATGTCAGTTGTATTTCTTATCTTGGTGTTACTGTATGTTTGTGGCTGCTTTAACTTGTACTCTTTGTCTTTGATTTTTAGAAGTTTGATTATGATGTAACTAGGTATGGATTTATACTGATTGGGGTTAGGTAACTTTTTTGGATTAGTGCACTGTTGTTTTTTAAAGAACTTAGAAAAAAACTGGCTAATATTTTTCAAATATTTCTTCTGTCTGTATATATTTTCTCTACATCACATTTTTCTTTTGATGTTAGGTAAGTTTCAACTAATGGTTGTCTATTGTGGGTGATATATTGTATAAGCTCTGGATAGTGTAGATTTTAATTTTTCTCTAAAGTATTGAGTTTTCTTCTATTAGGCAGTTCAGTTAAATCTACCGGCAGATTGTTTGATCCTATGGAAACTTGGTTGTAGGCTCTGTTAGGACAGGTCTCTTTCAGTTTTGCCTTTAATTCTGATGTGGTTCTTATTCCTCAAGTATGGCTTTTCTGGAAGTTTAAACGGAAAGCCTGAGGTATTTACCTTTTAACTCCATATTCTGCCTCTCCAAGGACTAAGCAGCTGTTGAAATCTCTTCACGACTCTTTCAGGTTTCCAGTTACTGCCTCTCCCTGGGCTTCTTGGATTTTCATCTCATACACAGAGGGGAGTTCAGGAGTCAGCCCCCCATGTCTCCCTTTTTTCCCCCCTGGGATTTCTGCTTTCAACTTCTACCTCTTTTAGTAGCTCCAGAGTTCATTCCCTGATACTTCTACCCAATAAGACTACAGCTTTGTACAAGAGCCCTATCCTCTTCTCCAGTGCCTACATAGGCATTATACACTGTATAGTTCCCTCAGGATAAAGATGGATAAATGTGGACCTCATTCAGTGTGATTTCATTCTTTCAAGGATCAGATCCCATCAAGTTTCTCTCTGCTTTTGTTTGCTTGCCAATGCCTTCAAACAGTGTTTTTAAAGATAGTTTTCCAGAGCTTGTAATTCTTCTCAGCAGGAGCATTAGCCCAGGATAAATTACTCTGTCATTACAGGAAGTCTGTATTTTTTAAATGATTTAAAATTATCATTATTATTATTTACCATTTCACTGGTGTTTGGAGCTGAAGGGGAATGCTCATGATTGTTTCAAATTTCTCTTTAAGGGAACCAATACAGTCTTGGTCTTGAGACCTTATCCTTGAGTTTTCCACACACCAAACTCCTGTAATTGTACTGTATGAAATTAATGCATGATTATGAGCATGGTATTCATTCATTAAATATTTAGTAAGATCTATGTTTCAAGGCTTTTCTAGCTGCTGAGAACCGATTGTTGAACAAGGCAGATGAGACCTTTTTAAATATTACAAGCTATCGAAGCCTATAATTCAGTGGTGAAAGGAGCACGTAAGAAGAGATACATGGTGAATTGAAGAGGTAGGCAGCAGACAGGTAATGTAGGACTCGTAGAGTTTTATTCTAAGTGTAATGGAAAGCCATGAGTGCATTTACAGGACCCCCTCCCATCCCCTACCTGTAGCTTTAGACACAGGTCTAGTACAGCACAGGCAAAAATACCTGTGCTCCTTTCTTCTTGGAAGGGGCTTAATACATACTTTTGAAGATGTTGCCTTAGGGTCTGGCTTCTAATAAGCCTGCATCTAGGGCTGGAATGCAGTATTCCCCTTTGGGACATGTTGAGTCTTAGCACACCCTCAAGTACTGGGAACCATTAGGAACAAAGAAGGTGACTTGGACAGCCACAAAGGTTTGAGAGACGAGCTTGGACTGGGCTGATTGATGAGGTTCATCCCCTACACTAGATCTGTCTGTCAAGACTGGGCGAGGTGGCTGTTTTATCCAGTGCACAGAAACCAACACAGAGAATCAAGGAAAATGAAAAAAACAGAGGAATATGTTCCAAACAAAAGAACAAGATAAATCTCCACAAACAAATCTTAATGAAACAGAGGTAAGTGATTTACCTGATAGAGAGTTCAAAATAAGTCATAAAGATGCTCACTGAGGTTGGGAGAGCAGTGCATGAATGAAGTGAAAATTGCAACAAAGAGATCAAAAATATTAAAAAGTACCAACAGAAATGACTGAGCTGAAGAATGCGATGACTGGACTGAAAAATTCAATAGAGGGATTCAACAGCAGACTAGATCACGCAGAAGAAAGGATTAGTGAACTAGAAGACAGGGCAGTGGAATTCATCCAATCAGAGGATCAGTTTTTTTAAAAAAGTGAGTATAGCTTGCAGGCCTTATCAAGAAGACTACTATATGCATTATAGGGTTTCCAGAAGGAGAAGAGAGAGAGAGAAAGGGTCAGAAAGCTTATTTGAAGAAATAATGGCTGAAAACTTTTCTAACTTGAGGAAAGAAACAGACATCCAGATCTAGGAAGCCTGAGAATATCAAATATGATGAATTTAAAGAAGCGCATACCGAGGCACATTATAATTAAATTGTTAAAAGTTAAACACAGGCAGAGAATCTTAAAAGCAGCAAGAGAAAGCAGTTACCTAAAAGGGAATCTGTATAAGGTTATCAGCAGATTTTTTAGCAGAAACTTTGCAGGCCAGAAGAGAGTGGGCTGATACATACCAAGTTCTGAAAGAAAAAATAAAGCCAACCAAGAATACTCTACCCAGGAAAGCTGTCCTTCAGAACTGAAGGAGAGATAAAGAGTTTTTCATACAAACAAAAACTAAAGGAATTCATTACCACTAGACCAGCCTTACAAGAAATATTAAAAGGAGTTATTTGAGCTGAAACGTAAGGATGCTAGTTAGTCACAGTAAAACATATGAAAGTATAAAACTCACTGGTTGAGATAAATACCTAGTCAAATTCAGAATACTGTAGTGTTGCAAAGTTGGTGGGTAAATCACTTATAACTCTAGTATGAAGATTGAAAGAAAAGTATTAAAATAACTAACTAATATGTTAATGGATACACAATGTAAAAAGATGTAAATTGTGACATTAAAAATGTAAAATGTGAGGGGGGAAAGTAAAAATGTAGAGCCTTTGTGTGCATTAGAAATTAAGCTGTTATCAGCATAAAAGAGACTGTTACAAAAATAAGATATTTAATTTAAGCCTCATGGTAACCACATGAAAAAACCTATAGAATATAAACAAAAGAGAAAGAGAAAGGGATCAAAGCATTTCACTACAGAAAATCATTAAATGTCAAAGTAAAAGAGCATGAAAGGAACAAAGGAATTAGAAAATTACCAGAAAACAATTAACAGAAGGGCAATAGTACATTCATACTTTTCAATAAATACTTTAAATGTAAATGGACTAAATTCTATAGTCAAACGATATAGAGTGGGGCTTCCCTGATGGCGCAGTGGTTGAGAATCCTCCTGCCAATGCAGGGGACGTGGGTTCGTGCCCCGGTCTGGGAAGATCCCACATGCCGCGGAGCGGCTGGGCCCATGAGCCATGGCCACTGAGCCTGCGTGTCCGGAGCCTGTACTCCACAACGGGAGAGGCCACAACAGTGAGAGGCCTTCGGACCCCCCCAAAAAAAAAAAAAAAAAAAAGATATAGAGTGGCTGCAGCAAGAGAGTGGCAACCGAGGAGCACATCACTTCACCATTGAACTGATGAAGGAGAACTTCCAGCAGTTCCAAGCTGAGCATGACAGACAGGCTAAGGAACTGTTCCTATTGAGGAAGACCTTGGAGGAAATGGAGCTGAGAATCGAAACACAGAAACAGACCCTCAGTGCCTGAGATGAGTCTATTAAAAAGCTTCTTGAGATGTTGCAAAGTAAAGGTTTGCTGTCCAAAAGTCTTGAGGATGACAGTGCATGGACACATAGGATGGCAGGGGCTGAGTCTCAAGTCAGCCACTTGGAAGTGATTTTAGACCAGAAAGAGAAGGAAAACATACCTCTTAGAGAGATGAAGAAGCCAAAGATCAGAGAGAGGAAGTAAGCTGCTCAAGGTCATGAAGTAGGAGCTGGTAGAAGAGCTGATTGACTCTAGGGTGCAAGAGCCTACAGTATGCACGGGTGTGCCCAGTGTTTTCTGTTTCCCCCTTTGCCCTGACATTGCTTTAACTCAGTTGTTCTTGCCCCTGGAGCTTATGAGAACAATCCAAGAAGCTTAAAAATGCATGCAAGTTCCACCCCCAGATCTGATTAATTCAATTAGAATCACTAGAAAGGAGGCCCAGGTGATTCTACTGTGCAGAGAAGGTTGGCCGAGAATTCCTCTCCTCTCTGCCCTTTATTCCTGGTCAGTTTTGTTTTGTTTTGTTAAAATAAATAAATTTATTTATTTATTTTATAAAGGAAACTCATTTCAGCTTTAAAGACACACCTAGACTGAAAATTAAGGGATGGGGAAAATATTACATCAAATGGTAGCCAAAAGAAAGCACTGATAAGTATACTTATATCAGACAAAGTAGACTCTAAACCAAAGACTGTACCAAGAGATAAAGAAGGTCATTGTGTAATGATGAAGGGGTCAGTTCATCAAGAGGAGATAGTAACTACTTATGTACCCAAAATAGGAACACCTAAACATATGAAGCAAACATTAACTGATCTGAAGGGAAAAATATATAGCAGTACAAAACTAGTAGGGGACTTTGATACCCTACTTTGAACAATGGATAGGTCAGACAGAAAATCAATAAGGAAATACGGGAATTAAATTACAGTTAGGATGGGCTTCCCTGGTGGCACAGTAGTTGAGAGTCTGCCTGCCGATGCAGGGGACACGGGTTCGTGCCCTGGTCCGGGAAGATCCCACATGCCGCGGAGTGGCTGGGCCCATGAGCCATGGCCGCTGAGCCTGCGCGTCTGGAGCCTGTGCTCCGCAACTGGAGAGGCCACAACAGTGAGAGGCCCGTGTACCGAAAAAAAAAAAAAATTACAGTTAGGTTAAGTTAGATCATATGGTCATCTCAATAGAGGCAGAAAAATCATTGGACAGAATTCAACATCCATTTATGATAAAAACTCTCAACAAATTGGATATAGAAGAAATGTTCTTTAATTATAATGTCATGTATCACAAGCTCACATCTAACATCATACTCAGTGATGAAAAGCTGAAAGCTTTCCCTCAAGATCTGGAACAAGACAAGGTTACCTATTTTCACCACTTTTATTCAAAATAGAGCTGGAAATTCTAGCCAGAACAATTATGGAAGAAAAGAGAAATAAAAGACACCAGTATCAGAAAGGAAGAAGTAAAAATGTCTCTATTTGCAGGTGACATGTTATTATATGTAGAAAACCCAAAAGACTCCACCAAGAAACTGTTAGAACTAATAAAGAAATTCATTATAAGTTGCAGGATATAAAGGCAGTATACAAAAATCATTTGTGTTTGTATACACTAAAAATGAACTACCAGAGAAATTAAGAAAAACAATCCCTATTACAATAGCATCAAAAATAATAAAATATTTGGGAATAAATTTAAGCAAGGAGTTAAATAACTGTACACTGAAAACTATATGACATTGATGCAAGGCGTCGAAGAAGACACATATAAACAGAAAGATATGCTGTGCTTATAGATTGGAGGAATTAGTACTGTTCAAATGTCCATACTACCCAAAGTGATCTGCAGATTCAATGCAGTACCTATCAAACTTCCAATTGCATTTTTCACAGACGAAGAACAAACCTAAAATGTGTATGGAACCACAGAAGATTCCAAATAGCCAAAACTGTCTTAAGAAAGAACAAAGTTGGAGTCATCATAATTTCTAATATTAAACTACGTACAAAGCTGCAGTAATCAAAACAGCATGGTATTAAACGAGCAAACAAACAGTATGGTATTGACATTAGAAACAGATGCATAGATCAGTGGAATGGAATAGGAGAGCCCTGAACCAAACCCATGCATATATGGTCAATTAATTTTTGACAAAGAAGCAAAGTCTATACATGCGGAAAAGATGGTCTCTTCAACATATGGTTTTGGAAAAACTTGGTAGTCACATGCGAAAGGGTAAAACGAACCCTTATCTTACACCATGCAGAAAAATCAACTCAAAATGGATTGAAGAGTTGTACTTAAGACCTAAAACATAAGGGTTATGCTCTGTTGCATTCGTCTTGGCAATGATTTTTTTTTTTTTTTGGATTTGACACAAAAGCAAAGCAAACAAAAGTAAAAATAAGCAAGTGGGACTACATCAAACTAAAAAGCTTCTGCTTAGCAAAGGAAACCATCAACAAAATGAAAAGCCAGCCTGGAGAAAATATTTGTTAACTACCCATCTGTTAAGAGGATAATATCTGAAATACATAGGAACTCAAACAACTCAAGAAAAACAAACCCCCAAATAACCCAAATAAAAAATGGTGGCGGCTAACAGCGCAGACCCCAGAGATGGGCATGAGACGCTAAGACTGCTGCTGCCACCACCAAGAAGCCTGTGTGCGAGCACAGGTCACTCTCCACACTTCCCTTCTGGGGAGCCTGTGCAGCCCGCCACTGCCAGGGTTCCGGGATCCAGGGACAACTTCCCCGGGAGAACGCATGGCGTGCCTCAGGCTGGTGCAACGTCACGCTGGCCTCTGCCGCCACAGGCTCACCCCGCATCATGCCCCTCCCTCCCCCCGGCCTGAGTGAGCCAGAGCCCCCAAATCAGTGGCTCCTTTAACCCTGTCCTGTCTGAGTGAAGAACAGATGGCCACAGGCGACCTACACACAGAGGTGGGGCCAAATCCAAAGCTAAGCCCCAGGAGCTGTGTGAACAAAGAAGAGAAAGGGAAATCTCTCCCAGCAGCTTCAGGAGCAGTGGATTAAATCTCCACAATCAACTTGATGTACCCTGCATCTGTGGAATACCTGAATACACAACAAATCATCCCAAATTGAGGAGGTGGACTTTGAAAGCAAGATTTATGATTTTTTCCCCTTTTCCTCTTTTTGTGAGTGTGTATGTGTATGCTTCTGTGTGAGATTTTGTCTGTATAGCTTTGCTTTCACCATTTATCCTAGGGTTCTATCCGTCTGTTTTGTTTTTTTTTTTAACTTAAAAAATTATTTTCTTCATAATTATTTTTTATTTTAATAAATTTATTTTGTCTTTATTTTATTTTATCCCCTTTCTTTCCTTCTTTCTTTCTCTCTCTCTCTTTCTTTCTTTCTTTCTTTTCTCTCTCTCTCTTTCTTTCTTTCCTTTCTACTTTTTCTCCCTTTTATTCTGAGCCGTGTGGATGAAAGGCTCTTGGTGCTGCAGCCAGGAGTCAGTGCTGTGCCTCTGAGGTGGGAGAGCCAACTTCAAGACACTGGTCCACAAGAGACCTCCCAGCTCCATGTAACGTCAAACGGCGAAAATCACCCAGAGATCTCTGTCTCAACACCAACACCCAGCTTCACTCAATGACCAGCAAGCTACAGTGCTGCACACCCTATGCCAAACAACTAGCAGGACAGGAACACAACCCCACCCATTAGCAGAGAGGCTGCCTAAAATCAAAATAAGTCCACAGACACCACAAAACACACCACCAGAAGTGGACCTGCCCACCAGAAAGACAAGATCCAGCCTCATCCACCAGAACACAGGCACTAGTCCCCTCCACCAGGAAGCCTACGCAACCTACTGAACCAACTTTAGCCACTGGGGACAGACACCAAAAACAATGGGAACTACAAACCTGCAGCCTGCAAAAAGGAGACCCCAAACACAGTAAGTTAAGCAAAATGAGAAGACAGAAAAACACACAGCAGATGAAGGAGCAAGATAAAAAACCCACCAGACCTAACAAATGAAGAGGAAATAGGCAGTCTACCTGAAAAAGAATTCAGAATAATGATAGTAAAGATGATCCAAAATCTTGGAAATAGAATGGACAAAATGCAAGAAACATTTAACAAGGACTTAAAAGAAATAAAGATGAAACAAGCAACGATAAACAGCACAATAAATGAAATTTTAAAAACTCTAGAAGGGATCAGTAGCAGAATAACTGAGGCAGAAGAACGGATAAGTGACCTGGAAGATAAAATAGTGGAAATAACTACTGCAGAGCAGATTAAAGGAGAAAGAATTCAAAAAACTGAGGACAGTCTCATAGACCTCTGGGACAACATCAAACGCACCAACATTCGAATTATAGGGGTTCCAGAAGAAGAAGAGAAAAAGAAAGGGACTGAGAAAATATTTGAAGAGATTATAGTTGAAAACTTCCCTAATATGGGAAAGGAAATAGTTAATCAACTCCAGGAAGCGCAGAGAGTCCCATACAGGATAAATTCAAGGAGAAACATGCCAAGACACATATTAATCACTGTCAAAAATTAAATACAAGGGGAATAACATACAATGGAATCCCCATAAGGTTAACAGCTGTTCTTTCGGCAGAAACTCTGCAAGCCAGAAGGGACTGGCAGGATATATTTAAAGTGATGAAGGAGAAAAACGCAGGACACAAGATTACACTACCTAGCAAGGATCTCATTCAGATTTGACGGAGAAATTAAAACCTTTACAGACAAGCAAAAGCTGAGAGAGTTCAGCACCACCAAACCAGCTTTACAACAAATGCTAAAGGATCTTCTCTAGGCAAGAAACACAAGAGAAGGAAAAGACCTACAATAACAAACCCAAAACAATTAAGAAAATGGGAATAGGGACATACATATCGATAATTACCTTAAATGTAAATGGATTAAATGCTCCCACAAAAAGACACAGACTGGCTGAATGGATACAAAAACAAGATCCATATATATGCTGTCTACAAGAGACCCACTTCAGACCTAGAGACACATACAGACTGAAAGTGAGAGGATGGAAAAAGATATTCCATGCAAATGGAAACCAAAATAAAGCTCGAGTAGCATTTCCCATATCAGACACAATAGACTTTAAAATAAAGACTATTACAAGAGACAAAGAAGGACACTACATAATGATCAAGGGATCAATCCAAGAAGAAGATATAACAGTTGTAAAAATTTATGCACCCAACATAGGAGCACCTCAATACATAAGGCAAATACTAACAGCAATAAAAGGGGAAATTGACAGTAACACAGTCATAGTACGGGACTTTAACACCCCACTTTCGCCAATGGACAGATCATCGAAAATGAAAATAAATAAGGAAACACAAGCTTTAAATGATACATTAAAAAAGATGGACTTAATATTTATAGAACATTCCATCCAAAACAACAGAATACACATTTTTCTCAAGTGCTTATGGAACATTCTCCATTGTTCTCCATGGAACATGTCTCTTGATTTGGGTCACAAATCAAGCCTTCGTAAATTTAAGAAAACTGATATTGTATCAAGTATCTTTTCCGACCACAATGCTATAAGACTAGATATCAATTACAGGAAAAGATCTGTAAAATATACCAACACGTGGAGGCTAAACAACACATTACTTAATAACGAAGTGGTCACTGAAGAAATCAAAGAGGAAATCAAGAAATACCTAGAAACAAATGACAATGGAGACACAACGACCCAAAATCTATGGGATGCAGCATAAGCAGTTCTAAGAGGGAAGTTTATAGCAATACAATCCTACCTTAAGAAACAGGAAACATCTCGAATAAACAACCTAACCTTGAACCTAAAGCAATTAGAGAAAGAACAAAAAACCCCAAAGTTAGCAGAAGGAAAGAAATCATAAAAATCAGATCAGAAATAAATGAAAAAGAAATGAAGGAAGCCATAGCAAGGATCAATAAAACTAAAAGTTGGTTCTTTGAGAAGATAAAGAAAATTGATAAATCATTAGCCAGACTCATCAAGAAAAAAAGGGAGAAGACTCAAATCAATAGAATTAGAAATGAAAAAGGAGAAGTAACAACTGACACTGCAGAAATACAAAAGATCATGAGAGATTACTACAAGCAACTCTATGCCAATAAAATGGAGAACCTGGAAGAAATGGACAAATTCTTAGAAATGCACACAACCTGCCAAGACTGAATCAGGAAGAAATAGAAAATATGAACAGACTAATCACAAGAACTGAAACTGAAACTGTGATTAAAAATATTCCAACAAACAAAAGCCCAGGACCAGATGGCTCCACAGGTGAATTCTATCAAATATTTAGAGAAGAGCTAACACCTATCCTTCTCAAACTCTTACAAAATATAGCAGAGGGAGGAACACTCCCAGACTCATGCTACGAGGCCACCATCACCCTGACACCAAAACCAGATAAGGATGTCATAAAGAAAGAAAACTACAGACCAATATCACTGATGAATATAGATGCAAAAATCCTCAACAAAATACTAGCAAACAGAATCCAACAGCACATCAAAAGGATCATACACCATGATCAAGTGGGGTTTATTCCAGGAATGCAAGGATTCTTCAATATACGTAAATCAATCAATGTGATACACCATATTAACAAATTGAAGGAGAAAAACCATATAATCATCTCAATAGATGCAGAGAAAGCTTTTGACAAAATTCAACACCCATTTATGATAAAAACCCTGCAGAAAGTAGGCATAGAGGGAACTTTCCTCAACATAATAAAGGCCATATATGACAAACCTAGAGCCAACATCGTCCTCAGTGGTGAAAAACTGAAAACATTTCCTCTAAGATCTGGAACAAGGCAAGGTTGCCCACTCTCACCAGTCTTATTCAACATAGTTTTGGAAGTTTTAGCCACAGCAGTCAGAGAAGTAAAAGAAATAAAAGGAATCCAAATTGGAAAAGAAGTAGAAAGCTGTCACTGTTTGCAGATGACATGATACTATACATAGAGAATCCTAAAGATGCTACCAGAAAACTACTAGAGCTAATCAATGAATTTGGTAAAGTAGCAGGATACAAAATTAATGCACAGAAATCTCTGGCATTCCTATACACTAATGATGAAAAATCGGAAAGTGAAATCAAGAAAACACTCCCATTTACCATTGCAACAAAAAGAATAAAATATCTAGGAATAAACCTACCTAAGGAAGGAAAAGACCTGTATGCAGAGAGTTATGACACTGATGAAAGAAATTAAATATGATACAAATAGATGGAGAAATATACCATGTTTTTGGGTTAGAAGAATCAACATTGTGAAAATGACTCTATTACCCAAAGCAATATACGGATTCAGTGCAATGCCTCTCAAACTACCACTGGCATTTTTCACAGAACTAGAACAAAAAATTTCACAATTTGTATGGAAACACAAAAGACCCCTAATAGCCAAAGCAATCTTGAGAACGAAAAACGGGGCTGGAGGAATCAGGCTCCCTGACTTCAGACTATACTATAAAGCTACAGTAATCAAGACAGTATGGTACTGGCACAAAAACAGAAAGGTAGATCAATGGAACAGGATAGAAAGCCCAGAGATAAACCCACGCACATATGGTCACCTTATCTTTGATAAAGGAGGCAGGAATGTGCAGTGGAGAAAGGACAGCCTCTTCAATAAGTGTTGCTGGGAAAACTGGACAGGTACATGTAAAAGTATGAGATTAGAGCACTCCCCAACACCATACACAAAAATAAGCTCAAAATGGATTAAAGACCTAAATGTAAGGCCAGAAGCTGTCAAACTCTTAGAGGAAAACATAGAGCACTCTATGACATATATCACAGCAAGACCCTTTTTGATCCACCTCCTCCAGAAATGGAAATAAAGACAAAAATAAACAAATGGGACCTAACGAAACTTAAAAACTTTTGCACGGCAAAGGAAACCATAAACAAGACCAAAAGGCAACCCTCAGAATGGGAGAAAATATTTGCAAATGAAGCAACTGACAAAGGATTAATCTCCAAAATTTTCAAGCAGCTCATGCAGCTCAATAACAAAAAAAACAAACAACCCAATCCAAAAATGGGCAGAAGACCTAAATAGACATTTTATACAGAGTGCCAACAAACACATGAAAGAATGCTCAACATCGTTAATCATTAGAGAAATGCTAATCAAAACTACAATGAGATATCATCTCACACCAGTCAGAATGGCCATCATCAAAATATCTAGAAACAATAAATGCTGGAGAGGGTGTGGAGAAAAGGGAACACTCTTGCACTGCTGATGGGAATGTGAATTGGTACAGCCACTATGGAGAACAGTATGGAGGTTCCTTAAAAAACTACAAATAGAACTACCATATGACCCAGCAATCCCACTACTGGGCATATTCCCTGAGAAAACCATAATTCAAAAAGAGTCATGTACCAAAATGTTCATTGCAGCTCTATTTACAATAGCCAGGCATTGGAAACAACCAAAGTATCCATCATTGGATGAATGGATAAAGAAGATGTGGCACATATATACAATGGAATATTACTCAGCCATAAAAGGAAACGAAATTGAGTTATTTGTAGTGAGGTGGATGAACCTAGAGTCTGTCATACAAAGTGAAGTAAGTCAGAAAGAGAAAGACAAATACCGTATGCTAACACATATATATGGAATTTAAGGGAAAAAATGTCATGAAGAACCTAGGGGTAAGACAGGAATAAAGACACAGACTTACTGGAGAATGGACTTGAGGTTATGGAGAGGGGGAAGGGTAAGCTGTGCCAAAGTGAGAGAGTGGCATGGCCATATATACACTACCAAACGTAAAATAGATAGCTAGTCGGAAGCAGCTGAATAGCAGAGGGAGGTCACGTCAGTGCTTTGTGACCCTCTAGAGGGGTGCGATAGGGAGGGTGGGAGGGAGGGAGACGCAAGAGGGAAGAGATATGGGAACATATGAATATGTATAACTGATTCACTTTGTTTTAAAGCAGAAACTAACACACCATTGTAAAACAATTATACCCCAATAAAGATGTAAAAAAAAAAACAATGGTCAAAGGATCTGAATTTGTTCCAAAGACATACAAAAATGGCCAACAGGTAAATGAAAAGGTACTCAGCATCATTAATCATCAGGGAAATGCAAATCAGGACCATAGTGAGATATCACCTCACACCTATTAGTATGTCTGTCATTCAAAGGACAAAAGATAAAAAATACTGGAGAGGATGTGGAGAAAAGGATCCCTTGTAAGTTTTTGGTGGGAATGTAAACTGGAACAGCCACTATGGAGACAGTATGGCATTCCTCAAGAAATTAAAAATAAAGCTACTATATGATCCAGCAATCCCACTTCTGGGTATATGTCCAATGGAAATTTAAACATTATTCTGAAGAGGTATCTGTACTTCCACATTCATTGCAGCATCATTTGCAACAGCTGAGGTATGGAAACAACCTAAGTATCTGTCAACAGACAAATAGATGAAGAAAACGTGGTGTATGTGTGCGTGCGCATGTGCACACGCACACATACACAGAGGCATATTATTCAGCTTTTAAAAAGGAATACTTGTCATCTGTGACAACATAGATGAGCCTGAAGGATATTATGCTAAGTGAAATTAGCCAGCCAGAACCACAAATCCTGCATGTTATCACTTATATGTGGAATCTTAAAAGGTTTAGTAAACAGACAGTAGAAAAGTGGTTGCCAGGGTTGGGGGAAATAGAAATGGGTAAAAGGGTAGATTTTCACTTATCAGATAAATAAGTTCTGAGGATCTGTGTATAACGTGACTGTGGTTGATAGCACTGTGTTGTAGAATTGAAATTTTCTAAAGAGTAGAATTTAAATGTTCCCTCACCCACCAAAACGGTAAATTCATGAGGTTGATGGAGGTGTTGACTTAATGGGGGGAGCGTTTCACAATGTATACATATATTAAATCATCATGTTTTATACTTTAAATATTTTATTTGTTAATTATACCTTAGTATAGCTGAAAAAATTTATTTCAAAGACTACAACAGAAAAACCCTTAATGCCTCATTGAGAGATCTACTAAAATATAAATTTCAGTAAGAAAAAGTGAGTCCAAAAGGAAGGCATAGGATCCAAAATAATGGTAAGCACAAACTGATGAAGTTCTAGCATATTTGCTCTTTAATGGCTAAGAATTCATCTGATGGCTTTCTATAGCTGAATAATAGAGATAGTGTAATCAAGTATGAGAAATATTTTTTAAAATTTCTATTTTTGAACAAATTAAAATTGTTTAAATTTGCATATCGAAATGCAGAGGAACTTCAAAAATCTGGCAGTTTTGCTCACAATTGCCAGTTTTTTGTTTTGTTTTTACACACTGATAGTTTTATATTATTTGAATAAGTATTAACTCTAGTATTTTCTCTAATAGAATAAGGTCCTTGTAGTTGAATGTAGAACTGTGTTTCATATTGCAGTTCACTTAGTAATCACTTTATTTATTTAATATCTGTATTTAGAACGGTGCCTGGCATATAGTAAATGCTGTGCAAGTGTGTTTGCTATTATTCCCGTCCTCTTCCTTCACATAGCTCATGATTTAAATGATTACGTCTGTGGGGAAGGCTGTCAAATTTTCAAGTCTTCCAAATACCAGTCTCATGTTTTAGCTGCCAGCTAGATTTTGGTCTAATTGCCCTGCTTTCGTTCCTAATAAAAGTCTGTAAAACAGTAGTCTTTATTCTCCTCACCTTCCAAAGTCAAGGGACAAAGTCCTCCTAATAATGGTATTACAGATCTCCCAAGTTTGAAATCCTCATACTGTCTTGTACTTCTGGCTTCTATATTCAGTTAGTCCTCGTGGTGCATCAAGTCTTCCTCTTTTATTACCTCTAACCATCCTATTGTTGCTGTCTCAGTTCAGGATCTTAGTACTGCCTAGGTTATTGTAATAGCTTTCTAACTATATCACTTCACCTTTCTGATCATTATTGACTGTGGGATAAAGTTTAAATTCTTTGGTCTGACATTTGGACCTTCTTTTATTTCATACTGTATCAGTTAGGATTGCACTTACGGTAACAAGGTGTCTGGTGGTTGGTAGGGGATTCCTGACATTGATTCAGCTGCTTAAGGTTACCAGGTCTTTTATTCTCTTGGCCTTTCCTTCATGGTTACATGGTGTTAAGGTGACTGCCCTACCTATATTCATGCTTAGATTCAGACAGAAGGTGAAGGGGAAAAAGTAAAAGGAGACATACCAGCTACATCAGCCTTTTTTTAAGGAGTGGTCCTGAAAGTACCACCCAGCAACTTTCACATAAATCTCATTTGCTTAAACTGGTTCACATGGCTATCCATCTGTGGGGAAGTAGGGGTTTTTTGGGGGGGTAGTATCTGGGTCTTAGTTGTGGTGTGCAGGCTCTTTGTTGCAGCATGCAGCCTCCTCTCTAGTTGTGGCGTGTGGGTTTTCTCTCTCTAGTTGTGGCGCACGGGCTCCAGGGTGCGTGGGCTCTGTAGTTTGCAGCACACAGGCTCTCGTGTTGAGACGTGGGAGCTCGGTAGTTGTGGTGCGTGGGCTTAGTTGCCCCGTGGCATGTGGGATCTTAGTTCCCTGACCGGGGATTGAACCAGCGTCCCCTGCATTGCAAGGCAGATTCTTTACCACTGGAGCACCAGGGAAGTCCCTATCCATCTGTATTTTTAATCTTTTCCTAAATGGTATAATTTCTCAAATACTTCACTCAGACCAATAAATTATTGAACATATCTTGTATCTTTTTACTCTTCAGAACAGTTCCACCCTTCCAGAACGTTCTTCCTCTTCCATCCATCAAAATCCAATCCATGCTTCAAGAACAGTTTTAAATATGACCTCCTCTAATAAAGCTCATCAGTTAATCCCAGCTTGAAATGTTATTTTTCCCTTCCAGATTCCAATAAGCAATTGTCAGAGTAATCTGTTGAGAAATCATGTCGCTTTGTGGAATCTCTTCTTCTGTTGTCTGTAACTGATTTTGTTTGTTCTGTTAGTGTTATATATTTATATTGTGGTTCCTCAGTGTATAAGCTTCAGTTTTATTGTCATTGTCCACAGGAAGTTTATAATTTTGATATCTCTCACTGTGTTTTGTATATAGTAGTATAGGCATACCTCATTTTATTGTGCTTCCCCGATACTGGTTTTTTACAATTGAAGGTTTGTGGCAGCCCTGTATTAAGCAAGTCTGTCAGTGCCAGTTTCCCCAAAACATTTGCTCACTTCACGTCTCTTTGTTACATTTTGATACTTCTTGCAATATTTCAAACTTGCTCATTATTATTATATTTGTTATGGTGATCTATGATCAGTGACCTTTGATAATACTATTGTGAAAAGATTACAAATCTCTGAAGGCTCAGATGTTGGTTAGCAATAAAGTATTTTTAAATTAAGGTATGTACAGTTTTTTTTTAGACATAATGCTATTGCATACTCAGTATACTACAGTATAGTGTATATATAACTTTTATAGGTACTGGGAGACCAATAAATTTGTGTGACTTTATTGCACTGGTTTGGAACAAAACCCTCAGTATCTGTCTGAGAAATGAGTGTACATGATAGTTATTCAGTTAATAGATTTGACAGAGTCATTGCTGTCAGTGAAGACTTCTTTGTATATGAAGGATAACTTATGAATATCACTTTCATTTGTAACTTTGGTTTCTCTTACAGGCAAATGTTCTGAAAAAGACTCTGCATGGGAATGGCATGCCTTACAATGACAGAAATGGAAGGAACATCCTCATCTCCTGTACATCAGAATGGTGATATTCCTGGAAGTGCTAATTCTGTGAAGCAAATAGATCCAGTCCTACAGGTCTATCTTTATCATTCCCTTGGAAAAGCCGAGGGGGATTATCTGAAGTTTCCAACTGGGGAATATGTTGCAGAAGAGATTTGTGTTGCTGCTTCTAAAGCTTGTGGTAAGTGTTAAAAAGCAGTGTTTTTCTTCTTATTAATATATCCGTGCTTTAATTATGCTACTCTTAACACAATGTACATGTATTTTTTATGCTTCTGTGACTGACAAGTTTTTCATATGCATATAAAATGAGAATATCACTAAAGTAGAATTTAAGGTAAATTCTGTGTTGAGCTAGTGGAATAGACTGAATGTTTGTGTTCCCTAAAATTCGTGTTGAAACCTACTCCTCTAATGTGATGAGTTTGGAAGTGGGGCTTTTGAGAGATGAATCAGTTATGAGGGTGGATTCCTCATCAGTGGGACTGGTACCTTTGTTAAAGAGACCACTGAGAGTTCCTTTGCTCCTTCTGCCATGTGTAGACATAGCAAGAAGATGAATAAGAAGATGAACGATCTATGAACCAGGAATTGGGTCCTCATTAGACACCACATCTGCCAGCACCTTGATTTTGTACTTCCAAACCTCCAGAAATGTGAGAAATACATTTCTATTTTTTTATAAACCACCTTGTCTGTGGTATTTTTGTTACAGTATCCTGGATGAACTAAAACAAAAATTGGTACTGAGAAGTGGAGGGGTGCTGTAATAAATTCCTAAAAATGTTGAAGTGGCTTTGGAACCTGGGTAATGTGTAATGGAAGAGTTTTGAGGTGCATGCTAGAAAAAGCCTACATTGTTGTGAACAGGAGATTCTGGTGTGGACTCAAAAGGAAAGGAGGAGAGGTGTACAGGAAAACCTCAGTCTTAGAGAACACCTGTGTAATCCCGCACAGAATATTGGTAGAATTGTGTACTGTAAAGACCATTCTGATAAGATCATGGGTGGAAATGAGGACTGTTTTATTGGAAACTGAAAGAAAAGTGATCCTTGTTGTAAAGTGTCAAAGAACTTGGCTGAGTTATGTTCATGTTTTAGTGCTTTGTAGAATGTAGAACTTGTGAGCAATGAAATTGGGTATTTACTTGAAGTAATTTCTCAACAGAGGTTTGAAGGTGTGGCTTAAGCCCTCCTAACTGCTTATAGTTGTAAAAAGTTAATAAACAGAAACCTCAATAAAATAGAATCAGGAGACCAGAAGGGGGAGTTCTCATGCCCTGCAAGGATACCAGAGCCCAAGAGGAAGAAGAAAGACTCCTCTTCTTTCCTGGCAAGGACTCAAACAATGAAAAACCTTGGGCTTCTTGTTTACTGTAGCCCTCCCCTCTAGGACAGTGTTCTCCTTCCCTTGCCTTGGGGGAGCTTCCATGTGGCTCACCATGATTGCAGACCCCAGATTGCAGTTCTCTGCTGATCCCAAATAAATCCATCTTTTCTGGAAGAGTACCTGGCAGCCTGTTTGTTTTAGGTCAACATAGTATAATTAGAGAGAAATAACTTACAGGCATAAATGTTAAGCAAAAAGGAAGCAGGACTTAAAAATTTGGAAAATTCCCCACCTATCCAAAAGATGAGAAAGCCTGTTCCGAAGAGAACACTAAGGGTGTGGCCAAGCAACCATTTGTGAAGATTAGTGTGGATAAGCCATCTCAACAGGACCCAGATGCTGCTACCTAAAACAATGGAAAAATGACCCTGAAGACAGTTCAGAAATCACCAGGGCTACTGTCTTAGCACAGGGCCTGGAGGCAGAATGATTTCAAAGGAGGAGATGCCAGTGTTTGGAGACCTTGAGCTTGCTGCTTGGTGCTACCTCACCTTGAGGGCTCTGCTGGTGCACTGCTGGTGTTGAGCTCCTTGGCTGCCCCAGGTGTGATTCTGGCAGCCCCTGGTGCAGCAGCTGCCTCTCAGCAGGGTGCAGGCAACAAACTGGTGGAATAAGCCATCTCCACTAGTGGAGAATGCACAGGCCCAGGGGGCATGTCTGACTCCACCTAGATTTCAAAGAACAGGAGCCACCCAAATCCACTAGGGCAGGGCTGCCAGGAGCCTTAGGTGCCCACCCTCTGCCCAGCAAAGCTGAAGGGGCAGGGA
>NW_006779719.1:525500-534668 GCF_000442215.2 Lipotes vexillifer
TGTCCTGTAGTTAGGACCTCTGCTTCAGTGGGCGCCTGGAGGGGAGTATCAAGTTAGAGGATTATTCATGGACCTTAAGGTCCAATGGAATTTGCCCTGTTGGGTTTTTAGACTTGCTTGAGACTTGTTACACCTTTCTTCTAAATATCTGTTCTGTGCCTGTTCTGCCATTGTATTTTGGAAGCACATAACTTGTTTAATTTCACAGGTTTACAGCTGGAGAACCTCAGGATGAATTGTACCTTGAGTCTCATCCAAATCTGCTTTAGATGATATTTAGATGAGTCTTTGAACTCAGACTTTGAGTTGATGTTGGGATGAGTTAACACTTTTGGGGCTGTTGGGAATAGAATGAACATATTTTGAATGTGAGAAGGATATTATTTTGGGGGTCCAGGAACAGAATGCTGTAGATTGAATGTATCTCTTCTCCCTCAAATTCATATGTTGAAACCTAATCTCCCAGTGTGATTGTATTTGGCGGTGGGGTGATCAGGTTATAAGGTTAAGTATCACCTTATCTCAGTTGCTTTTCTACCCATATGTGGCTCAGTTATAGAACTTGTCTCTTTGGATTATGGATATTCGTGTCTCTTTTTTCAAGATACAGTCATGTTATAGTGTGAAATAGGTGTTCCTAAAATGCTCTATGCTCTGCAGAATTGTGCAATAAAAACCATAGGGCTTAGATTAGTGGCATAACATTCTAAACTTCGTGACATTAAAAAAAAACAATAAAAACAGCACATGTTAAATGGTAACAAAATATATAAAATCTGCAATATATTTGGCACTTTACCTTAAAGTCTTGAAGCTTGCTTGTGGAAGTGGGTGCTGGAAAGGTTGCATCTTGTGAGTTAGTGTAAGGCTGTAGAAGATCACATGAGAAGTTGTAACACCACATATAGACGGCTGTGGCTCATAACATACATGGTAAACTGTATGTTCCATGTATGTTCTCAGTTTGGATGCCAGGCTGAAGGAGTACCCCCTATATGAGACATGATGTTCTCCTGGTAAAAGGCAAAAGAACATGAGGGCTGCTGGAAACGAAATGCCTCCCTACTGCCTCTGCTTGGAACTAACACAGTCTCAGTTCTGCTCAGATTCCATTGGCCAAACCAAGTCATATGGCCAAGCCAGTGTTAGTCAGATGGGGTGGTCCTCTCAGGGACTGGGAAGAGAAAAGTGAGTATTTGTGAGCAGTAGTGTAGTCTGCTACACCTTTCCCTCTTGGCAACAAATAATTTATTTCTTCAGTATTGAGAATAAATTTTCTCCTTCCCCAGTGAGGATACCCAAAGGTGTCATTGAATCAGGCTTAAAATCCAGGCTCTCCCTGTATTCTCTCAGTCATGTCCAGATGTTATTCTGCTTGATTCAGAGAATCTGTGAACTGAAAAGACAATTATTCTGATACCATATCTACAGCCTTAAGAAGTTATATTTCAAAGATATGATATGAGATAGTTTTTCCTAGCATGGAGACAGCAAGGTTTGGACAAAATAGCTATGTAGAGTTATCTTTTGGAATCCTCCCACCTCTCTCTGAGCCCTATGCCAGTTACTCTTCATTGACTGAGGTACTCACGTATCTAGTATCCTCATACTCCTTTCCATTCCCATCCCCAAATGCCCTTTATTGTATCTAGCTGCAATCAGAACTTATGTTGATGACCCTTTGCTAAGTATGGTTTTGATGATAAAATAATTTGCAGTAAGTTATAAATGACAGATAGTTTTAATATTGAGATATTTGTATTTAATGAAGAATCTTGATCTGTAGTAACCTCTAATTGTGAAATATGTTTAGGGGAAATGTATTCCTTTTAAATGACCTTTATTCTTTTCTCAATCCCCAAAGAATAGAATATGGAGTTAATGTTATAGCTGTACCTCATTCACCTCTTTCAGCTAGCTAAAATTTATTGACACTGTGTTAAGTGCTTTATGTGTGTTACTCAATTCTTACAACAGCACTAGGGTGTGTAGATGTTGTAGTGTAAGCACCTGACAGTTAGCTTTTTAAAAAATTTTTTACTTTATATTGGAACATAGTTGATTAACAATGTTATGTTAGTTTCAGGTGTACAGCAAAGTGATTCAGTTATACATATACATGTATCTGTATCTATTCTTTTTCAAATTCTTTTCCCATTTAGGTTATTACAGAATATTGAGCAGAGTTCCCTGTGCTATACAGTAGGTCCTTGTTGGTTATCTATTTTATTTTATTTTTTAAAATTTATTTATTATTATTTTTGGCTGTGTTGGGTCTTCGTTGCTGTGCATGGGCTTTCTCTAGTTGTGGCGAGCGGGGGCTACTCTTCATCGAGGTGTGCGGGCTTCTCATTGCAGTGGCTTCTCTTGTTGCGGAGCACAGGCTCTAGGTGTGTGGGCTTCCGTAGTTGTGGTGCGTGGGCTTCCGTAGTTGTGGTGCGTGGGCTCTAGAGCACAGGCTCAGTAATTGTAGTGCACAGGCTTAGTTGCTCTGTGGCATGTGGGATCTTCCCAGACCAGGGCTCAAACCCGTGTCCCCTGCATTGGCAGGCGGATTCTTAATCAGTGCACCACCAGGGAAGCCCGGTTATATATTTTAAATATAGCAGTGTGTACATGTCAATCCCAAACTCCCAATCTATCCGTCTCCCCCATCCTTCCCCACCGGTAGCCATAAGTTCTCTAAGTCTCTGAGTCTGTTTCTGTTTTGTAAATAAGTTCATTTGTATCATTTTTTTTTAGATTCTGCATATAAGTGATATCATATGATACTTGGCTTTCTCTGTCTGACTTACTTCACTTAGTATGATAATCTCCAGGTCCTCTATGTTGCCACAAATGGCATTCTTTCTTTCTTTTTATGGCTGAGTAATATTCCACTGTATATATGTACCACATCTTCTTTATACATTCCTCTGTCAATGGACATTTAGGTTGCTTCCATGTATTAGCTATTGTAAATAGTACTGCAATGAACATTGAGGTGCATGTATCCTTTCAAACCATGTTTTTCTCTGGATATATGCCCAAAAGTGGGATTGCTGGCTCATATGGTAGCTCTATTTTTAGATTTTTAGGGAGCCTCCAAAATGTTCTCCATAGTGGCTGTACCAATTTACATTCCCACTGTTGTTTGCACAACAGTGCAAAAGAGTTCCCTTTTCTCCACACCCTCTCCAGCATTTATCGTTTATAGATTTTTTTCATTATGGCCATTCTGACTGGTGTGAGGTGATATCTCATAGATTTTATTTGTATTTCTCTAATAATTAGCAATGTTGAGCACCTTTTCATGTGCCTCTTGGCCATCTATATGTCTTCTTTGGAGAAATGTCTATTCAGGTTTTCTGTCCATATTTTGATTGGGTTGTTTGCTTTTTTGATATGCATGAGGTGTTTGTAAATATTGGAGACTAATCCTTTGTCAGTCACATGGTTTGTAAAATATTTTCTCCCATTCTGTGGGTTGTCTTTTCGTTTTGATTATGGTTTCCTTTGCTGTGCAAAAGCTTTTATGTTTCATTAGGTCCCATTTGTTTATTTTTGTTTTTATTTCCATTTCTGGAGGAGGTGGGTCAAAAGGATCTTGCTGTGATTTATGTCATAGAGTGTTCTGCCTATGTTTTCCTCTAAGAGTTTGATAGTATCTGCCTTACATTTAGGTCTTTAATCCATTTTGAGTTTATTTTTGTGTATGCTGTTAGGAAGTGTTCTAATTTCATTCTTTTACATGTAGCTGTCCAGTTTTCCCAGCACCACTTATTGAAGAGGCTGTCTTTTCTCCATTGTATATCCTTGCCTCCTTTATCAAAAATAAGGTGACCATGTGTATGTAGGTTTATTTCTGGGCTTTCTATCCTGTTCCATTGATCTATATTTCTCTTTTTGTGCCAGTACCATACTGTCTTAATTACTGTAGCTTTGTAGTATAGTCTGAAGTCCAGGAGCCTGATTCCTTGAGCTCTGTTTTTCTTTCTCAAGATTGCTTTGGCTGTTGGGGGTCTTTTGTGTTTCCATACAAATTGTGAAATTTTTTGTTCTAGTTCTGTGACAAATGCCATTGATAATTTGATAGGGATTGCATTGAATCCGTAGCTTGCCTTGGGTAGTATAGTCATTTTGATAATATTGATCATTCTAGTCCAAGAACGTGTTATATCTTTCCATCTGCTTGTATCATCTTCAATTTCTTTCATCAGCATTTTAATAGTTTTTAGAGTACAGGTCCTTTGTCTCCTTAGATAGGTTTATTCTTAGGTATTTTATTCTTTTTGGTGCGATGGTAGATGGGATTGTTTCTTGAATTTCTCTTCCTGATCTTTCGTTGTTAGTGTATAGAATGCAACAGATTGCTCTGTGTTAATTTTGTATCCTGCAACTTTACTGAATTCATTGATGAGCTCTAGTAGTTTTCTGGTAGCATCTTTAGGGTTTTCCATGTATAGTATCATGTCATCTGCAAACAGTGACAGTTTTACTTCTTCTGTTCCAACTTGGATTCCTTCTATTTCTTTTTCTTATCTCATTGCTGTGGCTAGGACTTCCAAAACTATGTTGAATAAAAGTGGCAAGAGTGGACATCCTTGTTTTGTTCCTGATCTTAGTGGAAATGCTTTCAGGTTTTCACCATTGAGTGTGATATTAGCTGTAGGTTTCTCATATATGGCCTTTATTATGTTGAGGTAGGTTCCCTACATGCCCATTTTCCAGAGAGTTTTTTTAACATAAATGGGTATTGAGTTTTGTCAAAAGCTTTTTCTGTATCTATTGGGATTATCATATAGTTTTTATTCTTCAATTCTTTGATGTGGTGATTCACACTGATTGATTTGCAGACATTGAAAAATCTCTGCATTCCTGGGATAAATCCCACTTTGATCATGGTGTATGATCTTTTTAATGTATTGTCGGATTCGAATTGGTAGTATTTTGTTGAGGCTTTTTGCGTCTATGTTTATCAGTGATATTGGCTTGTAATTTTCTTTTTTTGTGGTATCTTTGTCTGGTTTTGGTATCATGGTAATGGTGGCCTCATAGAATTAGTTTGAGATTGTTCCTTCCTCTGCAGTTTTTTGGAATAGTTGCAAAAGGATAGGTATTAACTCTTCTGTAGATGTTTGATAGAATACGCTTGTGAAGCCATCTGGTCCTGGACTTTATTAGTTGGGAGTTTTAAAATCACATTTTCAGTTTCAGTACTTCTGATCCATCTGTTCATATTTTCTATTTCTTCCTGGTTTAGTTTTGGGAAATTGTACCTCTTTGAGAATTTGTCCACTTCTTCCAGGTTGTCCATTTTATTGGCGTATAGTTGCATGTAGCAGTCTCTTATGATCCTTTGTATTTCTGTGATGTCCATTGTAACTTCTCCTTTTTCATTTTTAATTTTATTGGTTTGAGCCCTCTCCCCCTTTTTCTTGATGAGTCTGGCTAAAGGTTTATCAATTTTATTTATCTTTTCAAAGAACCAACCTTTAATTTCACTGATCTTTTCTTTTTTCTTAGTTTCTATTTCATTTCTTTCTGCTCTGATCTTTATGATTTCTTTCATTCTACTAACTTTGGGTTTTGTTTGTTCTTTTTTCTGTAGTTGCTTTAGGTGTAAGGTTAGGTTTTTCATTTGAGATTTTTTCTTGTTTCCTGAGATAAGATTGTATTGCTGTAAACTTCCCTCTTAGAACTGCTTTTGCTGCATCCCATAGGTTTTGGGTTGTCGTGCTTTTGTTTCCATTTGTCTGTAGGTATTTTTTGATTTCCTCTTTGATTTCTTCAGTGATCTGTTGGTTGTTTAGTATCATATTGTTTAGCTTCCACGTGTTTCCGTTTTTTACAGTTTTTTTTTTTTGTCTCATAGTTAATTTCTAATCTCAGCATTGTGGTCAGAAAAGATGCTTGATATGACTTCAGGGTTCTTAAATTTACTGAGGCTGGCTTTGTGGCACAGCATGTGTTCACTCCTGGAGAATGTTCCATGTGCACTTGAGAAGAATGTGTATTCTGCAGCTTTTGGATGGAATGCTCTATAAAAATTAAATACATCTGGTCTAATGTGTCATTTAAGTCATGTGTTTCCTTATTGATTTTCTGTCTGGATGATCTGTTCATTGATGAAAGTGGAGTGTTCAAGTCCCCCACTATTATTTTGTTACTGTCGATTTCTCCCTTTATGGCTGTTAGTATTTGCCTCCTTTAATGAGGTGCTCCTGTGTTGGGTATGTATATATTTACAATTGTTATATCCTCTTTTTGGATTGACCCCTTGATCATTATGTAGTGTCCTTCTTTGTCTCTTGTAACAGTCTTTATTTTAATATCTATTTTGTCTGATATGAGTATTGCTACTCCAGCTTTCTTTTGATTTCCATGTGCATGGAATACCTTTTTCCATTCCCTCACTTTCAGTCTATATGTGTTCCTAGATCTGAAGTGGACCTCTTGTAGTCAGCATATATATGAGTCTAGTTTTTGTATCCATTCAGCCAGTCTATGTCTTCTGTTTGGAGCATTTAATCTGTTTACATTTAAGATAATTATCAATATGTATATTCTTATTGCCATTTTGTTAATTGTTTTGGGTGTATTTTTGTAGGTCTTTTTTCTTCCCTTACTCTTTTGTTCTTTTGAGATTTGATGACTAACTTTAGTGTTGTGTTTGGATTCCCTTCTCTTTTTTTTTACGTGTATCTATTGTAGATTTTCAGTTTGCAGTGGCCATGAGGTTTTGATATACCAGTCTGTATATAAACAAAATTGTTATAAGTTGCTGATCTTTTAATTTCAAATGCATTTCCAGTATCCTGCAGTTGTGCTCTCCTCTTCTCACAACTGCTGGTTTTGATATCATATTTCTGTGTGGATGATTTCCTACCTTTACTGTATGTTTGCCTTACTGGTGAGCTTTTCCATTCGTAATTTTCTTGTTTCTAGTTGTGGACTTTTCTTTTCAGCTTTGAGACGTTCCTTTAGCATTTGTTGCAGAGCTGTTCTGGTGGTGCTGAATTGTCTTAGCTTTTGCTTGTCTGTAAAGCTTTTGATTTCTCTGTCGAATCTGAATGAGATCCTTGCTGGGTAGAGTATTCTTTGTTGTAGGTTCTTCCCTTTCATCGCTTGAAATATATTGTGCCACTCCCTTCTGACCTGCAGTTTCTGCTGAGAAATCAGCTGATAACCTTATGGGAGTTTCTTTGTATGTTATTGGTTACTTTTCCCTTGTTGCTTTTAATATTTTTTCTTTGTCTTTAATATTAGTCAGTTTGCTTACTGTGTGTCTCGGTGTGTTCCTCCTTGAATTAATCGTGTATGGGACTCTCTATGCTTCCTTGAGTTGGGTGGCTGTCTACTTTCCCACGTTAGGGAAGTTTGCAGCTATTACTCTTCAAATATTTTCTCAGGTCTTTTCTCTCTCTCTTCTCGTTATGGGACCCCTATAATGTGAATGTTGGTGCGTTCAGTGTTATTCCAGAGGTCTCTGAGGCTGTCCTCATTTCTTTCATCCTTTTTACTTTATTCTGTTGTGAGGCAGTGATTTCCACCATTCTGTCTTCCAGCTCACTTATGCATTCTTCTGCCTTAGTTATTCTGCTATTGATTCCTTCAGGTGTATTTTTCATTTCAGTTATAGTGTTGTTGATCTGTTTGTTCTTTAGTTCTAGGTCTTTGTTAAACTTTTCTTGTATCTTCTCTATCTGTGCTTCCATTCTTTTTCCAAGATCTTGGTTCGTCTTCACTATCATTACTCTGAATTCTTTTTCTGGTGGATTGCCTATGTCCACTTCATTTAGCTGTTCTTCTCAGATCTTATCTTATTCCTTCATCTGGGACATATTCCCCTGCCATCTCATTTTGTCTAAATTTCTGTGATTGCGGTTTCTTTTTCACAGACTGCAGAATTGTAGTTCTTCTTGCTTCTGCTATCTTTCCTCCGGTGGATGAGGGTGTGTAAGAGGCTTGTGGGAGGGACTGGTTCCTGCCCATTGGTGGGCGGAACTGGGTCTTGTCCCTCTGGTGGTCAGGGCCATGCTCAGGAAGACTTTAAACCCTGTCTGGTGATGGGTGGGTCTGTGTTCCTGACCTGTTGATTGTATGGCCTAAGGCATCCCAGCATTGGAGCCTTCAGGCTGTTGGGTGGGGCTAGGTCTTGGGGAGAAAATGGCAGCCTCCAGGAGGGCTCACATGGATGAGTACTCTCCAGAACTACTGCTGCCAACGTCTCTGTCCCCGCAGTGAGCCACAGCCACCCCTCACTTTGCAGAAGACCCTCCAGTACTAGCAGGTAAGTCTGGCCTGGTCTCTTATGAGGTTACTGCTTTTTTCCCTGGCCCCTGGTATGCACGAGACCTTGTGTGCACCCTTTAAGAGTGGAATTTCTGTTTCCCCTAGTCAAACCCCACTGGCCTTCAAAGCCAGATTCTCTGGGGGCTCCTCCTCCCATTGCCTGACCCCCAGATTGGGGAGCCTGACATGGTGCCCAGGAGCTTCACTCCTGTGGGAGAACTTCTGTGGTATAATTATTTTCCAGTTTCTGGTTCGTGCACCTGGTGGGTATGGGATTTGCTTTTATTGTGATTGTGCCCCTCTTATCGTCTTGTTGTGGCTTCTTCTTTGTCTTTGGATGGAGGGTATCTTTTTTGGTAGGATCCAGCGGTTTTTTGTCAGTGGTTGTTCAGCAGCTAGTTGTGATTTTGGTGTTTTCGTAAGAAGGGGTGAGTTCACATCCTTCTCCTCTACCATTTTGAGACTTTCCCAGGAAGATTAATTTGGAAGAGGGTTCATTTTTAGGAAACTTCTTGCATGAATGGCTACCAGCAGAGAAGAGCTTTCTGCTCACCACACTCCTAGTTAGTACTGTAGCCAGGAATTCCAGCTGTAGCTATTTCTTGGAAATCACAGTGAGGCCGAAAGTCAGGGTCCTGAAGGATTGTTTGCTCCTGGAGTTATCCGACAACTAGCTTTGTTGATTGCAGTGTGTCTGGTCTTAAGCTTTTGATTGTCTAGGTAGCCACTTGAAAGACATCCATTTCAAATAAACAAATTGCCAGCTATAGGACTAGATAAAGAGGCAGGGCACCCCCCCCATGAAGTTCCTTTTTTTAAAGAGGTCTGACTTAGATAACTTAGATACTGACCATTTGACCTCTTGCTTTTCTCTTCTTGTGCTTTCATTCCTGC
>NW_006779719.1:534678-548670 GCF_000442215.2 Lipotes vexillifer
TGCTTTATGTTTTAAATTCATCTATAAAAAGAAACCTGTGAAACCTTAGGCACCTCACTCTCAACCCCAGTAAAGACAGAACCCCAAGTTTGCATTCACTAGCTCTCTACCTGTGACCTTGATGTGTGGCCAGGACTTGTGAATAATAAACGTTGTTTATTTTTCACAGTTCCCTGGTGGTTGTTGCTGAAGTACGTCTTGTAATCACAGTAAGATCCATAAGGGCTAGTCCAGCCACAGTATTGATTCTGGAAGGGGAAATGTCTGTGAGGGTTGCCTTAGTTCTGGGTGGGTCTTAAGGTACTTCTGGCCAGTAGCAACGTTATTGCTAGGCTGAGACTGACACAGAACAAGGTACTATGTTTATCTCTCTTTTAAAGTGAGGAAATTGACCAAATGACTTTTATTCTTTAATTTGATCTTACAATTCCTTTTGGGGTTTTTGGAAGTAGAGTTTTCAGGGCCCTAATCTTTTTTTTTTTTTTTTTTTTTTTTGCGGTATGCGGGCCTCTCACTGCTGTGGCCTCTCCTGTTGTGGAGCACAGGCTCCGGACACGCAGGCCCAGCGGCCATGGCTCACGGGCCTAGCCACTCCGTGGCATGTAGGATCTTCCCGGACCGGGGCACGAACCTGTGTCCCCTGCATCGGCAGGCAGACTCTCAACCACTGCGCCACCAGGGAAGCCCTGTAGTAAGTTTTGAAATCAGGATGTGTTAGTTTTCCACCTTTCTTGTTCTTTTTAAAGATTGTTTGGCTCTTCTTGTCCCTTCGATATTTATATGAATTTTATGATTAACTGGTCAATTACTGCCATAAAGACAGCTGAGATTACAGTAGGGATTGCACTGAATATATAGGTTAATTTGGGGAATATTGCCATCTTAAAGTCTTCTAGTCAGTGAATATTACATGTCTTTTTGCCTTTTTAGGTGTTCTTCAATTTTTTCAGCAGTGTTTTATAAGTGCTAAAAGTGTATAAGTCTTTTACCTCTTAAATTTATTCGTAGGTATTTTATTCACTTGGATGTTGTTGTGAATGGAACTTTTTTGTTATCCTTTTTGGATTGTAAATTGCTAGTGAATAGAAGTACAACTGATTTTTGCACGTTGATCTTGTATCCTATAACTTTGGTGAATTCATTTATAAGCCCTGATTGTTTTTTTCGAGGGGAGGTTGTTTACTATTTTCTTTATAAAGATCATGTCATGTGCAGATAGGCACAGTTTTAATTCTTCCTTCCCCATTTGGATGTCTTTTATTTCTTTTTCTTGCCTAGTTGCTCTGGATATAACTTCCATTACAATGTGGAAAACACGTGGTCAATATGGGTATCCTTGTCTTGTTGCTTTTCTTAGGGATAGGTTTTTAGTCTTTCACCACTCATTATGAAGTTACTTGTAGGTTCTTCTTAAGTACCCTGTATCAGGTTGAGGAAGTTCTCTTCTGTTCCTAGTTTAAGTATATAAAGTCATAAAGGATATTGATTTTTGTTAGGTACTTTTTGTGTATAAATTGAGATAATAATTTTCATATGTTGAACCACCCTGTGTATTCCTGGGATAAATCCCATCTGGTAATGGTGTATAATCCTTAGTATTTTGTTGGATATGGTTTGCTACTATTTTGTTGAGGATATTTGCATCTGTATTCATCAAGTATATTGATCTGTAGGTTTCTTACAGTGTCTTTGCTTGGCTTTGGTGTAAGGGTGATGCTGCCCTGATTGATTCAGTTTGGAAGTATTCCCTCTTCATTTTCTTGAAGATTTCAAGAAAGATTGCTGTCATTTCTTCTTTAAAAGATTGGTAGAATTCAGCAAGCAGGGAAATTATCTGGTCCTGAGCTTTTCTTTATTAAGAAGGTTTTCATTACAGATTCAATTTCTTCTAGAGTCAGTTTTGATGATTAAGTTTCTAGGAGTTTTTCTGTTTCACCTAGGTTATCTAATTTTTGGTAGATAATTTTTTATAGTATTTTCTTATAAGCCCTTTAATTTCTTTAATTCCAATAGTGTACTGTTCCCACTTACATTTCTGATTTGGTAATTTGAATCTTTTCTCTCTCTTTTTTTTTTTCTTATTCACTCTAGCTAAAGTTTTGTCACTTTTCTTATTCTTTTTGTAGAACCCACATTTGGTTTCATTGACTTTTCTCTATTGTTTTTCTATTGAGTCTTTCCCTTATTGCTACTCTAGTCTTTATATTTTCCTTCTTGCTATTGGCTATGGATTTAGTCTACTTTTTTTTATAGTTCCTTAAGATGTATAATGAAGTTACTGATTTGAGATCTTTATTCTTTTTTTTCTTTCATTTTTTTTAACATCATTATTGGAGTATAATTGCTTTACAATGTTGTGTTAGTTTTTGCTGTATAACAAAGTGAATCAGCTATATGTATATATATATCCCCATATTGCCTCCCTCTTGCATCTCCCCCCCACCGTCCCTATTCCACCCCTCTAGGTGGTCACACAGCACCAAGCTGATCACCCTGTGCTATGCAGCTGCTTCCTACTAGCTATTTGTTTTACATTTTGTAGTGTATATATGTCATTGTTACTCTCTCACTTCGTCCCAGCTTGTTCTTCCCCATCCCCATGTCCTCGTCCATTATCTACAACTGCATGTTTCTTTATTCCTGTCCTGCCCCTACCTTCATCAGAACCCTTTGTTTTTGTTCTTGTTATTTTAAGATTCCATATATATGTGTTAGCATACAGTATTTGTTTTTCTCTTTCTGACATACTTCACTCTGTATTACAGACCCTAGGTCCATCCACCTCACTACAAATAACTCAATTTCATTTCTTTTTATGGCTGAGTAATATTCCATTGTATACATGTACCACATCTTCTTTATGCATTCATCTGTCGATGGACACTTAGATTGCTTCCATGTCCTGGCTATTGTAAATAGAGCTGCAGTGAACATTATGGTACATGATGTTTTTAAATTATGCTTTTCTCAGGGTATATGCCCAGTAGTGGGATTGCTGGTCATATAGTAGTTCTATTTTTAGATTTTTAAGGAACCTCCATACTGGCTGTATCAATTTACATTCCCACCAACAGTGCAAGAGGGTTCCCTTTTCTCCACACCCTCTCCAGCATTTATTGTTTGTAGATTTTTTGATGATGGCCATTGTGACCAGTGTGAGGTAATACCTCACTGTAGTTTTGATTTGCATTTCTCTAGTGGTTAGTGATGTTGAGCATCCTTTCATGTGTTTGTTGGCAGTTTGTATTATCTTCTTTGGTGAAATGTCTATTTAGATCTTCTGCCCATTTTTGGATTGGGTTGTTTGTTTTTTTTTATATTGAGCTGCATGAGCTGCTTGTATATTTTGGAGGTTAATCCTTTGTCAGTTGCTTCGTTTGCAAGTATTTTGTCCCATTCTGAGGGTTGTCTTTTTGTCTTGTTTATGGTTTCCTTTGCTGTGCAAAAGCATTTAAGTTTCATTATGTCCCATTTGTTTTATTTCCATTTCTCTAGGAGGTGGGTCAGAAAGGATCTTGCTGTGATTTATGTCATAGAGTGTTCTGCCTGTGTCTTCCTCTAAAAGTTTTAAAGTGTCTGGCCTTACATTTAGGTCTTTAATCCATTTTGAGTTTATTTTTGTGTATGGTGTTAGGGAGTGTTCTAATTTCATTCTTTTACATGTAGCTGTCCAGTTTTCCCAGCACCACTTATAGAAGAGGCTGTCTTTTCTCCATTGTATATCCTTGCCTCCTTTATCAAAAATAAGGTGACCGTATGTGCATGGGTTTATCTCTGGGCTTTCTATCTTGTTCCATTGATCTATATTTCTGTTTTTGTGCCAATACTGTCTTGATTACTGTAGCTTTGTAGTATAGTCTGAAGTCCAGGAGCCTGATTCCTTGAGCTCCGTTTTTCTTTCTCAAGATTGCTTTGGCTATTGGGGGTCTTTTGTGTTTACATACAAATTGTGAAATTTTTTGTTCTAGTTCTGTGACAAATGCCATTGGTAATTTGATAAGGATTGCATTGAATCTGTAGATTGCTTTGAGTAGTTTAGCTATTTTCACAATGTTGTTTCTTCAAATCCAAGAACATGGTATATCTCTCTGTATCAGCTTTAATTTCTTTCATCACCATCTTAATACTTTTCAGAGTACAGGTCTTTCATCTCCTTAGGTGTGTTTATTCATAGGTATTTTAATGTTTTTGATGCAGTGGTAGATGGGATTGTTTCTTGAATTTCTCTTTCTGACCTTTTGTTTTTAGTGTATAGAAATGCAACCGATTGCTGTGGGTTAATTTTTTTTTTTTTGGTGGTATGTGGGCCTCTCACTGCTGTGGCCTCTCACGTTGCAGAGCACAGGCTCTGGACGCACAGGGTCAGCAGCCATGGCTCATGGGCCCAGCCGCTCTGTGGCATATGGGATCTTCCTGGACCGGGGCACGAACCCGTGTCCCTTGCATTGGCAGGCGGACTCTCAACCACTGCGCCACCAGGGAAGCCCTGTGTGTTAATTTTGTATCCTTCAACTTTACCGAATTGATTCATTAGCTCTAGTAGTTTTCTGGTATCATCTTTAGGATCCTCTATAGTATCATGTCATCTGCAGACAGTGACAGCTTTACTTCTTTTCTGATTTGGATTCCTTTTTTATCTTTTTCTTCTGATGGCTGTGGCTAAGACTTCCAAAACTATGTTGAATAATAGTGGTGAGAGTGGACATCCTTATCTTCTTCCTGATTTTAGAGGAAATGGATTCAGTTTTTCATCATTGAGAACAATGTTGGCTGTGGATTTGTCATATATGGCCTTTATTATGTTGAGGGAAGTACCCTCTGTGCCTACTGTCTGGAGAGTTTTTATCATAAATGGGTGTTGAACTTTACTGAAAGCTTTTTCTGAATCTATTGAGATTATCATGTGGTTTTTATCCTTCAGTTTTTTAATATGGTGTATCACATTGGTTGATTTGTGTATATTGAAGAATTTGGGATAAACCCCACTTGATCATGGTGTATGATCCTTTTAATGTGTTCTTGGATTCTGTTTGCTAGTATTTTGTTGAGTAGTTTTGCATCTATGTTCATTAGTGATATTGGCCTGTAGTTTGCTTTTTTGTGACATCTTTGTCTGCTTTTGGTATCAGGGTGATGATGGCCTCATAGAATGAGTTTGGGAGTGTTCCTTCTGCTATATTTTGGAAGAGTTTGAGAAGGATAGGTGTAAGCTCTTCTCTAAATGTTTGATAGAATTCGCCTGTGAAGCCATCTGGTCCTGGGCTTTTGTTTGTTGGAAGATTTTTAATCACAGTTTCAATTTCAGTGCTTGTGATTGGTCTGTTATATTTTGTATTTTTTCTGGTTCAGTCTCAGAAGGTTGCGCTTTTCTCAGCATTTGTGCATTTGTTCCAAGTTGTCCATTTTATTGGCATATAGTTGCTTGTAGTAATCCCTATGATCCTTTGTATTTCTGCAGTGTCAGTTGTTACTTCTTCATTTCTAATTCTGTTGATTTGAGTCTTCTCCCTTTGGTTCTTGATGAGTCTGGCTAACGGTTTGTAAATTTTTTTTATCTTCTCAGAGAACCAGCTTTTAGTTTTATTGATCTTTGCTATTGTTTCGTTGATTTATTTTCCATTTATTTCTGATCTGATCTTTATGATTTCATTCCTTCTGCTACTTTTGGGGTTTTTTAGTTCTTTTTCTCTAATTGCTTTAGGTGTAAGGTTAGGTTGTTTATTTGAGATTTTTCTTCTTTCTTGAGTGAGGATTGTATTGCTGTAAACTTCCCTCTTAAAACTGCTTTTGCTGCATTGCATAGATTTTGGGTCATCGTGTTTTCATTGTCATTTGTTTCTAGGTATTTTTAAATTTCCTCTTTGATTTCTTCAGTGATCTCTTGGTTATTTAGTAGCGTATTGCTTGGCCTCCATGTGTTTGTATTTTTTACAGTTTTTTTCCTGTAGTTAATATCTAGTTTCATAGTGTTGTGGTCAGAAAAGATACTTGATACCATTTCAGTTTTCTTAAATTTACCAAGGCTTGATTTGTGACCCAAGATATGATCTATCCTGGAGAATGTTCCGTGAGCACTTGAGAAAAAAGTGTATTCTTTTGTTTCTGCATGGATTGTTGTCCTCTAAATATTAAGTCCATCTTGTTTAATGTGTCATTAAACAAGCTTGTGTTTCCTTGTTTACATTTTGGATGATCTGTCCATTGGTGAAAGTGGGGTGTTAAGTCCCCTACTATGAATGTGTTACTGTGCATTTCCCCTTTTATGGCTGTTAGCATTTGCCTTATGTATTGAGGTGCTCCTATGTTGGGTGCATAAATATTTACAATTGTTATATCTTCTTCTTGGATTGCTCCCTTGATCATTCTGTAGTGTCCTTCTTTTCTCTTGTAATAGTAAAGTTTATTTTGTCTGATATGAGAATTGCTACTCCAGCTTTCTTTTCATTTCCATTTGTATGGAATGTCTTTTTCCATCCCCTCACTTTCTATCTGTATGTGTCCCTAGGTCTGAAGTGGGTCTCCTGTAGACAGCATCTATATGGGTCTTGGTTTTGTATCCATTCAACCAGTCTGTCTTTTAGATGGAGCATTTAATCCATTTATATTTAAGGTAATTATCGATATGTATGTTCCTATTACCATTTTCTTAATTGTTTTGGTTTTGTTATTGTAGATCTTTTCCTTCTCTTGTGTTTCCTGCCTAGAGAAGTTTCTTTAGCATTTGTTGTAAACTGGTTTGGTGGTGCTGAATTCTCTTAGCTTTTGCCTGTCTGTAAAGGTTTTTATTTCTCCGTCAAATCTGAATGAGATTCTTTCTGGTTAGAGTAATCTTGCTTGTAGGTTTTTCCCTTTCATCACTTTAAATATGTTCTGCCCTTCCCTTCTGGCATGCAGGGTTTCTGCTGAAACATCAGCTGTTAACCTTAGTGGGATTCCCTTGTTTGTTATTTGTTGTTTTTCCCTTACTGCTTTTAATATTTTTTCTTTGTAGTTTATTTTTCACAGTTTGATTAATATGTGTCTTGGTGTGTTTCTCCTTGGATTTATCCTGTATGGGTCTCTCTGTGCTTCCTGGACTTGATTAACTATTTCCTTTCCCATATTAGGGAAGTTTTCAACTATAATCTCTTCAAATATTTTCTCAGTCCCTTTATTTTTCTCTTCTTCTTCTGGGACCCCTATAATTCAAATGTTGGTGTGTTTAATGTCATCCCAGAAGTCTCTGAGACTGTGCTCAATTATTTTCATTCTTTTTTCTTTATTCTGCTCTGCATTAGTTATTTCCACTATTTTGTCTTCCAGGTTACTTATCCATTCTTCTGCCTCAGTTATTCTGCTGTTGATTCCTTCTAGAGAATTTTTAATTTCATTTATTGTGGTGTTCATCATTCTCTGTTTTCTCTTTAGTTTTTCTAGGTCCTTGTTAAACGTTTCTTGTATTTTCTCCATTCTATTTCCAAGATTTTGGATCATCTTTACTATCATTACTCTGAATTCTTTTTGAGGTAGAGTGCTTATTACCTCATTTGTTTGGTCTGGTGGGTTTTTACCTTTCTGCTTCATCTGCTGCATATTTATGTCTTCTCATTTTGCTTAACTTACTGTGTTTGGGGTTTCCTTTTCGCAGGCTGCATGTTCATAGTTCCCGTTGTTTTTGGTGTCTGCCCCCAGTGGGTAAGGTTGATTCAGTGGGTTGTGTAGGCTTCCTGTTGACAGGACTGGTACCTGTGTTCTGGTGGGTGGGGCTGGATCTAGTCTTTCTGGTGGGCAGAGGCGTATCTGGTGGTGTTTTTTGGTGTTTCTCTGAACTTATTATGATTTTAGGCAGCCTCTCTGCTAATGGGTGGGGTTGTGTTCCTGTCTTGCTAGTTGTTTGGCATGGGGCCTCGAGCACTGGAGCTTCCTGGTTGTTGGGTGGAGCTGGGTCTTAGCATTGAGACAGAGATCTCTGGGAGAGCTCTTGCCAATTGATATTACTTGTGGCTGGGAGGTCTCTGGTGGTCCTATGTCCTGGACTCAGCTCTCCCACCTCAGAGGCTCAGGCCTGACACCAGGCTGGGGCACCAAGACCCTTTTGGGAACTCTGAGGTCTTCTGCCAGCCTTCGGTAGGTGTTCTGTAGGAGTTGTTCCATGTGCAGGTGTGTGTTTGATGTACTTGTGGGGAGGAAGGTGATCTCATGTCTTACTCCTCCACCATCTTGAAGGTCCCCCCAATTCTTTTTTAATGTAGGTGTTTACAGCTATAATTTTCCCTCTATCCTCTGGTTTTGCTGCATCCCAGAAATTTTGATATGTTGTGTTTTTGTTTTCAGTCGTCTGAGTGCTTTTTTCAATTTCTTTGATCCATGGTTTCTTCAGGGTGTGTTACTTAATTTCCACATATTTGTGAATTTTCCAGTTTTCCTTCTGTTACGATTTCTACTTTCATTCCATTGTGATCAGAGAAGATATTTTGGATGATTTAATTCTTTTTAAATGTGTAAAAATTTTTTTTTGAAATAACATATGGCCTACCCTGGGGAATATTCCATGTACATTTGAGAAAAAATGTATGTTTTGCTATTTTGTGGTCATGTTCTGAATATGTCTGTTACATCTAGTTGATTTATAGTAATATAAATCCTCTATTTATAGTTTTTCTGTCCTTTATTGGGAATGGGGTATTGAACTCTCCAACTGTTATTGTTGAACTGTCTGTTTCTCCTTTCAGTTTTCAATTTTTAGTCCATATATTTTCGGGCTCATTTGTTAGATATGTATATGTTTATAATTGCTCTATCTTCTTGAAGGATTGAGACTTTCATGAATATATAATGCTCTTCTTTGTCTTTTTTAACAGTTCTTCACTTAAAATATATTTTGCCTGATACTAGTATAGCCATCCCTGCATTCTTTTGCCTGCTCTTTGCATGGGTTATCTTTTTCTGTGCTTTCCCTTTCAACTTAAAATGTCTTTAGATTTAAAATGAGTCTCTGGTGGACAGCATATAGTTGGGTCATTTTCTACTTTTAAACCCATTCTGCCAATCTCTGCCTTTAATTGGATAGTTTTATTCATTTATGTTTGTAGTAATTCCTGGTAATGAAGGCTACTTTCTGCCATTTTGCTCTGTTTTTATATGTCTCAGATGTTTTTTATTCCTTGGTTCCTCCATTATTACTTTCCTTTTATTATAACATTTTGATTCCTTTATCATTTTCCTTTCTGTGTATTTTTTAGTTATTTTTTTAGGGGTCAACCTAAGGATTTTAATTAATCTCTTGAAGTATGATAATCTATTTTTAATTAATACCACCTTAGCTTCAATACTATGCAAAAACTGCTTACATACACCTCTGTCCCACCTCCTTTTTGTTGTTGTTTTACAAATTACATCCTTATATATTACATGCCCGTTAACATAGATTTGTAATTATTGGTTTATGCATTTTTATTTTAGAGCATTAAGGGTTAAAAGAGGAATTACAACTTAAAAAATACAGTAATATTGGCTTTTGTATTTATATATAGATATCTTCGTAACAGTTTAAAAATTTTTTCTCATGACTTTGAGTTACTGTCTGATATGTTATCATTTCCACCTGAAGAATACTTTTTTATCATTTCTTGTGGGGCAGGTCTATTAGCAGCGAATTCCCTCAGCTTTTGTTTATCTGAGAATGTCTTCATTTCTACTTCATCTTTAAAGGATTATTTTGCCAGATGTTAAAGTCTTGTTTGACATTTTTCTCTTTGAGCCCTTTAATTATATCATCCAATTTCCTCATGACCTCAGTGGTTTCTGATGAGAAATTGGCTGTGAGTCGTACTGAGACTGCCTAATTGAGGATTCCTTGTATGTAATGAATCATTTGTCTCTTGCTCTTTTCCAGATTCTCTTTATCTTTGGCTTTTGGTGGTTTGATTTTAATGTGTCTCGGTGTGCATCATGTTGCATTTATCATCTTGGAACTCACTGAGCTTCTTAGATTTGTGGGATTTGTCGTTCTCATCAAACTTGGGGAGTATGGAGCCATTATTTCTTCAAATATTCTTTCTGTCCTTTTCTCTACTTTCTCTCCCTCTGGAGCTCCCATAATGTATATGTTGATACACTTGAAGGTATCCTACAGGTGTGTCAGTTTTCTCCATTTTTTTTCCTTTCTATTTTCTTTTTCCCCCCCTGCTGTTCAGAGTAGGTAATTTCAATTGACTTGAATCGGAATCAGGTAGCTGATTCTTCTGTTTAAACATGCTTTTGAACCCCTCTAGTGAATTTTCAGTTTCAGTTATTGTAGTTCTTTGCTGCAGATTTTCTCTTTTTATACTGTTCATGTCTTAGTTGATTACATCCTTCTCCTGGTTTCCTTCAGTTCTTTGTCCATGGTTTCCTTTAGCATTTTTGAGCACATTGAAGGCAGCAAATTAAAGTGATTTTCTAGTAAAACCTACATCTCTGTTCCTCAAGGTAGTTTCTCTTAATTTCTTCTGTGTATGGGAATTCTTTCATCTTTCTTTGCTTGCTTCATAATTTTTGATTGAATATTCAACAAGTTGGATCTTTCAAATCTATAATGTAGTAACTGGAAATTTGAGTCTTCTCCTGTGTTTTTTGTTGCTTGCTTTAGGTGGCAGCTGTTTGTTTACTGACTTTTCGAAACTATATTTATAAAGTCTGTATTCTTTGTCATGTGTAGTTCTGAAGTCTCTGTTCCTTTAGCTTGTGGTTAGGTTTTATTATCAGAGATTTCTTTGAATTCCGAGAACCAAAAGAAAAGAAATGAGGACCAAAAACTCCCAGTCTTTGCAGATTGGCTCTCTGTTTGATCATTCCTTCAGTGTTTATTCAACTTTGCCTTAGCCTTTTCTTTCTGCTTGTGCTGAGACTGAAGATCAGCCTGAGGTGAAAGCTTTAAGGGTCTTCTCTTAACTGTCCTTCCTTGGGCATGAATATGGCTTTCCTCTTCTCCAGTATATAGAGGTACTTTTCAATGCTTTAATTCCCCAAAGAAACTTTCTCCCCATCATTTTCTCTTTAGCTTTCAGCATGTCTGTTTTGGGCCTCAACTTTAGAATTTTTGCCCCAGGTGGCAGCACATTGGTCATTTGTCTTACAACATTTTGGAGGAATTATCTCTATGAAGCTGCTTTTCTGCTCTGAGAAAGTTCCAAATTTGGTGAAACATAGGTATGTTCTTGCAACAATTCTTCTTTCAGTTTCCAGTCAGGTCAAAAGAGACAAAAATCAGTTCCTTGAGATTAAGGTTGGCTCTCTTCACTCCAGAGCCATGAACCAGAGTTTCACATTGGGAATACCAGCTGCCATCTCTAAGCCCTTCATGAGCAGAGAGGAAAGTAGAAATGCTGCCAATTTTTCCTACCATTTTAAAATTGTCTTTTTCCTGACTCAACAATTGCTTGGTTGTTGCATATCTTTGACTGTTTTCCAGAGTTCTCATGAAGTTGATTCTGACAGTTTTTACTCAGTTTTTCTTGTTGCTGTATAGGGATATTCCATTTTCACTGATGTCATTCTTCCTTTACTTCTGTAATCATGGTTTATTCTAGTTCTTTGAACATATTTATAATGACTGCTTTGAAAATTTTGTTAAATCTCACATCTGGGTCTTCTCACAGTCAGTGTTTGTTGCCTTCCTTTTTTCTTGCCCAAGGATTACACTTTCCTGTTTCTTTGCATATCTCATAATCTTTTTGTTAAAAACTGGACATTTTAGGTAATATAGGAGATCTGGATTCTGATTCCTTTTGGGGATTTTAAAATTATCCATCTGTTACTGATTTTTTTGTTTAATTTTCTATGGTCATAGTGTATACTCTGTATAATTTCAATCCTTTGAAATTTTTTGAGACTTGCATTGTTACTTAGATTATCAACTGTCTTGTTTAATATTTCACATGCATTTAAAAATGGTGTGTATTCTGCACTTGCTAGGTGTAGTGTCCTCTAAATTTGAATTGGTTAGTTTTTAAATTTTATGTCCTTTTATTTTTATTTTTTTGTCTTTTCTCAGTTTCTGAGAGATTTTGAATGTGTTTCTCCTTCTGGTTCTATGTTTTTTTGCTTCACGTATTTTGTAGCCATGTTATTAGTTGTACACACATTTAATATTATTATGTCTTACTGTTGAAATGACCCTCATCACTGTGAAGTGTTCCTTTTTATTGCAACTAATGCTTCTTCCTAAAGTTTATTTCATCTGATGCTAATGTTGACTCATCACGTTTCTTTTGGTTTGTGTTTGCATCATATATCATTTTCTTACTTTTTAGCTTCAGCCTATCTGTGTCTCACATTTAAAGTATGTCTCTTGTAAATAACACAAAGGTTTTTTTTTATAATCCAGACTGATAGAGTATGCATTTTAATTGGCTCATTTACATTTATGTAACATAATCAGTAATATAATTACTGATATACTTGTGTTTAAATTTATTATCTTGTTTGTTTTCTGTTTATCTGTCTTCATTTTGTTTTCCTTTTCTACGTTTTTTAGGTTGATTAAGTATTTTTCTTTTTTATTTTCTTTTCTTTACTTCATCCCTTCTATTGGATTTTTTGTACTAGTTTTGGTATTTTTCTGTTGGTGGCTACCCTAGATATTATAATGTACATTTTTGGCTTATTACAGTCTCAAACTAGTATGTTATTTTTCAAACAGTTCAAGAACTTTATAACAGTTTAACTCCGTTTACCTCTTTTCACATTTGGTGCTATTGATATAGTATATTTTACTTTTGTGTACATCATAAACACACAGGGCACTTATATTATTATTGCTTTAAATAATCATTGTTCTTTTATCTTTACCCTTTCCCATGTTCTTCATTTTTCCTACAGTTCCATGCTTTAATCTGTCATCATTTTCCTTCAGTCTAAAGAACTCCTTTTAATATTTCTTGTATTGCAGATCTGCTGGTGACAAATTCCTTCAGCTCTTGTTTATCTTTACTCCTCTTGAACCTCTTGATAAATTTTTTACCTCTGTTAAAGGAAACCAGAGCCAAACAAAAGTTAAAGTGGTAAAGATGGACTTTATTTAAACAACTGTTGTAGTAGGGGAAGCTACTCCAGTAGAGAAGTGGGCTTAATTCTAGATACAGTCTGAACAAGTGGGAATTTATAGCCAAGGAGCAAGTAGGGTGGGGGCATTGGTGAATGGAACATTACTAGAGGAGACATCAAAGTCTGGGAATATTTTTGGCTGAACCAACCTAACAGAGGATTCTTGCTGAGCAGGTCAAGGTGATCATCTACCACCTGGGGGATGGTAGGGGTGAAGAATTTGATCAGATATCAAAGGTGATGAATTCTTGCTAAAAGGACTTAAGCAGGATTCCTGCTTAAACTGGATTCTACAAGGAAATACATGGTTGGGGCTTGTTAGGGAGAGGGTTCAGAGGAGCCTGACTAAAATTTGGTCAAGCAAAGAATCTTTGTCATCTCTCTGTACTTTTGTGTTTTCTTGTTGTCTTTACTGTCATTGCACTTAATTCCTTGAATTGTAATTCTCTAATGGCTTCTCTGTGTCATCTACTACACTGTGAGATCCTTAGAGTTAGGCACTATTTTCATTTTTGTATTTTCCATACCTATCTTGTGCATATTATAGATTAGGGACTCTGTTAATATTAGTGGAATGATGACTATTCTTGGTCTAGAATGATACAGAATTGAATCACAATTCTGGTAATGGCTTGGAAAAGAAGAAACATTTGAACTAATTAATATTATTTTATTAACAAATAAAAATAAGAATAATTTGGACTTGGTGTGTAGGGGTTTTCTTTGAGGTCAATCTATTCAATATAATGTATATCTCAAACACAGTATCACTGCCTTTTCTTCCTTCCTAAGACAGTCCAATTAACATGAACTAGTAAGAAAAACATGAAGTATTAATATATAATTGCCGTTTTGGAATAAGGTAGTGTGACTAAACATGACTATAAGCACTGTCTTCTGCTTTTTTTTTTTTTTTTTTTCGGTACG
>NW_006779719.1:548792-559534 GCF_000442215.2 Lipotes vexillifer
TCCCCTGCATCGGCAGGCGGACTCTCAACCACTGTGCCACCAGGGAAGCCCTCTCCTCAACTTTTTAAGTGCTTAGATTGTTTCTTTAATAGTTATTTTTCTTTTGAAGTTTTAAAATTCTTGAATCCATTTTTTAAAGTAACGTAGATTTTCAAAAATTGTCCAGTTGTCTACATTTTCAAATTTACTGCCAAAATTTATTCTAACACTCTTTTTGTCTTTATAACGTATACCTGTAATTATACTTTAAAAAATTCTTAATGTTTATCTATGCCTCCTTTTTTTTTTTTTCTTGATCAGGCTGGACAAAGGCTTATTTATTTTGTTAGTAATTACAAACAATCAGATTTTATTGAATCTTTATTCTCTGTTAACTTCTACTCTATCATGTCCTTCTTTCATCTGTCTTTGGGATTAGTCTGTTGTTTTTAATGTATTGAGTTAGAGAATTTAGGTCATTATCTGTGATTTTCTAATATAAGCAGGTTAAAGCTACAATTTTCCCTCTTGAGTATCACTTTAGTTATATTCCATCATTTAATACATGGTATTGGTCATCATTCATTATAAGTGCTTTTTAATTTCTGTTATAATTTCTCCTATGACCTGTGAGATATTTAGAAGTATTTGTAAATTCAAAAATGATGCAAGGATACAGTTTCAAAGTTGTTACTGAATAATGTTTTTATATATAACTAATTGAAATTGTTACATATTTATGAGTAGACAGTTACGTTGATAACTTAAATAAAAAATTTAAATCTTCGTTGTCAGTGTGTCAAGTTGGTGTCATTTTGCCTACAGTGGAAAAGAATGAAAACATCAGTAGAGTAAACATACTTTCTGTGAGGCTTATGTTTACAAATATATAGGATTAAAAAATTTTTTCCTTAGTATTCATTTCTGATTTAATTGAAATGTGATTAGAAAACATGGTATGTATGATCATTCTCTGGCATTTTTGGAGACTTGTTTTTAGTCTCCACATGATTGGTATTTATTTGTTTGGGTGAATGTACGTGTGAATGTTCTGTATGTGCTTGGAAATAATATGCGTTATTTAATTGTGTGACTTAGGTGTTCTGTATGTTTTTTTAAAAGTCCACAGTCCTTCAGCCTTTTGTTAATGTACCTCCTAAAATATCTTTGAAAACAATTCTTGCATTTTAAGTTGATGTTTAAAGTTTTTCATTGTAAATTTAAATAGTGCAGAGGATATATTGACTAGTATATTGTGTAAAACTTGACATTTAAAAATAAAACTGTTTCACTGTTCTCTTTAAAGCATCTGATGACTCCTAAATATTTTAGTTATTTGGTACCCTCATGATAATTTAAAACACACGTAACTTTGTATCAACCTTACTGTACAGGACAACTAAAAAACTAGATAAAATATATTTTATAATGTGCTTGAAAGAATCCTAGCAATCAAATTTTAAAATATAGGGGAAAAGTATATTTAATTAAGAATTCAGTTGTAAGTCGTGTTGAACGAGAAGATTTTTGACTGCTACTGCATTTTGTGCTGATTTTAAGTGTTGTTACTTCAGCCCCATTGCAGATTATAGATGTTATGTAAATGTACTTCACTATCTAATAATTTTTTTTTCTGCTTCTTTCCTAGGAGTCACACCTGTGTATCATAGTATGTTTGCTTTAATGAATGAAACAGAAAGGATCTGGTATCCACCCAACCACGTCTTCCATATAGATGAATCAGCCAGACACAATGTACTCTACAGAGTCAGGTACTTTCTCCAGTAAAGTGACTAATTAACTTAATAGCAAAAGGGCAAAGTGGGAGAAATTATCAACCATATTTTTTAATTGCAAAGTCTTTAATATCAGAGACCAGAACCAATTAGCATCTAATCTTCTTCAATTAAGACTCTTTTTCCCCACTAGAGAAAGTGTTCATACATGTTCTTTAACTAGAATGCTCTGAGAATAAAGCTGTCCTGGTGAGATGCTATTTTACCACTTAAGATTATAGTTAAATTTTGAACAGGGCAAGAATGGCCTTTACTAGAAAAATCCTAAATGTTTGGAATATTGATAGTTTCCCAGGAAATTTGATGTTTTGTTCAATAATATGTAATCTCACATTTTTTCTTTTTAATAACTTTTTTTTTAAGTTGAAGTGAAGGAAAGATAAGATTTTGCCAGTGATTATTTACAACCTCAAATTATAAGTTACTTTATTTGATAATCTTTGGTAATATGTAGTACCAATTTAGAGAAATCCAGAGGTACTTTTCCATTCAAAAGGATGAAACAAAGAAATAAGTTTGATCTCTGGTTCTTACTTTTGAAATAGATCCATTCCATACAGAGTCAGTGTTGCATAGTAAAAAAGAAAATGGACTCATTCATGTTTTTAAAAAGAAAAGAAAAGGAGACCTTAATAAACTAAGACTTAAGAGAGGCATCCTTACCACAACAAAGGATATCTGCAAAAAACATGTGGCAAATAATATTCTTAAATGGTAAAATGTTAGAAGCATTCTCTTTAAAATCAGGAACAAGATGTATAGAAAATAAAGATAGCCGTGATCACTGCTTGTATATAGGATTTTGGTGGAGTTCCTAACCAGTATAGTAAGACAGGAAAAATAAGTAAAATATTTCATAATTGAGAACAAAGAAGCAAAAAGTCATTATTTGGGGATGATGTGATTGTTAACATAGAAAATATGAACAAATCTACAGGCATCAATAATAATCACTCAGCAGAAGGCTAGATTTATGTGATGAGTATGTTAAAAAATTAACTATTTCCATACACCACAAACAAACAGAAAGAGGTCACTTAAAATAATGACTAATAACAACAAAAAACATAAGGGACCTAGGATTAAATCTATTCAGAGTTATGTAAGAGTTATGCAGATTTTAAGACTTTTCAATTTGTGTTATTTAAAGAAGCAGGTGATATGCATATGTTTCACAAAATATCAGTATCTTATTAAGAATATTTTCTTTATCACTTTCTATAATTACTGTACTTTCTGCAATCAGCAAGTAGTATATCTTTTTATTTTAAAATGTTTGTAGAGCAGTGGTCTGCAGTCTTTTTCTATAAGAAGCCAGGTAGTAAATATTTTAGGCATTGCAGGCCATACTGTCTCTGTTGTAGTTATTCAACTCTATTATTATAGTGTGAAAGCAACCATAGACAGTAAGTAAATGAATGGCCATGACTGTGTTCCAGTAAAACTTTATAAAAATTGGTAGTGGACCAGATTGGGCCTGTGAGCCATAGTTTGCTGACCTCTTCTTAAGAATTAAAAAATATGTCCCTTATCAAATTCATGACTTTCTTGTATTTTTAAACTAAGGGGGCACATATCCATTGCTACCTATAATCAAAAGTTCCAAGGATAGTCTAACCAGAAACTACCCAAAGGGAGATTTTATGTAATTAAAAAAAAAATTCCACCTGCCTTTTATTCAGAGGCTATTCTTCATTCCCTTTATTACATATTTATGGGTTATTTCAAAATCAACATAAAAGAACAACAATTATAAAACTGTGTTGGAGGACTTATAATGTATAAAGATGTAACTTTTATGACAAATATAGAATAAAGGGAATGGAACAGAGTTTCTGTATTTTATTGAAATTAAGTTGATATGAATAAGAACTAGATTGTTTAAGTTAAAATGTCTGTTGTAATCCTCTGGGAGATGCCTATGAAAATAACTCAAAAATATATAGTAAAAGATAAAACAAGAGACTTAATGTATGTAATACACTAGAAAATATTTATAGCAATAATGGAGGAATATTTGAACAAAAAATCGAAAAAAAGCCTAATAGAAGCAAAATGACAGACATAATAAATACTTTATTAACAGTAATTGCCTTAAATGTAAACGAATTAAACACTTAGGTCAAAAGGCAGAGATTGGAGGACTGAATTTAAAAAAAACATAAATTACATGCTGTCTATAAGAGGCACACTTTGCATTCAAAACCACAAGTAACTTGAAAGTAAAGGGTTGAAAAAGATAAAACAGGCATTCAGTAACCAAAAGAGAGCTGGAGTAGCTGTACTAATATCAGACAAAATTGTGTTTAAGATATATATTGTTGCTAGAGACAGAGGAGGGACATTTTATAATTATCAAGGAGTTACTCTGTTAGGAAACATAATAACATTTGTTTAAAATTGTTATAAGTTGGATCCAACTGCAGAGCTCCAAAATAGATGAAGCAGAAATGAAAGAATTAAAGGGAAAACTAGACAATTCAACAATAATAGTTGGAGACTTCAATACGTCACTTTCAGTAATGGACAGAACAACTAGACAGAAGATCAGCAAGGAAATAGAAGACTTGACCAACACTGTAAACCAGCTAGACATACATATATAAAACACTGCACCCAACCACAGCACAATACCCATTCTTTTCAAGTGCATATGGAATATTCTCCAGGATAGATCATATGTTAGTCCACAAAATGAATCTCAATAAATTTACAAAGATTGAAGTCATACAAAGTATGTTCTCTGACCACAGTGGAATTAAATTAGGGATCATTAACAGAAGGAGATTTGGAAAATTCACAAATACATGGTAATTAACAACACACTTCTAAATAACTGAGGGGTCAGAGAAAGGAAAATGGAAAATACTTTGATATGACTGAAAATGAAAACGGATCATATCAAAACTTACGGTATGCAGCTACAACAATGCTTAAAGGAAATTCCTAGCTATAAGTGCCTATATTAAAAAAGAAAAAAGTTCTCAAAGCTATTAACATTCCACTTTAACAAAGTAGAAAAAGAAGAGTAAATTAAATTCAAATCAAGTTGAAGGAAGGAAATAATAAAGATCAGAGTAGAAGTAAATGAAATAGAGAATAGGAAGACAACAGAGAAAATCAAGAAACCAAAAGTTGGTTCTTTGAAAAGATCAACAATATCAGTAAACCTTTAGCTAGACTGACCAAGATAAAAAGAGAGAAGCTTAAATTATTAAAATCAGGAATAAAAGAGGTAACATTACTGTGACCTTACAGAAATAAAAAGGATTATAAGGAACAACCGTATGCCAACAAACTACGTAACCAAATGAAATGGACAAATGTTTAGAAAGACACAAACTGTAGAACTGACAAAGCAAGAAGTAGAATGTCTGAATAGACCTTAACAAGTAAAGAAATGGAATTCAATTAGTAATTTAAAAAAACTTTCCCGGGCTTCCCTGGTGGCGCAGTGGTTGAGAGTCCGCCTGCCGATGCAGGGGACACAGGTTCGTGCCCTAGTCCGGGAGGATCCCACATGCCGCAGAGCGGCTGGGCCCGTGAGCCATGCCTGCTGATCCTGCATGTCCGGAGCCTGTGCTCCACAGCGGGAGAGGCCACAACAGTAAGGGGCCCGTGTACCACAAAAAACAAACAAACAAACAAACAAAAAAAACTTTTCCACAAAGGAAAGCCCAGACCCAAGTGGCTTTACTGGTAATTCTATTAAACTTTTAAGGAAGAGTTGATACTAGTTATTCACAAAAAGTGAAAAGGAGGGAACACTTCCTAATTCATTCTGTGAGTTCACAATTGTTACCCTGATACCAAATCCAGACAGACATCTAAAAGAAAAGAAAGCTACAGACAAATATCCCGTATAAACATAGTTGTAAAAATCATCAAGAAAATACTAGCAAACAAAATTCAGCAATATATAAAAAGGATTAAATATTGACCAGGTGGAATTTACTCCAGGAAATACAAGGTTGCTTTAACATACGAAAATCAATCAATCAATATAATGTACCATATTAGTAGAATAAAGAATCAAATCTTATTATCATCTTAATAGAGACAGAGAAAAACATTTGACAAAATCCAACATTCTATCGTGATCAAAATATTAAACATAATAAGGATGGAAGGGAACTTAGTCTGATAAAGGGCATCTGTGAAAAACCCAAAGCTAACCTTATGCTTGATAATGAAAGGCTGAATGCTTTCTTCCAAAGATCAGGAACAAGACACAAATATCTGCTTTCACCACTTCTGTTTAACACTGTACCATAGATTCTAGCCAGGGAAAATAGGCAAGAGAAAGAAATACTGGGCATCTATATTGGAAAAGAAGTGGTAAAACTCTCTGTTCACAGATGATATGATCTAGTGTATGAAAAATCCTAAGGAATTAAGAAACTATTAGAACTAATAAATGAGCTCAGCCCAGTTACAGGATAGAAATACAAAATCAGTTGTATTTCTATATGCTAGCAATTACAGAAGAAATGTGAAATTAAGAAAATTCCATTTACCATTGCATAAAAGAATACTTAGGTATAAACCTGACAAAAGAAGTACACAATTTGTGTACTGAGAAATATAAAATATTATTGAAAGAAATTAGAGAAACACCTAAATAAATGGAAAGATAATATAGGAAGACTTAATATTGTTAAGATGGCAATGTTCCCATAATTAATCTGTATATTCAGTGCAATCTCCACTGAAATTCTAGCAATCTTTATTGCAGAAATTGAAAAATTTGTCATAAAATTCATAAAAAATCAAAGGGACTTGGAATAGCCCAAACAGTCTTGAAAAACAACAAAGTTAGAAGATTCACACTTATTTCAAAACTTCATCCACAACCATAGTAATCAAGAGAGTGTGGTGCTGACTTAAGGTTAGATAATAGATTAATGGAATAAAATTGAAAGTCCAAAAATTATCTCTCATGTTATGGTAATAGACTTTAGACAAGGGTGCCAAGACAATTCATGGGGAAAGAATAGTCTTTTCAACAAATGGTGCTGGGACAACTGAATATCCACATGTAAAGTAATGAATTTAGACAACTCACACTGTTTACAAAAAGGTAACTTAAAATGGATCATAGACCTAAATCTAAGAGCTAAAACTATAAAATCTTAGGAGAAAACAGGATCATGTGTTTGTGTACTTAAATTAGGCAGTGATTTCAATATGGCAGCAAAAACCTAAGCAACAAAAGAAAAATACGTTAATTGGGATTCATCAAAGTATATGTATGTGCATCAAAGGATACTGACAAGAATGTGAAAAAACAACCTATAGAATGGAAGAAAATGTTTGTGAATTATATATCTGACAGATGTCTTATATCCAGAATATATAAAGAACTCTTACAGTTCAGTACAGTGACAACTAACACAATTAAAATAGGGGCAAAGTTTTGAATAGCCCTTTCTCTAAACAAAACATACAAATGATCAATAAGCATGTGAAAAGATACTCAACATCTTTATTCATTAGAGAAATGTAAATCAAAACCACAATGGGATACCATTTTACCCACTAAGATGGCAAGCATTAAAAAGATGGACGGTAACACATTGTTATAAATTTGTCAAATTAGGGACTTCCCTGGTGGTCCAGTGGTTAAGACTCCATGCTGCCAATGCAGGGGACACAGGTTCAATCCCTGGTTGGGGAACTAAGATCCCACGTGCTGCGCGATGTGGCCAAAAGATTAAAAAAAAAAAATTGTCATATTACCTCTTATTAAGTGGAACATAGGGTGCCAGATGGTGAGCCACATTTCAACAACAGACTACAAGAGGAATTGAAGTAGAAAAAAGTTTATTACTCACAGGTTCTTGAGGAAGTACCCGCATGCCTTAAGGGGTCACATGGAGAGGTCAAGGCACAGTGCAGATAGAGAGAGTCAGGACCTGGAGCACGTGCCTTTATTAGGGTTTAAGTGTAGAGTGCCTTGAGGTTCCTGGACTAAGGCCAGACTGGTCAATTAAAAAGAGTTGGGTTTTGGTAAGCCACGTAGGGATCTTATTGAAGAGGTGCATAGGACTAGACACTGGGAGGCAGGGATGACTGTTGATCACAGAGGCTGTTGGGGAAGTCGTATAAGGAACTTATGTTTGCTTGTGACTCTGCAAGTTGTTCTCTAGGGCATGCGTTTGTGTAGGAGCTAATGTCAGTTTAAGGTCACTACGGGACTCTTGACGAAACAAAATAAATGCTGAGTCAGCAGCACCATGGAGTAACTTAGCTAAACTCTCCACCCAGGTGTTGGCAAGGATGTGACCTATTGGGACACTCATACATTGTTAGAAGTATAAAATAGCGCTGCTTTGAAAGACAGTTTGGCTACTCCTTTAAAAGATAAACATAGAATTATCATATGATTCAGCAGTGCCACCCTAGGTATATATGCAAGAGAAATGAAAACATACATCCACAGGAAAGAAAACTTGTATATGATTACTCACAGCAACATTATTCACAATAGCAAAAAGATGGAAACAAACCAAATGTCCATGAATTCATGAATGGTTAAGCAAAATGTGGTATATCCATACAATGGGAATTTAATTGGGCAATAAAAAGAAATGAAGTACTGATACTGCTATAAATGTGGATGATCCTTGAAAACATGCTACGTGAAAGAAGGTAGAAAAAACCACATATTATTTGATTCCATTTATATAAAATATCCAGAATAGACAAATTTATAGAGGTAGACTAGTGGTAACTTAGGGCTGAGGAGCAGATAAGGGTGGCTTGGGTAGGGAATTTCTTTTATGGAAGATAAAGATGTTCTAAAGTTAGGTTGTGGTGATGTTTGTACAGTGCTTTGAATATTACTAAAAACATTGAATTGTATACTTTAAATGAGGGAACTTTATATGAATTATATCTCAGTAGAGCTGTAAATAAAAAAAGCAATATAGAATTTTTTTCTTTCTCTGAAGGACAAGTTTGTAACCTCCATTTTTTTTAACTGAAGTATAGTCGATTTACAATGTTGTGTTAGTTTCTTGTGTACAGTAAAGTGATTCAGTTATACATATTTATATATATTCTTTTTCATATTCTTTTCCATTATAGCTTATTACAGGATATTGAATATCCCTGTGCTATATAGTAGGACCTTGTTTATCCATTCTATATATAATAGTTTGCATCTGCTAACCCCAAACTCACAATCCAACTCTCCCCCCCACTCCTTCCCCTTTGGCGACCACAGGTCTGTTTTCTATGTCTGTGAGTCTGTTTCTGTTTCACAGATAAGTTCATTTGTGTCATATTTTAGATTCCACAGATAAGTAATATCATATGGTATCTGTCTTTCTCTTTCTGACTGGCTTTGCTTAATATGATAATCTCTAGGTCTGTCTGTGTAGCTGCAAATGGCATTATTTCATTCTTTTTTATGTAATCTGTTTCTTTAAAGAAGTAATTATTTGTTTTCACACCAAATTAGCATTTTCAGATTCCTCTACTGATGTTCCTAGAATTACATTAAAATTTTTTTTGAATTTTATTTTTTTAATACAGTAGTTTCTTATTAATTATCTGTTTTATACATATTAGTGTATATATGTCATTCCCAATCTCCCAATTCATCCCACCACTACCACCCCCCCGCTTTCCCCCCTGGTGTCCATACTAAAATTTTTTTTGTTAATGTTTTATTTCTACATTTCTCTATTTTCTGTTATTTGCTTCTATGTTCTGTTCATGGAAGAAGGCAGAATATGGATTTTAAACTTATGTTTCTTGTATTTTCTGGCTGTATTATTACCATGGCTTTACCCATATTTCCTTTTGTCCTCACTTTGTATTTAACACTGTTAGTTGTGTTTTCTGATTATGGGATAATACTTTTTGGTAGATCGGAAGTGGTTATATATATACAGTATGTTTATATAAGAACTGTTGGAGGCTGACTGATTGTTTTGTCTCGTAGATTTTACTTTCCTTACTGGTATTGTAATGGCAGCAACAGAACCTATAGGCATGGAATATCTCGAGGTGCTGAAGCTCCTCTTCTTGATGACTTTGTCATGTCTTACCTTTTTGCTCAGGTACGTACATGTGTTAAATGATAAATATCTGGCCATGTAAATGTATCTCTTAATCAGAAAAATATTCACATATGGGAAAATTGATGTTCTGTCTGCATAGCAGGTGCAGAAAGGTAACAAAATTGGGTCTTTTATCACTAATTTTTAATCCCATGGTTTATGGATAATAGAATCTATCTTATAAAGATTCCTAGAATTGCCCCTTTTGAATTTTCTTTTTATTTTAGTGCTTTAGATCATTTTAAAGATTTCACAAGTTTAGACTGAGTTTTACAACATGATTCATGTAGACCTAAGTGGCTGGAATATAGGACAGTGAAATTCTTTAGAGAAAATTTTTTTTAAATTCCTAAACAATTTCAGACTTAATTAGTGGGTTGTAAAATGTGAAGAAAGTAAGTAATTGCATAAAAAGTGAACTACAGTAGTTTGTGTAGCCCCTCATAGGAGGGTGGCTGGTTGTTGATACTTAGTCTGAGAACTGTGATCCAGTTGTTTATTAATATTGTTAAATTTTTGTGGTGTTTTTGAATATTTTTAAATGCTTTTATCTATTGCCTTGATTAGTGCTTTTGTGTAAAGATACACTCTTGATATCCCCAAGGTATCAGATCAAGGAGTTCTAAGTCAGATCTGCTAATATCATGGGAAATAACCTCACAGATCCTCATAGCTCACATTTCTAACGTGTAGTAGGGCTAGTTCAGTTTGTGAGCAACAAATTGAAAAATATTTCTCTTTTGCAATATGAGAGCAACCAAATTTTTTGTGTGTGAGGGGGTAAAATATACTTAATAAAATTTACTATTTTAACCATTTTTAAGTGGTCAAATCAGTGGCATTAATTCAGTACCTTCATTTTTTTTTTTTTTTTTTTTTTTTTTTTTTGCGGTGGTCC
>NW_006779719.1:559544-596624 GCF_000442215.2 Lipotes vexillifer
TCTCCCGTTGTGGAGCACAGGCTCCGGACGCACAGGCTCAGCAGCCATGGCTCACGGGCCCAGCCGCTCCGCAGCATGTGGGATCTTCCCAGACTGGGGCACGAACCCATGTCCTCTGCATCGGCAGGCGGACTCTCAGCCACTGCGCCACCAGGGAAGCCCAGTACCTTCATATTGTTCTGTAGCCATTACCACCATCCATCTCCAGAACATTTTTCATCTTCCTAAATTGAAACTTTATACCCATTAAAAAATAACCCCTTGGCTTCCCTGGTGGCACAGTGGTCGGGGGTCTGCCTGCCAATGCAGGGGACACGGGTTCGTGCCCCGGTCCGGGAAGATCCCAAATGCCGCGGAGCTGCTGGGCCCGTGAGCCATGGCCGCTGAGCCTGCGCGTCCGGAGCCTGTGCTCCGCAACGGGAGAGGCCACAACGGTGAGAGGCCCGCGTACCGCAAAAAAAAAAAAAAAAGAAAAAAATAACTCCTCCTTCCCCTCTCCTCCTGACCCCTGGCAGCCACCTTTCTACCTTCTGTCTCTATGAATTTAATTATTCCAGGTAGCTCATATAAGTGGAATTATACAGTATTTACTCTTTTGTGACTGGCTTATTTCTCTTACCATAATGTCTTCAAGATTCAACCATGTTGTAGCATGTGTCAGAATCTCCTTCCTTTTTAAGGCTGAATAATATTCTATTGTATGTACCACATTTTGTTTACCCATTCATCTCTTGTTGGATAGTTGGGTTGCTTCTACCTTTTGGCTCTTATGAATAATACTACAATGAACATGGGTGTAAAGATATCTCTCTGAGATCTTACTTTCAATTCTTTTGGATATCTATCCAGAAGTGGGATTACTAGATGATATGGTAGTTGTATTTTTAATTTTTTTGAGGAACTGCCATACTGTTTTCCATAGCAGCAGCACCTTTTTACATTATTACCAGCAGCACACAGCATTCCACATCCTCACCAACACTTACTTTCTGCTTTTCTGATGATGGCCATTCTGATAGGTGTGAAGTGGTATCTCGTTGTATTTTGTTTTTTTTTTCTTGTGGTATGTGGGTCTCTCACTGTTGTGGCCTCTTCTGTTGCGGAGCACAGGCTCTGGACGCGCAGGCTCAGCGGCCATGGCTCACGGGCCCAGCTGCTCCACAGCATGTGGGATCTTCCTGGATCGGGGCACGAACCTGTGTCCCCTGCATCGGCAGGCAGACTCTCAACCACTGTGCCACCAGGGAAGCCCTGCACGTATCTTTTTGAATTATAGTTTTTTCCAGATATATGCCAGGAGTGGGATTGCTGGATCATATGGCAACTCTATTTTTAGTTTTGAGGTGCCTCCATACTGTTCTCCATAGTGGCTGCACCAACTTACATTCCCTCCAGTAGTGTAGGAGGGTTCCCTTTTCTCCACATCCTCTCCAGCATTTGTTATTTGTAGACTTTTTAATGATAGCTGTTCTGACAAGTGTGAGGTGGTATCTTGTAGTTTCGATTTGCATTTCTCTCACAATTAATGATGTGGAACATCTGTTCATGTGCTTGTTGGCCATCTGTATGTCTTCTTTGGAGAAATGTCTATTTATATCTTCTGCCCATTTTTCAATTAGGTTATTTGTTTTGTTGTTATTGAATTGTATGAGCTATTTGTATATTTTGGAAATTAAGCCCTTGTTTGTCACATCATTTGCAGGTATTTTCTCCCATTCTGTAGATGTCTTTTCATTGTGTTATGGTTTCCTTTGCTATGTAAAAGCTTGTAAGTTTGGACTAGGTCCCAGTTGTTTGTTTTTGCTTTTATTTCTATTGCCTTGGTAAACTGACCATTGGTATGATTTATGTCAGAGAATGTTTTGCCTATGATCTCTTTTAGGAGTTTTCTGGTATCATGTCTTATAGTTAAGTCTTTAAGCCATTTTAAGTTTATTTGTGTATACAGTGTGAGAGTGTCTTCTAATTTCATTGATGTACATGCAGCTGTCCAACTTTCCCAACACCACTTGCTGAAGAGACTTTTTTCCATTGTATATTCTTGTCTCCTTTGTTGAAGATTAATTGACTATAGGTGTGTGGGTTTATTTCTGGGCTCCATATTCTGTTCCACTGATCCATATGTCTGTTTTTGTATCAGTACCACACTGTTTTGATTACTGTAGCTTTTAGTATTGTCTGAAGTCTGGGAGGGTTATGCCTCCTGCTTTGCTCTTTTTCCTCAGGATTGCTTGGGCAATTCTGGGTCTTTTATCGTTTCATACAAATTTTAGGATTATTTGGGAATTCCTTAGTGGTCTAGTGGTTAGGACTTGGCACTTTCACTGCTGGGGCCCAGGTTCAATCCCTGGTCAGGAATTAAGAATCCTGCAGGCTGCGTGGCACAGCCAAAAATGAAAAATAAAAATTAGGATTATTAGTTCTAGTTCTGTGAAAAATGTCATGGGTAATTTGAAGGGATTGCATTAAATCTGTAGATTTCTTTGGGTAGTATGGCCATTTTAACAATATTAATTTTTCCTATCCAAGAGCATGGGATATCTTTGTATTTCTTTGAATCATCTTCAGTTTCCTTTATTAATGTTTTATAGTTTTCAGCATATAAGTCTTTCACCTCCTTGATCAGCTTTATTCCTAATTATTTTATTTTTTTGGATGTGGTTTTAAAAGGGATTGTTTTTTAACGTTCCTTTTCTGATATTTCATTTTTAGTGTAAAGAAATGCAACCGTTCTGTATGTTAATCTTTTATTCTGCTACCTTGCTGAATTCGTTTATCAGTTCTAGTAGTTTTTGTGTGGAGTCTTTAGGGTTTTCTGCATCTAGTGTCATGTCACCTGCATATAATGACAGTTTTATGTTTTGAGGTAATTTTTGTATGGTGTAAGGTAAGGGTCCATCTTCATTGTTTTGCATGTGGATATCCAGTTTTTTCAGCACCATTTGTTGAAAAGACTATCCTTTCTCTGTTGAATAGTCTTGTTGCTCTTGTCAAAAACCATTTGAAAACCAACCAACTTTTTACAGCTTCCTTTGTTTCAGTAGTCATTAAGAAAAGAGAGAGGGCTTCCTTGGTGGCCTAGTGGTTGGGAGTCTGCCTGCCGATGCAGGGGACACGGGTTCGTGCCCCGGTCTGGGAGGATCCCGCATGCCGCGGAGCGGCTGCGCCCGTGAGCTGTGGCCACTGAGCCTGCGCGTCCGGATCCTGTGCTCCGCAATGGGAGAGGCCACGGCGGTGAGAGGCCCGCGTACCGCATTAAAAAAAAAAAAAAGAAAAGAAAAGAGAGAGACAGGCCTCTGAGAATAGTGTACTATGAAGTTATGACTTTATACTGCTTTTAGAATTATATTATTTCATCTATTCTATAGATCTGGTTTATTTTGATGGAATGCTAGTTAAGTTCCATTAATAAGGCAAGTTTTCCTAAACTATTCATTGATCTACTTTACCCTAATATTAGTACTATGACATTTCATACTTCTGATCTAGAAAAATTATGGGTGATTTCCAGTTTTGTCTTCCTAGGAGGGATTTTCTTATTTAGGATGGCGAAATAATTTCACAGTAGAATCCTAAATTGTGTCTAGACACTACCACATGCAATTTTCTATTACTTAATGTTTCTATTTCTCTAAATCCATGCCTAGAAAATAAATAAGGTAATAATTAACTTATTCTCAGATTGTATTGATATCAGGTTAGACTTTATGCATATTATAGCAGATTTGATCAGTGATGTCACCAGATTGTAAGAAAACGTTGACATTATAAAATAACTGAAAAAGTAGTTCAGCCACTAAAGTTTTTAAAACACAGTATAAAAGACAGTATTGCAGAAAGATAGATTTGGAAGCAGTAAGCAAATAAAAGCCAAAAGTGAGATGGCCCTTTTTGGCTGTGTTGGGTCTTCGTTGCTGCACGTGGGCTTTCTTTAGTTGTGGTGAGCAGGGGCTATTCCTCGTTGCAGTGCACGAACTTCTCATTGTGATGGCTTCTCTTGTTGCGGAGCACGGGCTCTAGGCGTGCAGGCTTCAGTAGTTGTGGTTTACAGGTTCTAGAGCGCAGGCACAGTAGTTGTGGCTCACGGGCTTAGTTGCTCCGTGGCATGTGGGATATTCCTGGACCAGGGCTCAAACCTGTGTCCCCTGCATTGGCAGGCATATTCTTAACCATTGAGCCACCAGGGAAGTCCCGAGATGGCCCTTTTAAATTCATTTTTCTACTGACGATTGTCTTTATATCATCAAATTTGTCTACTCAGCCAATAAATATACTGTTGCCATGTGAGTAACCTTTAATTAATTCATGTATATTCAGCCAAAAAGTGGGTATTTACTTTGTGTTCTTTCTTGGTTCATCTTTGATTCTGTGACTGTAACTGTTTTCTTATTTTTCTGGCTGAATGCAGATAAAATTTCTTGGTTCAAATGTTGTTTTCAGCTACCCATATGAAAAACTACTTTTCTACAGTTTTAATTAAACAAAATTTTTATTGATACATACTGTAGGAGGTAGGAAGGCTGGTTTAAGATAATATGCTTTGGCATTTGGGACTGTATTTCATTTGTAACTTTTCTCTAATGGATATTTGGTTGTTTATGTTGTTAGCACTGCTCTCACTAATTTTATCTTTGGGTCATGAGTTCCACAGAATATCCTCATAAACAGTATTTATTAACCTCTGGTCCTACACAGTATATGAAACAAAAGCAAGCTATTAAAAATAATCTACCTAGTCATCACTAATCTGTAGCTCTTTCTTAATCAGAATGACTTACTTGCATATTTTCAAATATGTGGTGAAATAAGTATTTGAAATTGAGCAAAAAGAAATCTAACTCCTGTGAATTAATTTTGTATTACAAACATTTAGGCCTTTGTTTGGTTAATACTGGTTATTTCATGGTTTGTGTCTTTTAAGTAATATATTTTCTTATACAAAAATGTTTCCAATTTGTTAATAGGAAGTTAAATATATTAAAAAAAATTTTATTGGAGTATAGTTGATTTACAACGTTGTGTTAGTTTCAGGTACAGCAAAGTGAATCAGTTATACATATACATATAGCCACTCTTTTTGGATTATTCTCCCATATAGGCCATTACAGAGTATTGAGTAGAGTTCCCTGTGCTATACAGTAGGTCCTTATTAGTTATCTATTTTATATATAATAGTGTGTATATGTCAATCCCAGTCTCCCATATTATCCCTCCCCCCCTTAGCCCCTGGTAACCGTAAGTCTGTTTTCTACGTGTGTAATTCTGTTTCTGTTTTTGTAGATAAGTTCATTTGTACCCTGTTTTTTAGATGCCACCTATAAGTGATATCATATTATATTAAACAAATATACTTTTAAATGCATATTTATTTCTTTTAGTAAAATTTTTTTAATTCATGTAAAACTTTAATTTCATGAGATGTTTTCATAGCAAAGAAGGGAGATACCTATATAAAATATAGTAGATCCTTTATTTCTCTTATTTAGTTTAAACCTTGGTTGGTATTTCAGCCAATATTATGGCTTTTACCTTTCTTATAAAGAAAATTGCTATTATTTTTAGAATATTGGTGCTTTTAACCTTCTACCCCTTTCTTTCTCCCCATTACATGTCCAGTCTGATTTTATCCATCTCCCTAAATCATCCAAATCAAAATCTTGGAACTTCTCTTTTTCTCTTTTCTTCTTTCTTTATATATAATTATGAAGCTAGCAGTTTTTTCAGACTCTTTTATTGTCTTCTGTTCTCTACATCAGATCCTTACTATCTCATATCTGAACCATTACTGCAGCCTCTTAAAGAGTCTCCTTGAATATTTTAGTTTCTTAAAGCACTTCTGTCATTGCTACTTCTACCGATGAAACAGGCTTGATGCTTTAAGAAAAGATGCTTTAGAGACTGCTGCTTTGGGAATTCCCTGGTGGCACAGTGGTTAAGAATCTGCCCGCCAATGCAGGGAACACGGGTTTGAGCCCTGGTCCGGGAAGATCCCACATGCCGTGGAGCAGCTAAGCCCAGGTGCCACAACTACTGAGCCTGCGCTCTAGAGCCTGCAAGCCACAACTACTGAGCCCGCAAGCCACAACTACTGAAGCCCGCACTCCTGGAGCCCATGCTCCGCAACAAGAGAAGCCACTGCAATGAGAAGCCTGCGCACTGCAGCGAAGAGTAGCCCCCGCTCACCACAACTAGAGAAAGCCCGCGTGCAGCAACGAAGACCCAACACAGCCAAAAATAAATAAATAAATTTATTTAAAAAAAAAAAAAAAAGAAACAGATGCTTTTAAGAAAATGGTTCTGTGTTGCTTCTAGGATCAAGTCATTGAAGGGTACCTGCAGTCTGACCCCAACTTACTTTTCCAGGTTTTAATTCACTCTGTTCCCTTAACAGTTGTGTGCCCCAACCAAACTACTTCACATCTCTGAACATGCCTTGTGCTTTCTTTTTGTGTCATTTCTTCTATTTCCTCATCCTCTTTTGTGTTCATCAAAAATGTCTTCATGTTCAAAGAATACATGAAATTTAAAATTTTCTGTGAAACCTTCCCTAATTACCCCTACTGGATATAATCTCAATTTCTTTTATGTTCCTAAAGTATCTGTTGTGTGGTACTTACTATTCAGTGTCTGTCATTATAATATTTTGTTTACTTGTTTCACATCCCTCCTACATTTTAGTCTCCTTGGAGGCTGAGGCCACATGTTACTAAGGCCAAAACAGTCCTTAGTATAATGCTTTGAGCATATTTGGAACTCAGTACATATTTAATTAATATCTATTTTAATTTAGGTAATTTTGATGTCGAAGTTATAATTGAAAATATAAGTAGTGAATAGATTGATGTTATATATATATTCTATAATTGGGTACCCAATTTAAATCAGTTTCAATTTGCAAAAGAACTTATACTAAAATTTTATGGCAAAATGTTTCAAAATCAAGGGAGGAGTTTTTGTTCTTTTTAAATGCATATATTCTGGAAATTACATTATAGGTTAAAATACAACAGTAGATTAAAATGTGATAGTGAAACTAATGAGATATTTTCTTCTAAATTTCTTTTCTTTTTACTTTAGTGGAGGCATGATTTTTTGCATGGATGGATAAAAGTACCTGTTACTCATGAAACACAGGAAGAATGTCTTGGGATGGCAGTGTTAGATATGATGAGAATAGCCAAAGAAAAGGATCAGACCCCCCTGGACATCTATAGCTCTGTCAGGTAATTTCCTTATGTAAATCCATATTCATAAATATGAACAGTTACAGTTTTTATATGTTATTTGTGTTTTCTGTGTTTGCCCATACTTTTTTTTGGTGTGGGTTGTTTTTGTTTTTATTGAATGATTCTTTAAATTCTATAGTGCTTTACAGTTTTCAGAAGTTCCAAACACATGATTTCATATAATCCCATAATCATTTTTTTCCCTCTACCCCTATAGTATCCCCTCCTCCTTTCCCTCTCCCAACTGGTAACCACTAGTTTGTTCTCCATATCTGTGAGGCTGCTTCTTTTTTGTTTCATTCACTAGTTGGTTGTATTTTTTAGATTCCACATATAAGTGAAACCATACAGTATTTGTCTTTCTCTGTCTGACTTATTTCACTTAGCATTATGCCCTCCAAGTCCATCTGTGTTGCTGCAAATGGCAAAATTTCATTCTTTTTCAGGGCTGAGTAGTCTTCCATTGTGTGTATGTATGTATGTATGTATGTATGTATGTATGTATGTATGTACGCACGTATGTATATACCACATCTTCTTTATTCATTGACCTGTTAATGGACGCTTACATTGCTTCCATACCTTGGCAATTGTAAATAATGCTGCTGTGAACATTGGGGTGCATGTATCTTTTTGAATTAGTGTTTTTGTTTCTTTTGGCTGTATACCCAGGACTAGAATTGCTAGGTCATATGGTAGTTTTAATTGTAATGTTTTGAGGAGCCTCCATACTGTTTTCCACAGTGGCAGCACCAATTTACATTCCTCCCTCTCCAACATTTGTTATGTGTTTTTTTTTTTTTTTTTTTTTTTTTTTTTATTTTTGCGGTACTTCTGATGGGTGTGAAGTGATATCTCATTGTGGCTTCGATTTGCATTTCCCTGATGATTTGCAATACTGAGCATCTTTTCATGTGTCTGATGGTCATCTGCATTTCCTCTTTGGAAATATGTTTATTCAGTTCTTTTGCCCATTTTTTAATTGGGTTGTTTATTTTTTGTTGTTGAGTTGTGTGAGCTGTTTATATATGTTGGGTGTTAACCTTTCATCAGTCATATCATTTGCAAATATTTTGTCCCATTCAGTAGGTTGTCTTTTCATTTTGTTGATGGTTTCTTGTGCTGTACAAAAGCTTTTAAGTTTAATTAGGTCCCATTTGTTTATTTTTGCTTTTATTTCCTTTGCTTTAGGAGATGGATCCAAAAAAATATTGCTGCAATTTATGTCAGAGACTGTTCTGCCTACATTTTCCTCTAGGAATTTTATAGTATATGGTCTTACATTTAGACCTTTAATCCATTTTAAGTTTATTTTTGTGTGTGGTGTTAGAGAATGTTCTAATTTCATTCTTTTACATCTAGCTGTCCAGTTTCCCCAGCACCACTTAGAACTGTCTTTTCTCCATTGTATAGTTTTGCCTCCTTTGCCATAGATTAATTGACCATAAGTCTGTGGGTTTATTTCTGGGCTCTCTATTCTGTTCCATTGATCTCTGTGTGTCTGTTTTTGTACCAGTGCTATACTGTTTTGATGACTGTAGCTTTGTAGGATAGTCTGAAGTCAGGTAGAGTGATTCCTCCAGCTCTGTTTTTCTTTCTAAAGAATGTTTTGAGGGCTTCCCTGGTGACGCAGTGGTTGAGAGTCCGCCTGCCGATGTAGGGGACATGGGTTCGTGCCCCGGTCTGGGAAGATCCCACATGCCGTGGAGCAGCTGGGCCCATGAGCCATGGCCACTGAGCCTGTGTGTTCGGAGCCTGTGCTCCGCAACAGGAGAGGCCACAACAGTGAGAGGCCCACGTACCGCAAAAAAAATCATAGTGTTAACTGAACTTGGGTTTGGCTGCTCGCTGCTTGAAAGCCAATACTTGAGAGACGAGTGCTTGTAGGAATGGAAAGATTGCTTTATTCTGGAGGCCAGCAACCTGGGAAGAATGCAGATTCGTGTCCCACAACCACCTCCAAATATTCTGCTCAGCCATGAAAGTTTTTAAAGGGAGAAAGGGGAAGTAATCTCAGTCTGTCATTGAGGCAGGAGTCACATTCTTCACCATCTCCCACTGCGTGTGAGTTTGTCGACTCCTAGTGATCTTTCTTTAGATGCTATCTTTTTCACACAGTTTGCTCATGAGACTCAAGGGGAAGCTGGGGAAAAGAGCTTATCATCTCTTAATTACTTATTCTTCATTTCTTCCTCTTAAATCTAAGAAAAGTATCAACAGGTTAGGCGAGGCATTGGGTGATCAAAAGATTTGAAAGATGTGCTTGGGCTGGAGGCTAGTTAAAATATAGCTTTGCTAAAGTGACAAGACAAAAGGGGTCCCCTGCAGAGAGCTGCTTCCTGCAAAGGGTGGCTTCCTGCAAAGAGCTGCCTACAAATCCCTGCTGTCAGACATCATTCCATTTCTACGGGATTACGGGTGAAGGTCTGTCTTCTGTAACTTCTTCATGCTGACATAGGGTGTGCTGTATTCTTAGAGTAGAAGATGTCAACATGGGTCTGTAGTATCTCTTTGCTGGCAGTTTTAGTTGCCCACTTACATATATGGGCAGAGCAAGCTACAATTATTTTGAAGCCCACAAAGATACAGGTTATTAAGAGCAATAGTGTTATTCCCATTCTCTTGAGGCTGGTTCTTGGAATTGTGCTAGCCATAGATTCAGTACTTCTCAAGATGGAGCAGCTTATGTCATGGTCACAGTCTGGTCATCATGCAGTTAGCTCTTCCCCTCTGGTGGCAGTTATAGTATCTGTACGACTCAGGAATGTACATCAGACACTGAAAGGTTCTGTGACTCTATTGTCCTAATTATTAATTTCTTGGGCCTGCTCTTTGTGACTGAGGGAGTCCTGGGAGACTTCAGCTTTTTTATGTACAAGAGGATCCTTTGTACTTGGGTGGGAGCCCACAAGGTTCTGCTTGGTTTTAATAGGTGTTCAACACCTATTTATTATTTAGATCATTCATTCTGAAAAGACTAGGTAAATTCAAAGGAATGAAAAGAACACCTGGAGGCATAATTTCTGGTAAGCACAAATTGTATAAATAATTGAGTCAGTATTTCTCAAGTAGTGGTCCATATTTTGCTTGAATTAGTATCACCTGAGGTGCCTGTTAAAACAGAAGATTCTGGGTTCTAACCCAAGGAGTTGGAATTAGTAAATCTGAGGTGATGCCTACAAATATGAATTTTTACAAGTGTTGTAGGAGATTTTTTTTAATTTCAGCTTTCTTGAGGTGTATTTGACATATAAAATTGTAAGATATTTAAAGTGTACATCATGGTATATATACATATGCATTGTAAAACGATTCCCTCTGTCTAGTTTATTAACACATCCATCACCTCACATATTTTTCTTTTTTTTCTTTCTTTTTGGTGAGAACATTTAAGTTCTACTCTCTTAGCAAATTTCAATAATAGACTACAGTATTATCAGTTATAGTCACCATGTTTTACATTAGTGCCTCAGACCTTATTCATCTTATAACAGATCCAGCAGATTCTTATACAAGCGATCCACATTCTCCAAATTATTCTTCTGCAAATTGAATTCTGACAGTCAAGCCTATATGATTTTTTGAAACACTACTCCTACAGCCCAGCTTTAATGGCTATAAAACTTCTACTCTTTTTAAAGGTATACTATTATAAGAATGCTTTGATTGTTTTTTTGAAGTTTGAAGACTAAACATTTGTTTTACATATTCTATGCTTACCTGATAAGAAGTTGGAGGACGTCATGATCTGGTTAAAATTCCTTTTATTCCTAGAAATCCTTTTCTCAATAACTGGCTTCAGTCCCTCCTTTGCTGAGTGCCCTCAAAACAGTTAAATACGCAATTTACAGGTTATCAGTTTCTGTGTTTCCCTCTTTGGTTTTAGGTATTCTTGTTTTATTTTCAGATGTGTGGTAGTCGTAACCTAAGGGTGCAGGCCATAGGGTATGATTTCAGGAACTCACTGAGGTGTCTTGAAGATTCCAACATCTAAAGGAAAAACGAAAACATTTCTGTTTTCCATTAATGCCCTGATCTTTATTAAAATACAGACAAACCCCTCTTAGGATAGTAACTTATTCATTCGTTCATTCATTCATTCATTTAACAACTTTTTATTGAATACCTGCTATAGCAAGACCATAGTAGAATGGAGTGAGGGAAGGAGTATCTTAGATGTCGTTAATAGAAACTGAAGGGGCTTCGCTGGTGGCACAGTGGTTGAGAGTCTGCCTGCCGATGCAGGGGACACGGGTTCGTGCCCCGGTCTGGGAAGATCACACATGCCGCAGAGCCGCTGGGCCCGTGAGCCATGGCCGCTGGGCCTGCGCGTCTGGAGCCTGTGCTCCGCAATGGGAGAGGCCACAACAGTGAGAGGCCCGTGTACAGCAAAAAAATAAATAAATAAATGGAAACTGAAGGAATTGAAAGGAACACAGTTGAAGAACAGAGAAGCTTTGAGCCACTGAAAATGAGTTTTTAAATATGAAGCCATCTCTAGGCTTAAGCTATGATAGAACACTTATGCTTTGGAGACCATAATATTGTCCAAAGTCTAGTGTCCTAAAACAAGTGAATGTTTAAAAATTGTATTTCTCTGATTATCTTTACCAGGATATAAATGCATCTGCAAAATTCTGCATCATTTTTCCTTTATTTTACTTTTAAAACTGTGAAGATGTTCATTATATTCATTATATTGATAAGATTTCATGATATTTTAAAACAGTTTTATTCAGGTATAATTTACATATCATAAAGTTCACTCATTTTAATTGTACAGTTCAATATTTTTTATTGAGTTGTAAAGGTTCTTTATATATTATGAATACAGGTCTCCAGATATAGGGTCTCCTATTTATGATTTGCAAATATTTTTCCCATCCTGTGGATTCTTTTCACTTTCTTGAAAGTATTATTTGCAGCACAAGAGTTTAAATTTTGAAGTAATCTAATTTATCTGTATTTTCCTTTGTCTTTGGTACTATGATATTTTAATATTAGATAAATAATTTATGCCTCTACTGAAGGAAAAACATGCCTGATTTGCTTGACTTCTTAATGTAATTTAACTCACTGATGTTTTCCAAATTTTCACTTCCAGCTCATTTCTGAGAAATAATCAAGGAACTCTACTCATTTTTAAAATTTTCAGGAATAATGGAAGAACAGATGAATGATTAGTTCTTGGCAGAATGAAATAAGCTTCTTTGTTCCTAGAAATATCCAGTAGAGTATGGATCTCTGACTAGTATAACTAAAAACATATTCTTTCCCAGACTTAAAAAAAATACATGTAAGATAACATCTCTGTGTGTCTGTGCCTGTGTGTTAGGTGCATCTGTGTCTGTGAGCACATGCCTCTGTGTGTACATATGTACCTGTATATATCAATATGTATTTGTACATCTCTTTGTGCATGTGTATGTATAAGATACTTACTCTTTTGTATGCCAGTTCCTAGTTGGACATTGTGGCTTAGGTATTGGAGTGCAGAAAATAAAGGAAACAAATAAGATTTTTCTGTTTTCATTCTCCATCTGCTCTTTGAAATCCTAAGTTTGCTAAAGGGTGGAAAGAAGAGAGCTGGAAAATGGAAAGAGTTTAAAGGAGACCCTGCTGAATTTGCGAACACTAGGCCAGGGCCAAGGCCACTTACATAGCAACTGATGTATATTATATACATCATATCACTAGACTCCCTTTCTAGACAACTAAGCAAATATTAGAGTTTCCAGTGGCCTACTCCAATTGTAATAATAAGATGCAGGTTTCATTTTATGGTACAAAAATAGTATAATAGGGCAAGGCTTAATTTCAGAACTTTTAGAGCCTGAATTTTAGGCTACTTTAAAAATTCAATATAAGAAAAACATCAGGAAAAATGTTTTTATGCTTCAAAAGTTAACTATGTCTCTTGAAAAATTTTAGTGTTTCTAACAAGTCTGGTTCGGATAGCATGACATCAAAGTGGATTCACTATATTTAAGAAATCATACATTACTGTGGTGTTAGCAAAGGATGTATGTCTGGTCCTTTATTCCAGGGATCAAAGTGGAAAGACTTGTAGTTTGTTATCTTAAACTCTTCTTTTTATCTCCAGATAAGCTTTCAAAGCCTTATTAAATCAAGTAGCCATTGGTGTTTATGTAAATTGTAATCCAAATTTATTAAGGCTCTTGGTATAACTAAAGTTTTTGACAGAAGTAGATAAAGTAGGAATCATTTGTATTCTGATTGTATTTTTAAACCTTTCCAGTTTTTTTTTCCCTGCACTTACTGAGGCTCTCCTGTATCCTATCAAGACTTTCATTAAATTTTATATGTCTGTTTATCTACAAATATATAACTGCCATGAAAAGGAAATGAGTATGACTTTTGATATCTGAAAAATGAGTAGAATTTAGTGGGTGGAGAGAGGTAAGTGATGGAGGTGGAGAGTAGAGGCTCCTGGAAGAAGCCTTGTAGCAGAAGGGACCATAGGAAGAATGAAGAGAGTCAGTATGGCTAGAGCTCAAAGACTTAGTAGGTGATGAGGCAGGGACTAGACTATGTAGAACCTTAGTGACATGTTGATAAGGGTAAGAACACTAAGAAACTATTTAAGAGTATTAAGCAAGGGTAAAAAGATTAGATTTGTGTTTTTAAAAGATCCCCATGACTCCACACCAGTGTAGAAAACAAATCAGAGAGTTGGAAGAGAAAATGGAAATGTGGGTCAACCAGAGAGTAAGGCCATTGCAGTAGTTCCTCCAGGAGATGCAGTTGATTGGGTTAATAATGAGAAAAATGGGCAAATGAGAGAAATATTTAGAAGGTAAAATCAAAGGAAAATGGTGATGGATTGATAGGTGGTATGAGGGTGATTCCTGAGTTTCTGGGGCTTGTGGAAATAGGGGAACTGTAGTGCTCTGTACTCAGATAGGGAATGCTCTAAGAGGATCTTTCAGGGCAGGACATTAGGGGGACTCATGAGTACACATTGTTTGAGGCACTTTTGAGACATCCATATTATAAGGGTAAATTGACTTGACTGTGGAAGATATGGGTCTGGAACTTACAGATCTGGGCTACAGCTAGAGATATCACAGTCATTTGCATATAGTGTATCTAGTGCGAAAGAAAGTGTAGATAAGAAGAGAAGAGGGCCCATAATTAAGTCTTGAGGAACTCCAACAATTATCACCAGCTAAAGGGGATTGAACCTGTAAAGAAGATTGATGAGTAGGCAAAGAGATGGGAAGAAAATCAGGAAAGCTAAGGGGAGACAGTTTCAAGGAGAGCATAATCAACAGTGTTGGATGCTGCTGAAAAATGACAAGTAAAATGGACAAGGAATTTGGTTTTAGCAACATGGAATTTTTTCTTGATTTTAGCAAGAGAAGTTTCTACGGAATGATGGAACAGAAGCCAGATTGGAGTGAATTAAGGAGTAAATGGAAGGAAGGAAAATAGAAATGGCTGTATAAACTTCAAAAAGAAGCCAGATACGCTGTAGCTGGAGGAAGATGAGGGATAAGGAAATTTTACATTTAAGATAGGAAGAAAATTAGTATTTTTAAAACTTGTGGATAGAAGAGAAATAATAGATAGGGTAAAATTCCCCAGAGGGTGGATATATATTAGAGGAAAAGAGGTATAGGTAAGTACATGTCAAAGGAATGGCTTTAACAGATTTATACCTTATTTATTGTAACAGGTGGGAAGGAGGAGAGAATGAGTGCAGATGTATGAAAGTTTGCTAGCAAGATATTGAGGGAGCTCTGCTTAGAGAAGCTTTTTTTATTTTTTCCCCCTAAGAAAGAGGTGAAGTCATTTGCCGAAAGTGAAGAGAAATGTAGCTGAGGTTTAAGGCAAAAGAAAGGTAGGAGGTTTGAGGATATTGGAGAGGGTTTGACATAGTTGTGGGACTTGGGAAAATTGATTGAACAGAGAAATGTCATAAAAGTGATGGCAGTGATAAAAGCCTATTTGAAATTGGTGATTACGAATTTATGATGCAACCTATCTACCTTGTCAAATGACTTTCTCCAGCAGCTTTGGCTACTTGAGTACAAAACTGAGAGTTCCTTAAGGGGATTAGGGTAGAGAGGGAAAGGGAGTAAGTAAGCAGTGGTATGCTGGTAAATGTTTAACAACCAGTTCTTAAAAAAAAAAAAAGTCTGATTTGTTTGTAATTTTTGCTGATATCCATGGTTTAGAAACCTTCTCTGTGGCCAGTTTCAGAGTATCAACCTGACATCACTGAATGCAGAATTGAAAAGAGATGAGGAATAGCAAACCTTTTCCACCACTCGGATATGATAGACATTTATAACCTCAAAAGCATAAATAGTAGCAAAATGTAAAATAAAATTAAAAATGTAAAATAATTAGGAAGTGATGCCTTTTGAGTAATCATTACCTGTATTTTAAATATACTTAATTTGTAAGTTTATTTAAGTTAAATTTTAATGATCACTGTTTAATAATCTGTTTAACAAATAATCCTTAAAATGTAACAATAATCTCTAAACATTAGCCAGCTCCATCACTCAGGTACGTAGAATGTGGTAAGTGATATGGAATGATGTACAGAATGCTGTCATACAAAGGGAGTAGCATCTAATGTGGTTATAGAGGTCCAGAAAGGTTTCCTGGATTTGATGATGCTTGAGCTGAGACTTGTAGAATGAATAAGAGCTAACCAGATAAGAGATGGGTGATGGGAACAAGGATTAGCATATGTGAAGGCATGGAAATTTAATGTCGTTGTACCTTCAGAAATAAAATGTTTTTCATTTGTGAGACATTGGAGCAGGAGAGAAATAAGTTATCTACCTTCCTTAGGATATTTTACATAGAGATGGAAGTACGAAAGATTCAGAACATTTCCAAATGGAATGTTTTGATTGCAAAGGAATTATTAGGAGTTATTGAAGCTTGCCTGAGAAAAATAATGCATACAAAAGAAGTGTGTTCACCTAATGAATATCAGTAGCATCTAACAAAATGTAACAATTTCCAGAATTCAGATACATTTTAGAGTACAGCCAAAAAATGGTATATAAGATAATCAGAGAAAATAAATTTTTAGACTCCAATGTTAACTAGACTATGTCTTCATTTCATTATGGAAGAAAATTAACATCTCTTGCTCTAAAAAATTATGGTGACTCAGAATTTGTAAATGCATTCACATCATCAAACAAAACCTTAAGGTTTTATACTATGTGGATGGTGGCTGTGTCACTTTTTTCCATTTGACTACTGTGCTGTTTACTTATTATGGAGAAAGGTGGTGACTTCTTTTTTAATTTTGTTTTCCAATGTGTTCTGCTCTTGTGTGTGCTCTTTACCCCTAGCTACAAGACATTTTTACCAAAATGTGTTCGAGCAAAGATCCAAGACTATCATATTTTGACAAGGAAGCGAATAAGGTACAGATTTCGCAGATTTATTGAGCAATTCAGCCATTGCAAAGCCACTGCCAGAAACTTGAAACTTAAGTATCTTATAAATCTGGAAACTCTTCAGTCTGCCTTCTACACAGAGCAATTTGAAGTAAAAGAACCTGGAAGAGGTCCTTCAGGTGAGGAGATTTTTGCAACCATTATAATAACTGGAAACGGTGGAATTCAGTGGTCAAGAGGGAAACATAAAGAAAGTGAGACACTGACAGAACAGGTAATCCTCAATGATATGTTCTCATTCTTTGTTAATTTAAGTAGAATGGCAGTAGAAGCAAAGTACTTTTAGTCATTTGAAACATGGTCTTGCACTTCTCTTCTCCCATTGATACCAACGGAAGTTTTTAATAACGTGATGCCAACAAGGTTATACCTATTGTTCTTTTTTCATTGTTCTTAAATGGCATTTTATTTAATTTTTTATGACTAATAATTAGTAATGGTGTTCTTGTAGTTTCACTCTTGAATTCTAAGAGTGATGTTTAAGGTAGTTTTGCTTCCTTTTTTCCTTTTACTATTATTGATTATATGAAGCACAATCATGAAATTTAATTAGTTCGAAAAGATTAATTTTCATTGATTTTATGATGTATACTTGTTAAATAATTTAGTTTTTGTTTGCATTACAAATTTTAAGTTTGTTCATATCTCTGTGGTTCTTAGGATATTATCTGATATATATATATTTTTATCTTCATTCTTTGGTAAACTTTCAATTTTCTGGCAATGGTTTCTATTAATGTTGACTGGATTGAAGGGTACTATAGCACACTTTAGATTCCTGGCACCCTTTAATGCTCTCATTTTTAAGTGAAAGCAAGATACAGTGTAGTTTTAGGGTTACATTATTGGGGGAGAGGATCCCATTTAATGCTTATCTATTGGTATCAATACTTTTTAAAAAGAATTTGGAATGAAATCTCCTTCATAAGAGTCTTGTTTTAAAATGGCTCCATAAATTCTACCTGTTTTTAATATCAACTGCTCTTAATTACAGGATTTACAGTTATATTGTGATTTTCCTGATATTATTGATGTCAGTATTAAACAAGCAAACCAAGAAGGCTCAAATGAAAGCAGAATTGTAACTATTCATAAGCAAGATGGTAAAAGTCTAGTAAGTTTGCTTTATCATTAAATAATGGTTATGTTTTACAGTTGTTAGAAATAAGTATTTCAGAATCTTAATACCAAACTTACTTTCTTATAGGGATGTTGATTATAGTTTTAAATAGAGCTGTAAACATAAACAACAATTTAGTAAGCTTTTTGATTACATCTAGCTTTTTGTATCACTACCAACACTATCTTCCCGTAGAGTGTCTTGTACATTAATGTATTTTTCAGTCATTTTCATAATTAGCAAAAGCACCAGTTACCTCCTGCCCTCTCCTCCCCCACCCCCAGCCTCAGTTGTGCTAGTTCCCTGTTGTAATGCTCATTCCTCACTACAGTCGACCCTCTGTATCTGTGGGTTCCATATCCACAGATTCAACCAACCGCAGATTGAAAATATTCAGGAAAAAAAATTCCAGAAAGTTCCAGAAATCAAAACTTGAATTTACTACGTGCAGGCAACTATTTACATAGCATTTACATTGTACTTACAACTATTCATATAGCATTTACATTATATTAGGTATTATAAGTAATCTAGAGATGATTTAAAGTATATGGGAGGATGTACGTAGGTTTTATGCAGATAATATGTCATTTTATATAAGAGACTTAAGGATCCATGGATTTTGGTATCTGTGGAGGGAGAGATAGATACGGAGGGATGGAGGAACAACTGTGTAATCTTTTTTACCAATAGATGTACGTAATTCTAGTCATACCACCTCTTTATATAACAAAATGTAAACCAATCCCAAGTGATCCCTACCCAAACTGTGAGACATGTTTGATTCTAAAAGATTAACCCCTTCTCTTTTTAAAAATAGCTTCAGAGGGAATTCCCTGGCAGTCCATGGTTAGGACTCTGTGCTTCCACTGCAGGGGTCATGGGTTCAATCCCTGGTTGGGGAACTAAGATCCCCCATGCTGCATGGCATGGCCAAAAAAATAATAATAAAACAAAATAGCTCCAGACATCCCACTTACTTTAATTGAAAGGGAAGAAATGAATTCCTTTATACTCTGCTCTTAAATTGCTTATTTTTCTGGCTCTGTTTTCTTTTTAACTCAGATATTTCTTGTACTTGGGGCTTAAATGTCATATTAATGTTATTTATTTAACTTAAGTATCTATATGACTTACCTACCAGGCCATTTCAGGGTTTTATGACCAAAATTTTAAAACTTGCAACTCACTTTCGTCAGCATGCCTTCCTTTTCTTAGGTATTAATCCTTTGTTGTACACGTTTGCAGTTTGCCAAGTCTTTTAACATTGTTTATGGTATCTTTTATAGTACCTATTTTTATGGCCTATTTGTGTTAGCTAGATACCTTTTATAGTTCAGACACCTCACACAGTTCTCTCATTATAATTTTTGATATAAGTCCATACTCTGTGTTCTCATTGTGACTAAATATTGCTGAGCCAAGCATTATACCGTGATCACATTTCCATTCTTGTACGTACAACTTTTTGTTTTTCTGGGAGTTGATCATACCTTAAACTTTTTTCAGTATTTCTAATTAATACCAACTTTTATATCAGACTAGATAGATTTATAATTAAGATGACTAGCACATTTGTCTAATAGGTGTATTGGAAAATACAATAAAATTATGGGTGTAGAGTGAACGATAACTAGAAAGGCATGATAAACTCATATTTGAGAGGGTCTTAAATATCAGACACAAGAATTTGTAATTCACTTTGGGTAATTGGGAGCCTTAAAAGACATTTGAGCAATTTAGAAGAAAACTAATTTAGAAGAATTATCTAACAACATGGAGTGAAAATAATTTTCTTTTTCTTTTGTCCTCTTAGGAAATTGAACTTAGGTCATTAAGAGAAGCTTTGTCTTTTGTGTCATTAATTGATGGATATTACAGGTTAACTGCAGATGCACATCATTATCTTTGTAAAGAAGTAGCACCTCCAATGGTCCTTGAAAATATACAAAGCAACTGTCATGGCCCAATTTCGTGAGTAATACAGACTTCAAAAGTAAAATTTTTTTAAAGTAAATGAGGTATTTACATAGAAGATTTTACACAACAGAATGTTATACCTAGGTTTAGGATGTTTAGGAAAGAAATATCTTAATCTGACGGAAATTGTTTTTCTTTTAATGAAAGCCTATTTCCAATCAGACTACATAATAATTAGAATTATTTAGAATATAACTTACCATCTGTATCCCAATCTATAATACTAACTTGCTTATAAGTTTGATATTTAGTTCCCTAGGTGTGTTTAATTAATTCTTCAGTGTTAATTTTTTTTAAAACCTTCCAATTTATGTTTCATTAATTTGGAAATACTGCAGAGGAGCCACAGTGCAAAATTTGATAATCATCATTATTTTTGGATAATCCTTCTACTGAAAGCTTTGAACACAAAATGTATATGATGTCCATATTTCTAGACTAGTTCTGTGCAGTGTGTTCCACAGTGATGAAAATGAAAATGTTCTATATCTGTGCTGTTTAATACTTGCTGCTAGCCACATGTGGCTATTTAGTATTTAAAATGTGGCTTGTGCAACTAAGGAACTGAATTTTTAATTTAATTTAATTTTAATAACTTTACATTTACAGTTGACCCTTAAACAACACAAGGTGTTAATCCACATATAATTTATAGTCCATCCTCTGTATCAGTGGTTCCTCTGCATCCTTGGATTCAAACAACCACAGACTGTGCAGTACTGTAGTATTTACTATTGAAAAATATCTGCGAATAAGTGGACCCTCGCAGTTCCAACCCACGTTGTTCAAGGGTCAACTGTAAATAGCTTCATGTGGCTACTAGCTACCGTGTTGATACGCACAGTTGTAAACCTTTACTTTAACACTGATAAAGCCAGCTATCATGCACAACATCTGTTTACCCCAAGTCCTACTTATCTTTCAGCCAGGATGTGCTTTATGATTGGCACCAGGTCTGAAGGACTTGAGCAGAAGAAACAATCTGGGATTTTGAGCATACGTTTTTTACCTTAACCTGTCTGTAACTATTTGAGAAATCATGTCCTGACTGATATTTAAGACTGATTTGGCCTATACTTAATGTCTGTTTAAGAAGTACGGTTGATATGAAAAAGTTGTACTATTTGAACATTCTATAATTTACATATTCAGTATTTTAAAAACTACCATCCATTCATTCATTATCCATCCATCCATTCTTTCATTTATTTGTAGAATATTTACTGAGTACCTGATATGTACCAGGCACTGTTTAGGTATGAGAAATACAGTGATAAGTGAAACAGATAACTCTTGCTTTCATGTAGATTACATTTCTTTCAAGATGTGCAGCTTCAGTTAAACATGTAGCAAATTTTAAAAATTAGTAGTCTTTGTTACTTGCCATGGGTCTTCTATTAGACTTTGGTATTATATTAAATATTAAAGATGCACAAATTTTTATATTAGCAATTGCTGTGGTAGAAGAGACATAAGTGTTTTATGACATATTGTTTGTATAGTTAAATGAAGTTTTATGAGATTATGTATTTTTCGTTTTTTTGGGGTTTTTTTGTGGTACGCGGGCCTCTCACTGTTGTGGCCTCTCCCACTGTGGAGCACAGGCTCTGGACGCGCACCACTGCGACACCAGGGAAGCCCGAGATTATGGTTTTTAAAATACTAAATTTGAAATCAGAAGGCAGAAGATTCATATGAATGAATTGTTCTTTGTGATTTTGTATGTCTTATAATACCTTTTGTTTTTAAAGCAATATAATTGCCCCTTGAATTGGTTTGAATATATTGCAGAATAGCTTGGTACTTTAATATTTTTCCTTGTAAGATAATTGATAAAAATATAAAGTAGAGGAGACTTCTAAAAATTCTGAGAGTTTTAGATTTGACTTTCGACTTTTAGATGACATTTTGGTCATAATGTCATGGTTCTTGCTACATTATCATTCAAATTACTTGTTTACCTTTAGAATGGATTTTGCCATCAGTAAACTGAAGAAAGCCGGTAATCAGACTGGACTCTATGTACTTCGATGCAGTCCTAAGGACTTTAATAAATATTTTCTGACTTTTGCTGTTGAGGTTAGTATGTCACACTAATTAATGGTAACATCTTTATTTAGTGCCTATAATTTCCCTTTTGTAATATCTACCATATTTCCTTTTTAATACTCAGAATGATGGCTTTGGATATGATGGCTTTGGATATGATAACTAGCAATTAAGTAAACTTAATTTACCTCAGCTGTTCTTCATAAACAAGATATAATTTCTAGGATTTATATTAAAAATTATTTGTAATACCTTACTATCTTTTGGAATTTGTTTTTTTGATGTTTGGGTGTTACCAGTGTGTCAACTTTCATCGAGTCTCTTGAAGTCTGTTTTTTCACAAAAATGCATATCTTTACCAAAACATGTAGAACTAAATAAATCAGAAGTAAACATTTCCTTTTACAGATAATGGTTATAGGATTAGAGTGAAATAGGGTAATAACAAAGAAAGAGACATTATTGCACTTTTAACTAGTGGTTTTCCAATATTAAGAATAATGATCTACAATGTATGTTTTAAATGTAAAACTGCAAGGAAATCTCACTGTTAATACAGATCATTTTGGATCTCAGCTAAGATTGTTTACTATCCAAAATTATCTAAAAAGATACTATCACTTATAAGGCAGTTTCATGGTATAAATCTTGAGAAACTTTGTAGCTGCTTACAAAATTTATCTTTTTAAAATTAGAGAATGTAAGGATTGTGTTACTATTTTAATTTTTATAAAAAGCAATCATCTTATATTTAGCATATGTAAAATGGAGTAATTGTCCATAAATACAATACATAAAGTAGGTTGTTCCATGACTTTAACGTTGTAAAATACTGATAATCTATCCTAATTTCAGAGTATCTTTACTGTCATATATGACAGTCTATTATATTCAATTATCATATCAAAATGTATATATTTTTTATATTTACTGTATTTGCCCAGCATAATATTAGGGGTAAATATCAGGGAGTCTATGCTATAACCCTGCTTCAAGAAATTTATCTTTTGGAAAAACAAAAATAAAGTATACCAAAAAATACTAAATCGAGTATTGTTTATTACCCAGTATATCCAGTGTAAGCAAATATTGACAATAAGAGAAGGGATTACAATTATTAAGAAAGGTCCTTTGGAGTAGGAAGCACTTGAGACTGACTGGAGATAATGAGTCAATTTTATAAAAATGGTTCTAAGTCGGTTGAATATGTTTATAAGAAGCAGTTCAAAAAATAGATGGTTGAGCAAGTTCATAATAGAGCACATAAGACAAACATTGAAAAATATTAAAATTGCCATATTAGACATCATTGACAAATACAGTAGAGGCACAATAGGTAGTCACCTTTGCTTATGGAATGGGGTCAGAGTTAGGGAGGACTTCACAGAAAAAGTGGAAATTGAACTGAGTTTTAAGGATTGAATAAAAAGTACATTGCTCAAAAGGAAAGGATGTACATTCTGTAGAGAGATAGCATGTACAGTTATCAAGGCATGAAACAGCATGGCATTTGCTTGAAAAATTTTAGGTCATCTAATGTATCTAGAGCATGGGTTGTATGTTGAGAGTGGCAGGAGTTGAGGTTGGGGATGGAGGCAGAAGCCAGCTTATGGAAGGCCTTGTATGCTAAAATAGTTTTAGACTTTATTATGTAAATGGTGGAAAGCTGTTAAGGATGGTATTATTATTGTTTGTTATTATTGCTTTCTTCCTTGCCTTTCAATAAAATAACTCTTAAGCCATTTCTGTAGGCTAGGCAGTTGTAATTAGATGCCTTTTTGAGGAACCAAACACCTCTCTCACCTTATGCTGGTATTCATGGTTCAAATGTCTAAATGTTCTCTTGGTTGTTTTGTGATATCATTTTTGTCACAGTAATCACTATTATGTCCGTTGTGATTTTTCCTTCCCTCTCTTTATAATTAAACTTACATAGAGAGAAAACGTCATTGAATATAAGCACTGTTTGATTACAAAAAATGAGAATGGAGAATACAACCTCAGTGGTACTAAGAAGAACTTCAGTAATCTTAAAGATCTTTTGAATTGCTATCAGATGGAAACTGTTCGCTCAGACAGTATAATTTTCCAGTTTACTAAATGCTGTCCCCCAAAGCTGAAAGGTAAAATAGATTTCTAGTTATTTTTTAAATATTGGCCATGGATGATGTATATGGTGGAAGATATTTTCAGCATGTTGATTTCAAAAGAAATAGGAAAGACGACGCTCCAAAAACAAATTAATTTTTTCCTGATATGTTGTACAGGCATCTAATAGAATTGTTCAGTTTGGTTTGTGTTTTCTAGAAGTGACTTAAAGTTTTGTAATTCTAAAATGTACTTAAAAAAAATAATTTCATGGTATCAGTAAGTCACTTATTTATTGAACTGAAAGACCTCAGTACCAAATTCTCATATGTTATTCTAAGTAAAAACTTTCAGATTCTTTTATAATTTTAATTTCTTTTAAATTATCTTTTAAAATAAAAATAGTAAGGTTGGAAATCCTTTGAAGTAACAGGCATATTAAAATTATTATTAAAATTCCTGAAAAATTATACTAGTTAAGGAAGGTATTATAATTTTGAATATATAAAATAACTGGTTAGAGTACATCAAAGTTCAATGAATAAACTCCTAAAATAATTTTCTATGAAAAAAAAAAAAGAACAATAAGAGGCTGTTAAGCATTTCTTGTATATAGAACACATTTTATTTTATCCTTTTGGAGCAATTTATATCCTCAGTGTGTTTTGATTTTATATATATATATTTTTTTTTTCATTCATTCTGTCCTTTTTTTAAAACAGATAAATCAAACCTTCTAGTCTTCAGAACCAATGGTATTTCTGATGTACCAACCTCACCAACATTACAGAGGCATAATAATGTGAACCAAATGGTGTTCCACAAAATCAGAAATGAAGATTTGATATTTGTAAGTCATTAGATGCTGATTATTGTCTTTTTGTCTTTTTAAAACAACAACTGTTTTCTTCATTTTCTACCCCACATTACATTCATATGACATTTGGAACTCTTTTATTATAACCTATGTTATAAAAATTTTATAGCAGTTCACATATTTTTATTTCTTGTGAAAATGTGATACCGAACTTAAGTTAATTGTTTTAAGAATGGAATTGTATTCTCTTTTCAGGAATTAAAAAAAATTTTAATAAATTAAAAATTAAAAGTCTTCCTCTAAAAAAGTATCTTAATTCTCAAGTTCTCAAGAAGGTAAGGGAAGTTCAAAGAAGGTACTGAAAACAAAGTAGTACATAAGAGCTGATGTTTGGCCACAGAACATTTCGGGGGATCAGGATTACCAGGACCCTCACGTAAATACATCCTCAGTGAAAAATATATGGATTGTGAAAAATTCACCCACTAGCAAAAAGAGAAGAGTGTTGTCTGTTTTAGTTGAGCTCTTAGTTATGAAAAAGTCTGTCCTGAGAATTTGTAATTATAAACTTTTGAGTTTGGGTTTCTTTATATCACCTGCATGGTTTGAGAAACCCTAAGCCAATAAATTAAATTAAAATAACAAGTGGTATTCCCCGAGTAACACCCTGTGGTGGTTGGCAGAGCAAATATAAAATCTTTTTGGAAGAATATACTCTTAACCTAGGCCACCCAAGATTCCCAGTTAAAATGACTCCAAACATGAGCTTTTAATTGAAATTTTTTAAACATACAGAGAAATAATCCTGGATTAAGCAAGAGTCAGAAGACCGACAAATATCAAATTATACTCCAAGAGCTTCATATAACAGACTTTTCAGATAGAGATTATAATATACATATATATGTGTGTGTGTGTGTGTGTGTGTATATATACACACACACACACACACATATATGTTTAAAAATAAAAAAGGAGTTGAAAACATGGGAAAAACCAAGACATCAAAACAGCCCAAAAAGATTTGGGGGGGAAAAGTACAGAAATGAAAAATATACTCATTGACATTAAAAAAATGAACAAATTAAAAAGCAGATTACTCACAGTTGAAGCGAGAACTAGTGAATTGAAAGTTTGATCTGAAAATTATTCATAGGCAGCAGAGAGGGAGAAAGAAATGGAAGTTATGAAACAGAACTTAAGGGACATGGAGAGTAGAATGAGAAAAACCAACTGATGTCTGAGTTCCTTAAGGAGACAATAGATAGAATTATCCAGAATTATAAAGATATGAATCCTTATGTGAGTAACAAGAAGCGGAGAGTTGCCAGGTAACCTGACTAACATTACAAAACTAATAATAATAGATTGCAGGCAGCCCTGCTTCAGAGTGCAGTCTTTCAACAATTATTCTGTAAGGATATGCAAGAAGTACTAGTGGATTTTTTAAGACTGTTTGTCATTGAACATATTTCCTAATTCCCACTTCTTTTTCCATCTTTATTCATTCTTTCTTTCCATTTTTTCTGTTAAAAGCATGAAAGCCTTGGCCAAGGAACTTTTACCAAAATTTTTAAAGGTGTAAGAAGAGAAGTAGGAGACTATGGTCAACTGCATGAAACAGAAGTTCTTTTAAAAGTTCTGGATAAAGCACATAGAAACTATTCAGAGGTTTGTATATTCCTTTTGTAGGTCATGTAGTTTATGATATTTAAAGATATGCTCTCATATGTACACAACACATTCATGTATGCAGCTTTTCAAAATTGTTATTTTTATAAGTATATATATCACGGACCTTTCTGAGGATGTATTCTGGTGGGTCTAAAAAAATATGGAATTTTTTCATAATAACTAATTTACAAACTAAATATTAAGCATTGTGTTATGTGTATTATTACATCTTTGCATATACTAAAGCGGTGGCTTTTAAATTTGGCTCCCCAGAGCTTCATGGGTTCCACAGGTTTCCTCTGTAATTTCGCCTACTTAAAAAAAGTTTGAAAGGCAGTGTATGTGAGGAACACTCTAGGTGAAATGTTGTTACCTCTGGGCATCATCCAAAGATGCTAGCCAGCAGAAACCCAGCTGCCAGTTGCCAAAGTCCTTAGTATAGTAAGATATCACCAAACATGATGTGACAAACATTTATGATACTTAGAATGTCTTAAAGGATGTTAGTAGAAGATAATGTGAAACATAGAAGCTAAAGAGTTGTTCTAATCCAGAACACCACAGTGTTGATGATTGTGATCTTCAACAGCCATACCCAGAAGTTCAAGGCAAAGTTTAGTTGAGTTAGAGTGATGTTAATACCATGCCAGTTTCCTCACATAGTTGTTACACTATTTTATCTGCACAGCGATCATTCTTAATTTTTTAGGGAGTGTTACTTGAAGCTCCCATCCATTTACTAAAGTCCCACATCACTGTCTTTGGTGTCTGTCTCTGTTCGTACCTCTGTTCTCTATTCTAGGTGCTATGGGTCTAAGCCTGTTAATCTTGCATCATTCATGTTGCTCTGTACCAACCACTATTGCTCTTTCACATTGCTGTCTGCTTGAACCAAGCTTACTCAAGGTTTTCCTGAGAATGAACTCTAACATCAAGGTTGATGGCAGTTGTAAGTCCATCTGAAGGGACCAAAGCACATTGTAACCTTATCTATAGTCCTGCTAATAGGAGAAAGTGCATTTCTTTTATGGCAGAGAGAATCTTTCTGAACTATGAATGCTTTTAGACACAAAAAATAATTCTTTTGCATCTTTTGTATATTTTTCTTTTCCTTAGTCTTTCTTTGAAGCAGCAAGCATGATGAGCCAGCTTTCTCACAAACATCTGGTTTTAAATTATGGAGTATGTGTCTGTGGAGAGGAGAGTAAGTAAAATGACTGGCTTCCTTATGTTAATGTTATGCCTTTCTCAGAACATCCACTTTTATTTATATAGAAAATTCAATTTCAGGATAATAGATATCAATATAAACTATAACAAGGAATTAAATATTGTTGAAACCAAAAACACTGTGGAACTGTTCAGTTATATCTTCTTAAAAAGGAAACCAATGAATGAAATTAAAATGCAGTAAACAGTTTAATATGGCTTATGTTAAAATGCCAGACAGTACAGTATTATAGTAAACAAAAACAACCTTTTCTGTTAACCATAGCAATACAGATTATGGCTGGTTCAACATAACATTGTAATAACTGGCCATTTCAGTACAGATCTCTTTGAAATTATTAAGACAAAGCATATAAATATTAGATTGAATAGTAATGGAACTGACTGAAATGATTGGATGTTGATATAGATATAATTTATGGCTAAATTTAAACTGTTCATAAAAACTCAAAAGTTTACATTCAGAAATTACTTATGTAATTAATTTCCCATTTTCCATTAGTAATGTAGATTAAATATGCATCCATACTTATATAACATTTTTTCATGTTTTTGAAAATTGATAGTCTTTTCAGAGGCAGTGGTTTCCAAATCTGTTCTGTAGAGGTATCTCAGGGGACTGATGAAATGGGAGTAAATCTAAATGCAGAGTGGAGAGTTCTGCATCTCACTGCCAACTAAAGTGGTTCTGTATTTCTCTTTTTTATTTATTGATGTTTCCCATAATTTTTCATCTAGGGGAAAAAAAGAATATACTTCTTTACAAAGTTTGAAAACAATGTTTTAGAGCAAATAATCCCAGATCTTACATTTGCTTTTATACTTATTTCATTGATTCTGTGATACATTTTTTTCACATTAAAAATATCTGAAATTAGGAAGTGTGATATAATTGATGACATTTCATAATTTAATTGGCAATTTTTAAAATTTTATGACACATAATAATGGGACATATGACAGTCAGTGGTATCTCTGAAATATAGTAGGTCTTACATGCCACATAAAAAAGTTTTACTAAGCTCTTACTCATTGTAACTCTTAGATCTTTTTTTTGACACTTGCCCTGATGTAAATTTCCCTGCAGTCAGTTCTTTATTATTGACATGTTGACTGTTCTCCAAATTAACTATAGGCAGAAAAACTTTCATAACATTTGTTTTAGTTACCCAGCAAGGTCCAAAGGTAGTTTTGTCACCAAAAGTTGTTGTATATCATATGAAAACTAATTTTAATATTAGATGAAGCAGAATCACAATTTGGGATTCGATCTACATACATCTACATATTATTATACATAATGTACAATTATATATAATATTGTGTTTATATGTAATTGTTTAGACTTTACCTTTCTGTTGTGAATAAACTAAAACCCCAGTATACATTTTATATAGCTGTTAACTTTTCTTTAGTGAATTTTACGTAGTTTAATCTCTTTACCTATAATATCACATATAATTATAAAAGTTTAAAATTATATATATTTTACTCTACTGTACTTGAGGCTTATTATTATCATTATATTTTAATGCAGATATTCTCGTTCAGGAGTTTGTAAAATTTGGATCACTAGATATATATCTGAAAAAGAATAAAAATTCTATAAATATATTATGGAAACTTGAAGTGGCTAAGCAGCTGGCATGGGCCATGCATTTTCTAGTAAGTAATTAGTATATTCTTTTGTCAACTTACTGTTTTAGATTATGAAGCAATGTGAAAGGATCTTGACCTGGGACCAAGAAATAAATCTGTAAATGGATGTTGAGTCATTTAAAATAATCTGTGTTAGTTGATGAAAGGCATATATTTATGTGAAATCAATTTTGAAAGAAATAGTTTTGTCATCCCATCAATCTCTTAGAACTGCTGATGGACAGTCTGTAGTTTGTGTATCTTGGCTTCAGAGAATTTAATGAAAAATTATCAACAAAATGTTGTGCTAACTATGAATAGCAAAAAATCCCTGCAGAAAATACCTTGTTATGGTATTTGTGGGTAATTGGACATTATGTCCATTGAGAAAGCAGTTTTGCCAGAGAAGCAGAATACCAGAGGGCCAGCTAGTGATCAGATCCTTAAGAATGCACGTACTGAACAGAAACAGTATTTCTTGCTGTTAACTACCACCTACAAATATATACTATTTAAAATCTCAGCTTAATAAAGTGAACTGGCATTAAGTAGTTTTAAAAAGTATTCGTGGGACTTCCCTGGTGGCGCAGTGGTTGAGAACCCACCTGCCAATGCAGGGAACATGGGTTCGATCCCTGGTCCAGGAAGATCCCACATGCCCTGCGGAACAACTAAGCCCATGCCACACAACTACTGAGCCTGCACTCTAGAGCCCGCGAGCCACAACTACTGAGCCCACGTGCCACAGCTACTGAAGCCTGTGCGCCTAGAGCCTGTGCTCTGCAACAAGAGAAGCCACCACAATGAGAAGCCCACTCACTGCAATGAAGAGTAGCCTCCGCTCGCCGCAACTAGAGAAAAGCCTGCGTGCATCAACGAAGACCCAACGCAGCCAAAAATAAATAAATAAATAAATAATTATTATTTTTTTAAGTATTTGTTTCTTTGTGGGTATAGAGCATTGTTTCACTTAAAATGTAAAACACAAAGCATGTTGATGCCATAAAATTTCCTTTTATTTTCTCAAAGTGTGCCTCCAGTTAATGTTTATTAATACTGTTTTCTTATTTTTACTTTTTAAATCCATATTGGGGTCTTGGACATATTAAGTGCTCAAATTATTTGTGGATTAATATTTGAATGTATATGCATTTAACTTTAATAGGAAGAAAAAACCCTTATTCATGGGAATGTGTGCACCAAAAATATTCTTCTTATCAGAGAAGAAGACAGGAAGACAGGAAATCCTCCTTTCATCAAACTTAGTGATCCTGGCATTAGTATTACAGTTTTGCCAAAGGACAGTAAGTTCTACAGGGATCGAATTTAACTTTATTAAGCTTTGCTTGGAAAGAGGCATAAAGATCAGGCTGTTAATTTTTCTCAAATTCTATTTTATTGACATGTTCTTGATTAATAATAAAAGTTAGTTACCATTTTTAGCAATCTAAATTAAGTTATAGTTACATCCTAGTCTCTGTTTCTCCTTTCTTATAAGCATGTTTCTATGTACTGTAAGATGATTTTTTTTAAAACAGTGTTAATCCCTAATTATATATGGAATATTGGATTTTATCCAGTTTTACTGTGAAATTTTTAAATATCATTCTTTGAGCCACAAGTAAATTTTTCTCAATTTTTCTTCCCTTTAGTCGTTAAATAAAAATTTGAGAAGATATATTATCAAGTTTGAATTTTTTATTTAGTTTAATTATTCAGCTAATTATGACTTCTTAAAACTTTTGTGTTGATAACCTTCTCCTTAACACAATTAATTAAAGTAAAAAATTCAGTCAGATAGTTGAGAGGCATTTTTTTGATCCAAATAGTGTTGTAATTGTATTTCATTACATTAGCTAATTTCTCTAATTGAATGTCTAAACTTAGAATCCAAATTTATCAACTTTTGTACACTGATGCATGGTTTCCTGTTTTAGCCAATAGTACTTAAACTTGGTGCCTTTATATGAAGACAGAGACTGTAGGGCAGAAAATGTTATAGGATCTTAGTTAGATCTGATACTCAGGGGGACTTTACCCTTTGGAATGGGATGTGAAGAAAGAATATATATTCATATGGTGAAGGAGAAAGGACTCTGTACTCTCTTAATTATACAGCAAAAATTATTAATTATTGACATATATAAGAATTGTTTAATTGTGGGAACTCTTTACTTTGTTCCTATCATTTGAAAGTTCTGCAGGAGAGAATACCATGGGTACCACCTGAATGCATTGAAAATCCTAAAAATCTAAATCTGGCAACAGACAAATGGAGTTTTGGTACCACTTTGTGGGAAATCTGCAGTGGAGGAGATAAGCCCCTGAGTGCTTTGGATTCTCAAAGAGTAAGTTCATGTAAACAGTGAAGTTGGAATTACCTTGTGATCCCTGATATTTTTTGCACATGATTTAATATTCTTTAGCCCGTTTTATGTAAAAAAGGTTGATACGGCATTTATAATTTATTATCAACATGTGGTTCTTTAATTATAGAAACTACAGTTTTATGAAAATAGGCACCAGCTTCCTGCACCAAAGTGGACAGAATTAGCAAATCTTATTAATAATTGTATGGATTACGACCCAGATTTTAGACCTTCTTTCAGAGCCATCATACGAGATCTTAATAGTTTGTTTACTCCAGGTATGTATTGATGGAGCAATCTTAATGAGTCTCCAGCTATTTTTGTATCTTTGTTATATTTAATAAATCCTTACTAATTTTGTAATCCCCTCTGGAAAGTTCCCTGATATATTTTCAGCCCTCTTAATTTCTTACGTTCATTTGACTTTTCCTACTTTATACATTTTCTGGTCTCACTGATTGTGAAGTATTTCCATTTTTAAAAAAGGCTTTTTCCCTTTTAATAACCTCATTTTAGTTTGCCAGTTAATGAGTAGTAAACTATAGAAGTTTATTTGACTTACTTGACTTTTTAAAAACAATTCTTTGTTTTTTTAACTAGTTCTCATATATTCTATAATTGATTAATTTTGTAAACATGAAGTAGATTTGTTTTTGTTTGTCCTCTCCTCCTTTAAAATACATAGCTAAATATACATGTGTCTGACCTATAAGTATTTCCTGTTCCAATACTATTTGCTCTTCTCACCACAAAAATCGGCATATAATCTTACTTTATAACTATTAAAACTACCTATTTTGGAAAGTATTCATTTATCCTTTGCAAAAATCTTTACTGAAAACATGTTAGATTATGGGTTATAATTCAAGGCTTCCATTAACATAATCAAAACTATTAGAGTTGCCCTTTATCGATTTGTATTTAGTATTTCTAACTCATTCTGATTATTTTGGTCAGCTTGAATATGTATTATTTTAACGTAGAGAATGGATTTGCCAGCTTATGGTAGAAATATTCTTTATTTCTCCAGATTACGAACTATTAACAGAAAATGACATGTTACCTAATATGAGAATAGGTGCCCTAGGGTTTTCTGGTGCTTTTGAAGACCGAGACCCTACACAATTTGAAGAGAGACACTTGAAATTTCTACAGCAACTTGGCAAGGTAAGATGTCAGAAGATTTTTAAATAGTTAAAATATAATCGTAAAACATTTTATTTAGGGAAAAAAAGGCTTAAGAGATTCTCTAAAGTTCACTTTCCACAAAATTTTAAAGACTGTTTGTATAACCAACAAGGATCTACTCTATACCACAGGGAACTCTGCCCAATATTATGTAACAACCTAAATGGGAAAATAATTTGAAAAAGAACAGATACATGTATATGTATAACTGAATCACTTTACTCTACACCTGAAACTAACAAACATTGTTAATCAACTATACTCCAGTATAAAATAAAAAGTTTAAAAAAAGTGTTTGTAGAAAAAAGGCTTAGTTGTCAGATGTTGAAGAAATGCTGTGTTAAATAAACAGCTGTCTTTACTGAAGAACTTCTCAGAACCTTTAACATGTACTGTGCATTGAACATTTTCAAGAGATGGATAAATTAGGCAGTATTTTCCCCAATTAATTTGACCATGAGACTCTTCCTTGGTAGAGGGCGCTTTGGTTATGAGATACAGAAAGGAACAATTAATTAAGCCTTTCCACCGATGTCCTTTTTCAGTCATCTCAGAGAGAAATAATCTACTTGTTCAGAGTCTAGATGTTGACTGGACCATGTTTACTAGCAGACAGTCTCTCCCTGCTGAAAGGTCACACAGTCATGCATAGCGTACATATTTTAAGTAAGATCAAGAAAACCTTAGTTCTTAGCAGGTCCAATCATAGTGGTAAAGCCCTCTTCCTCTAAGCTTGCTAGTATAGGATTCTGTACCATGTAGCTTTATGAACTGGATTTTGGCTTGGATGTATTATGTAGGCCTCACTTAGGTATCGAATCTAAACTAAATGTTCTGATCCAGCTTTACCTGAGCTAAACATTGGGTGTTATATTATTTATTGGCTTAGTTATATTAATACTTTGCTGTCATTCCTGGTTTGTAAAATAGTCTCGGGAATGTTTCAAAGTATGTAGCAATGACAAAAAAAAAAAAGTATGTATTTGGGTGTATTAGTTATCTATTGCTATGCAACAGATCACCCTAAAACGTAACAGCTGAAAACAAAAAAGCATTTATTATCACACAGGTTAGGCGAGTCAGGAATCTGGGAGTAACTTAGCTGGGTGGTTATAGCTCAAGGTCTCTCACTAGACTGTAATCAAGGTGTCAAGCCAGGTCTTGCAGTCTCCTCTGAAGGCTTGACTAGGGGAAGGCTTACTTCCAAGCTTACCACATGGCTATTGACAAGGCCTCAGAATATCTGCTTCCAAGCTCACTTACACGGGCCTCTCCACAGGCTGCCTCACAACATGGGAGCTGAGAGCAAATACCCAAGATCGAAGCCATTGTGTTTTTATATCCTAATCTCAGGAGTGGCATCTTATCACTCCTGCCATATTCTGTTCATTAAAAATGAGTTAATAAATCCAGCCTACACTCAAGGGGAGGGGATTTTAAAAGAGCTTGAATGTCAGAATATAGAGAACATTGGGAGATAATCACAGAAGCTGCCAACCACACAGGCTGACCTTGGCTTAAACAGCAGACATTTATTTCTCATAATTCTAGAGGCTGAAAAGTCTAAGATCAAGGTTCCGGTAGGGTTCAGTTTCTGATGAGGGCTCTTTTCTTGGCTTGCACATGACCACCTTCTCACTGTGTCCTTATATGGCAGAGAGAACTGGTGTCTCTTCCTCCTCTTATAAAGGCACCAGCCCTATTGGATGAAGGATTCACCTTTATGACCTTATTTAATGTTTATCACCTCTTCACAGGGCTTATCTCCAAATACACTCACATTCAGGGTTAGGGCTTTATCATATGAATTTGGGGGGATGGGCATGGACATTCAGTCTGTAACATACCCTTATTCCATATAGCTCACTGACAGTGACATCAAAGGCTATATTGTGAAGAAGAAAAGTTCTTGCTGCAAGTTGGTGATAGAAATTTAGGAATTCCCTGGCATGTCCCTTGGCTTATCTTAAAAATTAATGTTAATGATTTGTTTAAATGCTTTTTTGAAGTTTTTATATTTCAGCCTGTAATTCCTTTTGAAGAAATTAAATATTTAAGTTTACTACTCACCTATTGAAATATTATCTCCTTTTCTTGTTCTGAAAGTTGTTTAATGTGAGTTTCAAGATACATCTTCTAGCTGCTGAAAATTGCCTGTATACTCAGAACTTATTAGTACTTTTTCTAGAAAACTTGAGATTTCTATCTTAATGTGATGTATTATTTAGGGTAATTTTGGGAGTGTGGAGATGTGCCGGTATGACCCTCTACAAGACAACACTGGAGAGGTGGTGGCTGTGAAGAAGCTCCAGCACAGTACTGAAGAGCACCTCAGAGACTTTGAAAGGGAAATTGAAATCCTTAAATCCTTGCAACATGACAACATTGTAAAGTACAAGGGAGTGTGCTACAGTGCTGGTATGTTGCCCATTGATACCTTTTTTGAACTCTTGGTATGTCTTTGACATCCTGGGTAATATTGTAGAAACTTATAATGCCTCCAGATCTGGACTTAAAATATTCCAGTACCCAGAGAAAGAAGCATTCTGTATGACTGGAGATTGTATTTGGTGTTGGTGGGCTGTAACTACAGGAAGTCCTTGACTACTTGATTGATCATTCTCTTCACTGAGGATGGTGATTACCATTCTTGCTTAAACTTACTAAGGGAATGTCATTTTTAAAGAAAGAAATTTTCTGTGAAAATATTTTTTTAAATTAGATGCTTTTTATTCAGTATAGATGAGGAGAAAGGAAGTTTTCTCATCAGCTTATTTTGGTTTGCATAATGGGTTACAGAAGATTAAAACGTAACTATTTTTAAAACTTCTATTCAAATCTTTTTGATTCAAAAAGTCATTGTTCTTGGGCTTCCCTGGTGGTGCAGTGGTTGAGAGTCTGCCTGCCGATGCAGGGGACACGGGTTCGTGCCCTGGTCCGGGAAGATCCCACATGCCGCGGAGCGGCTGGGCCTGTGAGCCATGGCCACGGAGCCTGCGCGTCCGGAGCATGTGCTCCGCAACGGGAGAGGCCACACAGCGAGAGGCCCGCGTACCACACACACACACAAAAAAAGTCATTTTCTTAACTACTACATCACCTTTAATTTTATAATCAGGTTTTGTCATCTTAGACTCAGATTTTTTTTTTTTAATAATAACTCCAGGACTTCCCTGATGGCACAGTGGTTGAGAATCCACCTGCCAGTGCAGGGGACGTGGGTTCGATACCTGGTCCAGGATGATCCCACATGCTGCGGAGTACCTAAACGCATTCACCACAACTACTGAGCCTGTGCTCTAGAGTCCGTGAGCCACAACTACTGAAGCCCGCACACCTAAAGCCCGTGCTCCGCAACAAGAGAAGCCACCTCAGTGAGAAGCCCATGCACTGCAACGAAGAGTAGCCTCCGCTCGCTGCAAATAGAGAAAGCCCCCACGCAGCAATGAAGACCCAACGCAGCCAAAAAAAAAAAAAAACTCCAGCCATGCTTTATTACTATTATTTTTTTTTTGCGCGTCCGGAGCATGTGCTCCGCAACGGGAGAGGCCACACAGCGAGAGGCCCGCGTACCACACACACACACAAAAAAAGTCATTTTCTTAACTACTACATCACCTTTAATTTTATAATCAGGTTTTGTCATCTTAGACTCAGATTTTTTTTTTTTAATAATAACTCCAGGACTTCCCTGATGGCACAGTGGTTGAGAATCCACCTGCCAGTGCAGGGGACGTGGGTTCGATACCTGGTCCAGGATGATCCCACATGCTGCGGAGTACCTAAACGCATTCACCACAACTACTGAGCCTGTGCTCTAGAGTCCGTGAGCCACAACTACTGAAGCCCGCACACCTAAAGCCCGTGCTCCGCAACAAGAGAAGCCACCTCAGTGAGAAGCCCATGCACTGCAACGAAGAGTAGCCTCCGCTCGCTGCAAATAGAGAAAGCCCCCACGCAGCAATGAAGACCCAACGCAGCCAAAAAAAAAAAAAAACTCCAGTCATGCTTTATTACTATTATTTTTTTTTTAGGTTGCACTGGGTGTTAGTTGCGGCTCCAGGGCTCCTTAGTTGTGGCATGCTAACTCTTAGTTGCAGCATGCATATGGGATCTAGTTCCCTGACCAGGGATCAGACCTGGGCCCCCTGCATTGGGAGTGTGGAATCTTATCCAGTGCACCACAAGGGAAGTCTCTTAGACTCAGATTTTATATATCTTTTAAGTCTTTTTTTTTTTTTTTTTTTTT